>NW_028327384.1:1258338-1572923 GCF_031878675.1 Megascapheus bottae
TTTGTATGTAGTACCAAGGAACTGAACCAGGTCTTTGTGCATGCTAGCCCAAACCCCCGGCACCAAGAATCATAGGGTGATATAATGAATTCTATGTGGCAGTAGAGTTAAAGTTAGATTTCTCTGTAGAAATCACAGTGAAACAAAATAAAATGCGAAAGCCATGAGCCGAGGCTCATGCCTGTAATCCCAGCTACTTAGGAGGCTGAGATCTGAGGATCAAGGTTCAAAGACTGACCTATCACAAAAATACCTTAGACTCTTCTCTCCAATGAACTAATAGAAAATGAGAAGTTGGGTTGAGGCTAAAGATATAGGGCAGTAGCCTTGAGCTGAAGAGCTCAGGAAGAACAGCCAGGTCTAGAATTCAAGTCCCATGACTGCAAAACAAGGAAGAAAGAAAGAAAGAAAGAAAGAAAGAAAGAAAGAAAGAAAGAAAGAAAGAGAGAAAGAATTATATTTCATTTCTTTAAAAGTAAGACTATAAATGATTGAGCAAACAAGGAATAAGTCAGGGCATTATTCTCTGATAAGGATAATATCTTTTTGCTGGTAGGAAGAGACTGGTATTCAGAACCAGACCCTTCCACCAGAAATTGAGGCTAGTGATAGAGTGCTTTCCTAGCATGCACAAAGACACAGGTTTGATTCCTTATTACCACATACATAGAAAAAGCCAGAAGTAATGACTTCATTGGTAGGGTTCTAGTCTTGAGAAAACCCAAGGACAGTAGTTAGGTCCTAAGTTCAAAACCAGGAATGGAAGGAAAAAAACAACAACAAAGTTTCAATCAACATAAGTAAGTTAACTAGACAATGAGCTGGAGATTTTCTGGTCTTCCATGGTTCTGAGGGACAGGAGTGTTAGAAAAGGAATTTTTATAAGACTACAAATGGAAAGAAACAAATTTCAAAATTCCCACAAATACCTAAATTGAGACTTTAGTGAGAAGTTGTAACTGAAGGGATTTAGGTGTAAGTCGTTACTCTCAAGAATCGTTCTTGCTTGGATCAAAGGCAAACAGACATATAAACCAAACTTGTGGCCGCTGAATCTAGAAAAAATTCGTGTTCCTCACTTACTGGTTAAAAAGCAAACAGCATTGAAACTGGGTAAGGTAATCCTATCTGCTACTCAGGACCTGAGACTCTTATCTGTAGTTAACTCTAGAAAACAGGAAGTGGGGCTGTAGCTCAAGGATAGGAGTTATAGTCTTCTGCTGAAGTGTTCAGGGACAGGGCTGAGGCCTATGAACTACAAAAAAAAAAGGAAAAGAAAAGAAAAGAAAGTTTTAAAAAGATGCAAAACAGCACAATATTTAGATTATTTCTCAAAAATAAGAGAAAGGCAGCTATTCCTCAATGTATAAACAAAACAGTATTTGAAAAAACATCAGCTGCAGGTATATTATAGGTAGTACTCAGCTTAAAACTGAGATATAAAAAGAGAATAAAACACAGAAAAACATTATTGGTCATTGTAAAGTATCATTTTCTTAATATGTTAGGGAGAAAAGCATATATTTCTCATAAATCAATTTCCACTTTTATATTTTAAAATATCTAACACTTAGGATGGGAAAGTAAAGTCATTACCTTTGCAGTAAGGAATATTTGTATCTCATGTATGTTTGTGTCTTTTTTTCTATGACTCATTTTAGATGTCCAGGTAATGGAAAATGTGTTCAAGACCTGCCAGGAAAGTCCACATGAATGTCTTTGTGAAGTAGCAGTTGCAAGTACTATCGAAGTGGAGGAAAACGTGAGATTAGCAACAACTTTAAATTTGAGCTCTACACATAATCCAGAGATGATTAGTAATAACGGTAACAACTTAGGGGTGAGGACTGAGGAGTTCATTAAGTGTCAGAACATGATTCTCTCTCCTAAGCCTGATGAGATGCATGCTGCATATAGATCTCATATATCTCCTGTTCTTAAAAAATCCATCGGATATTCAGAGCATTTTATTCATGATTGTGACAGTCCAAAAGATCTGCAGTATCATAATTCTGTTCTCCCTGCCCAAGAAATTCTTCAGGGAGGGAGGAAAACTGCCAAATGTACTGTGTGATGAAAAATATTGTACTTAACATCGACCATCACTACACATCCGAAAATGTACACAGGAGAGACTCCTCATACATGTAGTGAATGTGAGAAATCTTTCAGTAATGAAATACGCCTTACAATACCTCAGAGCAAATATCCGGAGATATGTGATGTGTACATCAAGTGTGAAAATTATTTCGGAGAAGTCAGACCTGACGCGCCAACCTCGATCTCCAAGAGAAGAAAAACCTTATGAATATGAGGAACGCAATAAAATTTCTGCCCAGAATTCAGCTCTCAGCACACATCAGAGATCTCACACAGAAGAGAAATCTTATGAATGGGATAAATGTGGGAAAACTTTTAGACTGAAATCATACCTCACTTTGCACCAGAGAAGACACACAGAAGAGAAACTTTATGAATGTAACAAATGTGAAAAGTCTTTCACCCAGAAGATACACCTTCGAGTTCATCAAATGACACACACAGGAGAGAAATCTTATAAGTGTAATGAATGTGGAAAGTCTTTCCAAGGGAAGGGAAAACTTCGTGTTCATCAGAGAATACACACAGGAGTGAAACCTTATGAATGCAACCAATGTGTAATGTCTTTCAGACAGACATCTTTCCTCAAATTGCATCAAAGAACACACACAGGAGAGAAACCTTATGTGTGCAACAAATGTGGAAAGACCTTCAAGTGGAAGTCATATCTTGATGGGCATAATAGAGCAGAAACAGGAGAGAAAACTTATGCATGTAGTGAATGCGGAAAGTCTTTCAAATTTAAGATAAAACTCCATGTTCATCAGAGAATATACTCAGGAGAAACACCTTATGAGTGTAACATATGTGGAAAGTCTTTCACACAGAAGTCAAACCTCAACATGCATAAGACAATTCAAACAGGAGAAAAAACTTATGAATGTGGAATGTCTTTCAAATGGAAGTCTTCCCTCAAGTTGCATCAGAGAACACACACAGGAGAGAAACTGTACGAGTGCATCAAATGTGGTAAGACCTTCAGATGGAAGTCACATTACAGGAGGCATAACAGAATTCACACATATTAGAAACCTTAGGAATATAACCAAAGTTGAAAGTCTTTCGTGCAGTATTCACCCTTCAGGAAGCGTCAGAGAGTTCACACATATGAGAAGCCTTAGCAATGTAATAAATAGGAAAGACTTTTTAGTCTGTGGAAGAAAACTCAGCTTGTATCACAGAACCAACACAAGACCAAACCCTTAAGGAATGTAGCAAATGTTCAGTCTTTTCCCCAGAAGGCACAAGTCAAGATTTATCACTAAACACCCACAGAATAGAATCCGATGAATAAAATGAAAGGGAAATTTTTTTTGAAGAACTCATAGTTGAGTTTGCATGATACCACACAGACACAGGATAAAAATCGTATGAATATAAGAATATGAAAAATCCATCATGAACGCATGACTAAGTATAAAATGCACATAGGAGAGAAAAACCTTATGAATAATACAAATGTGGAAAGTGTTTGACCTGGAAGGCATACTTCTGTGTTCATCACAAACCTGATTCCCATAGAAGAAAAGAAAACTAATGAATAGAACAAATGTGCAATGACTTTTAATCAGAAGTCAGTCTTCAGTACATTTCAGAACATACACAATAGAGAAATTCTGAGTAATGAAAACCATTTAGCTATATATAGAATCTCTATATGGGAGCATTAGGGTAAGTCTTCTAAACAAAGTCAACCTTCAGCAAGCATTAAGAGCACTCACAGAAGAAATAATAGCATGTAGGAAAACCTTTGTAAGAAACCTCTAAAAGCTGACTGTGTGGCTTAGTGGTAGAGTGCTAACCTATCAAGGATGAAGGCCTGGGTTAGATTCCTCAATACTACGTGAAAAGAGCAAGCCAGAAGCAGCACTGTGGTTCAAATTGTAGAGTGCTAACCTTGAGCAAAAGTAGCTCAGGCCCTGAGTTCAAGCCTAAGGATGAGAGAGAGAGAGAGAGAGAGAGAGAGAGAGAGAGAGAGAGAGAGAGAGAGAGAGAGAGAGAGAGAGAGAGAGAAAGAGAGAGTGAGAGAGAGAGAAAAGAGAGAGAAAGAGAGAGAAACAGAACTTCTAAATTTTACAGAGATAGAGAAGGAGAGAGACAAGGAGACAGAAACTAATTTCTAAAATTTACAGTCTATCTATTTCCTTACAAACTCGTCTATGTCATTCTTTCTGACAGAAGCACAGAATTCCATTGTGTAAAAATACCATATTTGATCTACTCATCAACTGACGGGCATCTGGGTTGGTTCCATACCTTTGCTATAGTAAATAGTGCTGTGATAAATGTTATTGTTCTAGTGAATTTAGTATGTCCTATCTGGACGATTGGCACGTAGTGAAATTGCTGGATCACAGGGGAGCTCTATGTTTCGTCTTTTTGGGATACTGCCATAGTGCTTTCCATAGTGGTTGAACGAGTTTGCAATCCCACCAGCAGTGTAGTAGTAATCCCTCCTGGCCACATCCCCTCCAGCATACGTTATTAGATTTCTGGATCTTGGCCATTCTAACTGGAGTGAGGAGGAAAAGGGAAAGAGGAACTGAAACTTTCTCTCCTTACAGATGACATGATTCTGTATTTAAAGAACCCTGTAGACTCTACTCCGAAGCTGCTTGAGCTGATGTAAAACTTTGTTAAGGTAGCAGGGTATAAAATTAACCCTCAATGTCAACTGCCTTCCTATATGCCAACAAATGAGAGGAATGAGGCAAGAATCAGGATAGCAACTCATTTTGCTATCAAAGAAAATAAAATACTTAGGAATTAACTTAGAATGTAAAGCACCTTTTTGATGGAACTATAAACCCTGGAGAAGGAAATTAACGCAGAACAGAGGAAATGCAAAAACCTATGCTCCTGCTTTGGAAGAAGTAATATTGTAAAAATGGCAATCTTGATAAGGACTATCTACAAATTCAGTGCAATATTCATCAATATCCCAATGTCATTCTTTAAAGACACAGAAGAGGAAATCCAAAATTTCACTTGGAATAATAAAAGACCCCTTATAGTCTGTCTTCTTGCATGATACATAATGTTTAATCTCACCTTCTCCAACAAAATCTCACATTTCTCATTGAGACAAGTGGGCCCTGTTTAGTAGCAGCAAAGGCTCAAACGTGCAGTTTCAGGTGTCACCACTGCCACTGCTACTGGGTAGATCCAACTCTGTCATCGATTCTGAGGTCGGTTCTGGGAGTCTTGGTCACAAGTTGTTCTGTGGCATCTGCTGCCAGCCTGTGCCTATTTGCTTCCTTTTCCTCCAGCAGCCTACAACAGGGAATGAAGTTCAGGCGCTGATGCTCTCCTTCATATGCAGGGCAGGATGAGCCCAACCCTCCCTCATCTTCCTCTTCCAATTTTTTCCACACTTTTAATCCAGGCTGGTCCGGAGGCTGAGAACTGAGTATGGAAGTTCCAAGTCACCTAGAACAGGAAAGTCTGATAGATTCTTACTATGAAAAATAAAAACAGCTGGGAATGGAGTTTGGGCTCAAGTGGTAAAGGGCTAGTCTTGAGTACAAATGCTTAGTGCCCAGGCCCTGAGTTCAGGCTCCAGCACTGCCAACAACCTCACTTTAGTGAGATTTTAGCTTTATCCGTGTAGGCACATCTCACTGGAATCTTTGCTGGTAGAGATAGTCTTCATAATTTTGTCTCAAGGTAAAGGTCCTCCTGGGGTAGTACACAAAAGGTGTCATGGAGAGAGGAGCCCCACTTGCTCCAGGTTTGAAGATGGCATAGGTCAAGCCAGCATGGAGTTCGCACATCAGTCTTTTTCCTAGCACCACTTACCAGTGAATGTCAAATGACATTGATTGTTGTGGGATTGTGTGATTGAAGTGCCCCATTAAGGGCAGTGTTAGCACATCCAAACTTGGATACCAGGAATGCTGAAATCTCAAAGCTAAGATTTCTGTTGGCTACAGAAATGCTGGTGTGTCTGTTATTCACTAAAAGTTCAGGTGCAAAGATTCTGAAGCTTGATGCCGTGTGTTTATTCCATTTAGTAAAATTATTTTAATGCACTGTATAAGTTAAAACATTTGATAAGAGTCAGGGGTAGTGAAAACATTGTTCTTGAATTCAGGTGTCTGGCAGGGTAATGGGGGGGTGTTGGTGGCTGGGACTATGAAGCTGGAGCTGCTATCAAACCATGGATCATGTTCCTCTTTGTCTGGGGGGAATGATTCCAAAGATGAAATTTGAATGGTGAGGAAAAGATGATGATGTACTCAGAAAATTTCTCCTAAACAAATGCTCATGTAGAAGTGGGATGGGGGCTGGGCATATCTGAGGCAGTGGTTAAGGGGCTTCTCATGGCGTTGAGAACGTTCCTTGCGACTTCAGGCATGCAGCAGGGTGTTTTAGATGGCCATTGCGAGATGGATGGAATAAGACTGGAGACAAGATGAATGCTGGGATCCTGCAATGCTCTTGCATAAGTGGCTGGTGGCTCACCTGAAAGAACTAATTATGTCTAAAAAAGAAATCAGGAATTTGTTTTGATTAGATAATACCTGTAATCCGAGGCATATTCAGGATCCTGATCTTGGTATTGTGGTTTAAAACCAACCCAGCAAAGGGAAAAATGCATGAGACTCTTCTTCCCAGTTTAGAATAAGAACAAATATTGAAGTAGAGCTGTGGCTCAAGAGCTAGAGTGCTACCTTAAGCAAAGAAAAGCTAAGAAAAAGCTCCAGGTCTTCAGTTCAAGGCCAGGAATGAAAGAAGGAAGGTAAAAAAAGGGAAGTATGTGAGGAAGGGAAATATATAAATGAAAGAGAGAAGGAACTAGAAATTTGAAACTAGAGAATATTTAAAAGTCATCAGTCCTTCTAAGAAAAGAGTTGGAGTATGGGTTGTATATGTGGTGAACTGGAAGCCCAGCAGTGACTTGTTAACCAAAGAGTCACCATGATGAGCAAAGGATAGAAATCTGCATGAGCCTCTTAGCGGATGGAGTCACAGAAGAGAACCTCAGCTCCCATCCCATAGTTAGAAGTATATAGAGATGGGGAAGTTGGCATCACCTTGATGTCATTGTGTCCATGGAGACTGGAAGCCATGGCTCTGTGAAAGCACAATGTTCTGGTTACTGAGCTGAGAGGCTGAGGAGAGCCAAGTCCTGGCCATGAAGAAATCAGGGTGGCAGCAGAGCAACTCTGCTGCAGTGTGTGCCTGCTTGGCTGTTCTTATTCTGTGGTGGATCAGGCCGGAGTGGGTGATAGTAACTGTTTTGTGCTCACAAGCCCTTCACCAAGAGCTTCCTCTGGGATCCTCATAAGCTAGAGGGTGGCTGGTGGTGGGATGTGTGTGGGGTGGAAGTGACAGAGGGATGGACGCATGGCAAGGTGGGTGAAGAGATGAGAGGAATGATGAGAGCCCAGTTCATTGGTTTCCAAGGTTAATGGGTGGTAGAGAGGCATGATGGAGGAAAGATGGAGGCAGGGGAAGGTCGTGACAGAGTGAGGCCATCTGTAGTGCCAGCCTGGCCATCATCTGAAGCCCATAGGCAGCTTCCTGATCCCTCACTTTGTCCTGCTCCTTGTGGAGGGAATGTCATGTGTACCCAGAGCTAGGGGTGGGGCAATGTTAGTAGCACCTGGAGAACCATTGGCCTCTACCTGGGTGAGGGGTGGTTCTGGCTCCCATGCTGGGTGGCCTGATAGCTGTAGAACAGCTCTCTCCTTAGCTACCACAGTCAGTGGCTGCTCTCCATCTAGGGTTAGGGCACCTGCTCAGTCATCAGGACACCCCATGCCAGGACAGAGGCCTACAATTCAGATGGCAGCACAGGGGTGAAGATGATCTCACCATAGCCCTAGTTACATGGCTGTCCCTGCATGCAGGACAGGATGAGCTGGAGAAGATGTTCTCTGTGTTTTTCCACAGCCTATCCCGGCCTCTTCTTGTGTCTGATTAGACCAAGAGAGTACCAGGTTCCCTCTCATAGTCCTGGTTCTTTTTCTTTTACAGTCATGAGGCTTGAACTCAGGTCCTGGGTACTGTCCCTTAGCTCTTTTGCTCAAGGTTGATGCTCTACCATTTGAACCATAGTGCCATTTCCAGCTTTTCCTTTTCATGTGGATCTCTGATATCTCCAGTGCTGTGCCTGGAGGAGGCACTCACCCCACAGACAGGTTCCACCTCTGCCGTGACATTGACTGCCCACAACCCTAACACCCACTCCTTGCACACCCCTCGACTCCAGTTTTAGCTCCTCTTGGACTGGGTGTCCAGCCTACCCCTTCCTACACTCACTAAGGGTCTACAATTGTCTTCCCAGGGTCCTTTCTTCTGCCAGCCAGAGTACAGACTGTGCACATCTTGACGATCACAGAGCTCAAAGCCAAAGGCTGAGATGCAGAAGGGGGTGACCCAGTAGCTGCACAGGGCCCATGGATCATCCTGAGCATCCCCCAGCCTGTGACCTCCCCCACCTCGTTGGCAGGGAAGCTCCATGCCCACATCCTGATCCCTGGTCCCCTCCAATTCCATTCTCCCTTGGATTTTGCAGAGTGTCTACCATCAGGAGCTAAAATTCTATTCATCACTTTATGTCCTTATCACTGATTTGCTACTTTGGCAGGATCTCCCCGTGCCTGGAGAGTGGGCATGTCATGTACTCTCTGTGGAGAAGTTGCCCCAGGAGAAGAAATATGCACTTCATGTGAGTGTTGGACAGGGAAGGAGGGCTCCCTAGGATCAGAAGACACAGGAGGGTGCAGATGGGGGAATGCTAGGGGCCCCAGGGGACAGTGGGAGTTAGGGCACAGTTGGTTCCTTCTGCAGGGCTGACACCGCTTCACAAACCCAACAGAATGAGGTTCACATTACAGATATCAGAGACAGTGCAGATTGCCAATGGGCGCAGGGGTCACTGTCACCCCCAGATGCTGGCTGCATGCTGGGATGCACGCAGAGATGTTTTCAAGATCAGATAATGAGGATGGTGCAGGGTGTAACCATTCTTTTCAGATGGCTCTCTACCTCTCTTGAGCTTCATCTCTATCTTTGGCTTTTTCTTGGCAGTTAACTGGACATGAGAGTTTCATGGACTTTCCTTTCTGGACTGGCTTCAAACAGAAGCTATGCACAGTTTTCAAACCATACCCTACTGAAGAAGGGAAGCTTGATCTGGTGCTTAACTGGGTTGCACTTTGGCTCCGTTTGCTATGCCTCACGGGAGGGGGCTCATCATTTGTAGACTAAGATCTCATGACCTTCAAAGCCAAATGCTACCTGAAAGTTCAAGGTCCCAACCTATGTGTTGGGCCTGGGTGAATACATTCTCTGTTATGCTGGGTCATCAACCCATGTTTTAAGCTGGAAGTAGGCAGTGCCACATTTGATAAGAACATCTGCCAGAGATTGTCACCTCATGAAAGCAGATTCTAAATTTGTATTCCATTTCAAGTGGTGGAGAAATCCCCTCCAAGTTAGTCAGGCTCATATCCACCTGCAGGTCACACTCCTAATGCACCCTTGAGTGTCCTCATGGTATTGGGATCTAAGTTTGTAGGGAATGCTGGTTTAGTTCATGAATTAGTTGGACAAGTGATGACAAACGTGTTGTGGATTAATATGAGAACAATTTAAGAAGCCCTGGAGGAGCATCAACCTGACCCTCTGTGGGGCTATAAATCTGATAGGATGTTCCAGACTGAGAAATAATCACACGGCTTTGTGTTTGGCATCCAGACAAGTAAGTGCATGTCTTAGCTGTCAGCCAATACAGAGGAGGACATGAATAAGTGGGTGGAAAGCATCTGTCAGACCCCTGTCTGGGGGCAGGTGGAGAGAACATAGGAAGGTAGATACCATGGCTGTGGTGGGGCCAAAAAAAGGGTAAAAGAGGCAAAGGAACCAGGTACTGGTAGCTCAAGACTGTCATCCTAGCTACTCAGGAGTTTGAGATCTGAGGATCACAATTCAAAGCCAGCCCAGGACAGAAACTCCATGAGACTTTTATCTGCAATAAACTACTGAATGCAAGAAGCTCAGGCTCAGTGACAGCATCCAGGCCTAGCGTTCAAAACCCAGGACCGGCAGAAAAAAGTATCAAAGGACAAGAAGCTGGCCAAAAGTTAGAGGGACTCTACCTTGGCAAACAATACAATGGTAAGTTGCACTCAGAAGACTTGCACAAAATCTGGAAATGCCTGAGACCTATCTATGTATGTTTCCTGTTTGTCTAAATACATATGTTTATGCATTTATATATTAGTATAGAGAGACAGATCAATACATATGACTATACATATATACATAGCCAGACACTTATGGGTGGGTGGTATACTGTGTGAGAGTTTGTGTTTCTGTTTTGTGGATGGCTATCTCTGTTTAAGAAAGATACAAAATATGTAAATATCTTTAAAAAAACTTGATAAAATATAGAGAGACATAAGCTCTTGAGGGAATCTGAAATGGCAAGATTATTCACTGGCACGTTTATCCTTATGGATTCCTCAGCAAGTTTTAATTTTTTTCATTATTTTCTTTCTTTTTTTGAACCAGTGCTAAGGATTTCTCTCAGGGACCAGGTGCTGCCAATTACTAATTTTCTCATGGCTTATACAAGAGGAACTGAGCCACAGTTCCACTTTTGCCTTATTTATTCGTGCTTAACTGAAGATAAAGATTTCTATCAGTGACTTTCTTTCAGGGGCTGGATTCTAACGATGATCCCCAGAACTCAGCCTTCTCTATAGCTACAATTAACAATATGAGAATCCATCACTGGGTTCCAATGCACAGGGCAAGAAATTGAGTGAATCTCTCAACTCCAATTAGCTAAAATAAGCTAGAAGTGAAAGACCCATACCTTTGAGGAAAAGATGCTGAGGGTTATCACACAGGCCCTATGAGTAAGCCCTAAACCCTGTACACATGTGTGCATGCACACATTGGCAGATACACACACACATGCACACACACAATATCTCAGGCAATATTGTATTTTGAATTAATATCCAAAGATTGGACAACAGGATAGCAAGTAATAAAATCTGTTTTTCTTGTCTACATTGAGGGAAAGAGATAAGTCACAAGATGCAGAAGCGAAGAATTCAGAGGCAAATGCTGTGAGTGAATAACTTGTAAAAAGCACATTTCTTTTCTTTTCTTTTCTTTTGTTTTTTCTGCCATTCCTGGGGCTTGAACTCAGGGCCTGAGCACTGCTCTTGGCTTTTCCCAAGTCTAGCCCTCAGCCACTTGAGCCACATTGCCATATGGATTTTTATATCTGTGTGATATTAAGGACTCAAAGCTAGATCTTCATGGATGCTAGGCAAGCACTCTACCACTGGGCCAAACTCTAAACCCCGATAAAGTATTTATCAGTAATCATCATCATATCAAAATATCCTTTCTCCTACAAAGAATGAACACTTATCTATGTCTGTAAGACTTTTTTTATGTCACCAATGCTTCTGTGATTTTCCCACTTGCATTTTTACAGATGACAGCACAGATATTCATCAGGAAGAAAAATAGATTAGGATACAGAAACCTAAGAACGTCCTAGTAGTTTGAAGTGAAAAATATGTGCAAGATGGCCTGGGTGTTTCATCTATTTGTAGAGTGCTTGGCTACCACACAAAAAGACTCCGGTTTAATTCTGCAATACCATATACATAGAAAACGCTCGAAGTGGTGCTGTGGCTTGGTGGGACAGCTATAGCCTAAAGAAACCCTAAGAAAAATGGTCAGGCTCTGAGGTCAAGTCCCAGGACTAGCCAAATAAAATGTGCAAGAGGCAAAATGCAAGCGGAGAAGGCACTGTGAAGCAAAATGTCTTGTGAAGGGTAAGGGGAATAGTAACAGTTAAGCTAGGATCTTACCTAAGAAAGGCTCCTTGAGCCTGAGACCAGGCTAGCACTTGCGCCTAGTTAGTGACTTGGGATTTGAACAAAAAGGTGTGCTGTTTACTACATCCATATGTGAGGTGGGAAGGGAGATTCAGCCTCCAGTATGTCTTTGGGGAGGTCTTCTGTGAGCAAGGAGCTTTGGTCATTGGGCCTTGAAAGGTGACCCTACCTCCCTCACAATGGAACGGAATATAGAACCCTGGTAACCAAGCCACTGTATGTGACAACCAGCTCAAGCCAGCTCCCTTGGCCTGTGGCTCAGGAACAAGAAAGATGTTGCTGTGCTGTTGCCAAAGGTCAGGAGGCTCGCATCTCAGGCATGAGAGATATCGATGTCTCACTTGAAGAAGTAGATGCTGGATCAGTGCCAAGCCAAAATTCCAGTATATCAGGCATTTCTCTAGGAAGAAAGCCAGGAAACTCCAGGGCAACTCAGATGAGGTATATTGAGAGGAAACCTATTTGAACCCATCATCCTGCCCACACACTACAACCTTCTTGTGTGCTTTCAAGTGACTATACTGAGATTAGAGTGTGTCATTTCCAATCTACTCTATTCCAATTCCTCAGTGTGAAGTGTGGTCCCATTCCTACGTTTGAAATATCCACTGTTTTGACAACATAGTGTGATGGTAAGTCAGCTCAGACTCTGAATGAGCCTTGTAACCTATGGATCCTGGAGGAAGGCCTGTTGGAGATGCTGCTGACAAAGCTGATCCCTGCCTACCAGAAAGGTGATCTCTTTTATGTGGGAAACTTCCTGCACAATTTCAAATATTGGAGGACAATGTAGTAGATACTGGAAATTCTCTTGAAAAAGTGAGTGTTCCCCCTCCAAACCCAGGTTTGCTCACCCCTCCTGGCCAAGTCTTGGAATACTTGGCTCCTCTCTGAGCCTGTTTGTTTCACTGCGGTGTTCACAGGGGAGCTAAGCATGATACAAGTGCACAAACTACTTTATTATGACTGGGACACCATGCCATTTCATTTCCCTCACAAGCTACTGGAGTCTCAACAGTGTGCTTACTGAGAAGTTGGATTTCAGGCATGAGTAAGTGGCTCCCAACTGCAGCCCTCATCTAGGTGACATCCTAGGAAATCCCATTTCCCAGTAAGAAATGAGGTGTCAGTACTAATGGCGGAGGCCTGTGAAATACTGGAGTCAGAGGAAAAGCTGGGGGCTGAATCACTTTTGAGCCATCAGGGAGGGATTGTGATAGCTTTGCCTGTTAGAACCTGAAAGCATTTACATTTTGGTGTGTGGTCCAGTGCTGCCACTTGAACCTGAACCCAGGTCTAAATGCCATCCCTTTGGTGTTCAAAATTTAGCACTGTACCATTTGAGTCATTGGTCAAGTTCTGGCTTTTTGCTGCCTAATTGAAGACAAGTGCCTTTAGACTTTTACTGACTAGACTGGCTTTCCACTGTGATCTTCAGAGCTCAGCCTGCTGGGTGGCTAAGATTAGAGGAATGAGCATTTAGTTCTTTATTTAGAGCATTCACTTATTGATTTATTTAGAGCATTTACTTAGTTAATTTAAGGTGCGTTTACTTTGGACAGATGCATAGAGGCCTCTCTCAGAAGCTTCTGGAAGTGGGGTGTAAAAGTCATTCTGTTCTCGAGTGTCTCTCACCCCCCTCCCAGCACATAAGTGCACATCTCTGCAGGACAGCCACAGCATTAGAGTCCTGCAAGAAAGGGGCTTTGGTAGAAGGCTCAGGATGGAGAGAGAAGGCTCTCACTTTCCTTGTACCAAATGTGCCCACAGCATCATGTGTTCCATCTATACGATGTGAATGGACATCTACCCCAGTGATTACTACGAGTTCAAGAACTGCCACACCCTGACACAACTCAAGCTCTATATGAGGCTCCACATGCCAGCTTTGGACCTGCTCTTCTAGACACAAACTTTTTGACCAGCTGGAGGAATGTGCGACCAGTAAGACCAAGAAAAAGTAGAAGTCCTGGTGTGGGTGACTCAGAGCCTGTGAGTAGGAAGCCCATGTGGTCTAGATATTGGTTGGCCCTTACTTCTACAGAGCTTGGCAAAATGCCCTTTATGGGTGGTGTCAGCCAGGTAAGGTCTGTCCTCTGAAAGGACTCAGGAATAAGCACTCATTAGAAAGACCCTACACTTCCTCAGTGTTCAGTCCAAACTCCAGTTCTACAGGTTCCTCCATTAGATCCTCATGGAAGTTGAGTGACACTTCAACTTGCAGAGTCCACTCTGTCCATTCTGTACCTGTTTCCATTCTTATGTTTGGGTCATCGTGGAAGAGCTTATCCTGAACTCCGGATGAAAAACCCACCAATGGAGCTGGTGACTGATGGAGACTGAGAATCATCACTGCACTCCACAAAGCATGGGCCTGATCGTATATTGGTTAGTACTCTGCGTTGTGTTTTGTTTATTCTTAAGGCGCAAGTTTTATCACATGTGCCACAGCACCACTTTTATCTTTTTTATCTATGTTGTGGTGAGGAATTGAACTTGGGTCTTCATTCATGCTCAGCAAGAACTCTTCCACTAGGCTTAACTTATGGCCCCAGTGAGAAGGAAGTTTTCCATAAAATATGTAGGAAATATGTACACTAAGGAAAAGCCATCAAAAATAGGAGAAAAATTGTATACTTAGATAACGACATGCCAGTATTATGGAAGATCTCTGTAATTCTAGCTTCAAGAGTGGCCTATTTGGACCGGGAGTTGGCTGGCTGAAGTAAAGTGCTATCCTTGAGCAAGCCCTAGGACAGTGCTCTGGCCATGAGTTGAAGCCATAGGACATGAAAAAAATAATAATTTAATGCCCGTGACTGGTTTCTCACCCTGGTAACCCTAGCTACCCTGGAGGATCGAGGTTCAAAGACGGCCCAGGCATAAAAATCTGTGAGAATCTTATTTCCAAATAATCCAGAAAATTCAAAATGACAATGTGCCTCAAGTGGTAGAGCTCTTGCCTTGAGCTGAAGAGCTTAAGGTAAACATCCAGGCCCAGAGTTCAAGCCCCATCAGTGAAAAAAAGAAAAAGAAAATGAAAGCCCTTATCTAAGGCTGGAGTGCACACTAGTGGTAGTTTGCTTGCCTAGTATGAACAAAACCCTGTGTTCAATTACTCTGTATCACTTACACCAAAAAAAATAGCTCGAAATGATCTCAGAAGGTTGGGTTCTGAGGATCACAGTTCAAAGCCAGGCCAGACACTAAAGTCCATGAAACTGTTACTTCCACTTAAGCACCAGAAAACCAGAAGTGACACTGTGGCTCAAGGTGTTTAAGGTTGTAGCCTTGAGCTGAATAGCCCAGGGACACTGCCCAGGTGCACAATTAAAGTCTTACAACCAAAAGAGAGAGAGAGAGAGAGAGAGAGAGAGAGAGAGAGAGAGAGAGAGAGAGAGAGAGAGAGGAGAGAGAGAGACAGAGAGAGAGACAGAGAGAGAGAAAGAGAGAGAGACAGAGAGAGAAACAGAGAGAGACAGAGAGACAGAGAGAGATACAGAGAGAGACAGACAGACAGACAGGCAGAAAGACAGAGTCAGACAGAGACAGAGAGACAGAGACAGAGACATCAAACAGTCAGGCACTGCTGGCTGAAGCGTGTAATTCTAGCTAATATGGATGCTGAGATTGGAGGATCTTGGTTCAAAGCCCAAAGAAAGCCTGGACACATATGTTTGTGAGACTTATATCACCAATTAACTACCAGAAACCAAAAATGGAGCTGTAGAGGAAGAGCGCTAGCCTTGAGCTGAAGAGCTCAGGGACAGTGTCCAGGCCCAAAGTCCAAGCACCATGACGAATCAATAATAAAAAAAAAGATAGCTAATAGTAATGATGAATAATTTTGGGCTGGGAGTTTGGCCTAGTGGTAGAGTGCTTGCCTAGCATGCACGAAAACCTGGGTTCAATTCCTCAATACCACATACAGAGAAAAATGCTGGAAGTGGTGCTGAGGCTGAAGTGGTAGAGCCCTAGCCTTGAGAAAATATAAGGACAGTGCTCAGTCCCTGAGTTCAAGCCCAGGACTGGCCAAATCAAAAGTAGTAATGCACTGGCATTGATCTGAAGATCTGAGGAACAGCCCAGGCACAGAGTTCAAGCACCGCAAACAACAACAACAAAATCTATGAAATGGCAGTGGTGGTTTTAAGCTAAGCAAAAATAGAGTAGAAACTGGTAAAATACATATTTATGTGTAAGCAAAATAGCCAGACTTATGCATTAGAACAGGATAGCAACTTGAAAAAAAATTTTGTTTTCCATCTCACTAGGTCCTGTCTCTTAATTTATTCAAGTAAGTAAAATGCTGGGTTTTATAATCATTGCTCTGAATATTAGAAAATCATAATATCTCTCATTAACCAACAAAGACCAGGAACTGGGGCTTCGTTCAAATGGCAGAGTATCAGGCAAGAGAAGAAAAAATTGAAGTAAGAACTTGAAGTTCTTGATCCAGAACCTGCATAGTAACAGAGCAGCAGCCTGGTGATGGTACCTCACACCTATAATCTTAGCTACTCAGGAGGCTAAGATCTGAGAATCAAAGTTTAAAGCCAGCCAAAGTACCCAGTTAACTGCCAGAAAAACCAGAAGTGGCACTGTGGCTCACAGATTAAAGCACTAGCCTTGAGCTGAAGAGCTCAGGGACAGTGCCCAGGCCCAGAGATCAAGCCCCACAATTGACAAAAATCAAACAAGCAAACAAAACTCACAAAGAAGCCTGCAGACCACAGTGGTTCTGCTGAGTCTCTTCTCTATGGGGATCAGGAAACATTTCACTTTTTCTGTCTCTTCCCATCTCAACATTCATACTAAAATAACACTGTGCTGAAAGTTTCAATTTATAAAAATGTTTTTCATGAAGCACCCTGAAATATTCATCGCTTATATCTCAATTGAAGATAGTTGATTTGGGGCTGCATTGGTAGCCACCCGGCCCTCTATTGACTCATCATAACTTTCCTCCTTGAGATTCAAACCTGAATTCTGATACTCAATATCTACTGGTTGTTGTTCCCTTTTCAAGATCTCACTTAGACTCTTTGGGCTGCGGCATATGGCTCAGCCTCAGGTTCTTCAGAAGGGTCCTTTAACTCATAAAATTCCCTTAATTCAAGATTAAGTTCAGCATTTTCATGTAGAGGATCTATGTATTCACTTACTAAATTCCATACAGTAGTAGCCTCTACTGGGGTCTTTTCGGGGCCATATATATTATAATAATCTTGAATTCTTTTTCCTATCCGCTGCCAGGCTTTTGGAATTCCTCCTCTATAGACCTCGGGTATGCCTCCTCGACAAACTGTAGGAAGCTCTGAAGCACCCCTTTTTCCACCCACGTTCCGTGGGCTTCAAATAGACCTGTTAAGATCGGTAGAAATAACCTATGGCTATTAGCTTGACTCATAATTTTTACTCCTGACTATACTCTCTCTTAAGATCCTTTCTTAATATTCCTACGATGTGTTACTCACCACAGGGAGGGGTCCTTCATCTTCGTCCCAGATTTTCAGGGTCCCTGTTCTGGCGCCAGATGCCGGGGCCAAGCGGCAGCAAACCAGGGTTCACAGATTGGGGTTCCTGAAATAGGGGACAAGGACTAGGAAGAAAAAGAAGAGAGACAGACACACCGGGTCCGGGATGTCCGCAGTCCAGGCAAAAACTGCCGAGACTGCCGCGTTTATTTTCCACTCACCTTTCTTTCCTCCTCCTCACCCAGGGAACCTCCAGGTGTTACATTCATATGGTAATTCTCAGGTCATTTACATAGAATAGGGCCAGAAAGCAATAAGACAATAAAGCCATAGTCTGATGCAAGTCAAGGTACAGTTTGATTCCAGTCTGGCTCCCAACAGCAACCAGATGAGGTAAATTTCTAAGAAGAAATGTATTTGACCCCATCATCCTCCCCACACACTACAACTTTCTTTTCTTTTCACTTTTTTATTGTAATTAGTAAAAGGGTTACATGATATTTGCCAGGTAGAAGGTGCATTAATTCACATACATTGATACCCTTTCACATGTCTTGGTACCCATTTCCCTCCAACCCCACACCCCCCACCCTTCTCGGTTTTTCCACATTCCCTATCAAATTTCAAATATCCAAATACAAATAAATTCAATATATCAGATAACAAAGTGAGATACTATACCAATATGGGATAACCAAGGGACAGCAAAGGAGATGAGAGACAACATAGTACATTAATGACAACAATCATTCATTATATGGCTTTTGTTACAATATCCTGGAGGTCCTTTCAATAAACATCACATTATATGTCCTTATATATGGCCTTTTGCTCTATTGCAAATCTCTGCTAGTAGAGCCCAAGGTTTTTACTGATTATGAAGAATGAGGGAAACCACTGAGCCTAAGTTCCTATGAGTCTGGCTTACTTCACTTAATATGATTTGTTCTAAGTCTTTCCATATCCTAACAAATGGGGCGATGTCATTCTTTCTGACAGCAGCATAGAATTCCATTGTGGACAAATACCACAACTTGTTGATCCACTCATCAACTGAGGGACATCTGGGTTGGTTCCATATCTTTGCTATGGTGAATAGCGCTTCAATGAACATTGTTGTGCTAGTGGGTTTATTATGCCCTTGTTTCTGGATTGTCGGGTAAATGCCAAGTAGTGGAATTGCTGGGTCATAGGGGAGTTCTATGTTTAGCCTTTTGAGGCACTGCCACACTGCTTTCCATAGTGGTTGAACGAGTTTGCACTCCCACCAACAGTGTAGTAGAGATCCCTTCTGGCCACATCCCCTCCAGCATCTGTTGTCATTCGTTTTCCTGATCCTGGCCATTCTAACTGGAGTGAGGTGGAATCTTAGAGTTCTTTTGATATGCAATTCTTTTATGACCAGAGATGTTGAGCATTTCTTCATGTGACTGTAGGTCATTTTTGTTTCTTCTTCAGAGAAGAATCTCTTTAAGTCTTTGGCCCATTTTTTAATGGGATGGGTGTTACTTTGGAGGTTAGTTTTGGAGTGATTCAATTTTTTGAGTTGTTGACATATTTTAGATATGAGGCCTTTGTCCGTTGTTTGGTTGGTGAAGATGTTCTCCCACTCTGTAGGCTTCCTGATTAGTTTACTAGCTATATCCGTTGCCATAAAAAGCTCTGCAGTTTAATGCAGTCCCACTTATCCAGCCTTCTCTGATTTGCTGTGATTCTTGGTCTTTATTAAGCAAGTTTCAACCTGTGCCAAGGAGGCCTAGTGTATCTCCTATTCCTTCCTGTAAACTTTTCAGTGTGTCAGTTTTACCTCCAGGTCTTTGATCCATTTGGAGTTAATTCTAGTGCAAGGTGACAAAGAAGGATCCAACTTTAGTTTTCTGGAGGTGCTTAACCAGTTCTGCCAGCACAACTTGTTGAAGAGGCTGTCTTTCTTCCATTCTAATTTTTTGGCTCCCTTGTCAAAGATTAGGTGGCCATAGGTTTAATATCTGGGTCCTCAGTTCTATTCCATTGGTCTTCAGGCCTGTTCTTGTGCCAGTACCAAGCTGTTTTGAGAATTATAGCTCTGTAATAGAGTCTAAAGTTTGGAATTGAAATTCCTCCAGCGCTGTTCTTTCTGCTAAGAAGTGTTTTTCCTATACGGGGTCTTTTATTATTCCATATGAAATTTTGGATTGCCTCAGCTAGAATGGCCAGGATCAGGAAAACGAATGACAACAGATGCTGGAGGGGATGTGGCCAGGAGGGATCACTACTACACTGTTGGTGGGAGTGCAAACTCATTCAACCACTGTGGAAAGCAGTGTGGCAGTGCCTCAAAAGGCTAAACATAGAACTCCCCTATGACCCAGCAATTCCACTACTTGGCATTTCCCCAACCACCCAGAAGAAAGGACTTACTAAACCCACTAGCACAACCATGTTCATTGCAGCACTATTCACCATAGCAAAGATATGGAACCAACCTAGATGTCCCTCAGTTGATGAGTGGATCAACAAGTTGTGGTATTTGTACACAATGGAATTCTATGCTGCTGTCAGAAAGAATGACATCGCCCCATTTGTTAGGAAATGGAAAGACTTAGAAAAAATCATATTAAGTGAAGTAAGCCAGACTCAAAGGAACTTAGGCTCAATGGTTTCCCTCATTCTTCATAATCAGTAGAAACCTTGGGCTCTACTAGCAGAGACTTGAAATAGAGCAAAATCTTGATACATAAGGACATATAATGTGAAACTAATTGAAAGGACCTCCAGGATAGTGAAATAAAAGCCATATAATGAATAATTGTTGTCCTTAATGTACTATGTTGTCTCTCATCTCCTTTGCTGTCCCTTGGTTATCTCATATTGGTATAGTATCTCACTTTGTTATCTGATATATTGAATTTATTTGTATTTGGATATTTGAAATTTGATAGGGAAGGGGGGGAAATCAAGACGGGTGGGGGGTGTGGGGGGGAGGGAAACGGGTACCAAGACATGTGAAAGGCTATCAATGTATGTGAATTAATGCACCTTCTGTCTGGCAAATATCATGTAACCGTTTTGCTAATTACAATAAAAAATGCAAAAAAAAAGGAAAGCAGAAAATGGTTCTGTCACTCTAGTGGTATAGCAAAAGCCTTAAGAAAGGCCAAGTACAGTGCTCAGGCTCTGAGTTCAAACCCCAGGACTGGCACACAATAAAAAGGGATGAGTAAATGGAGTAAGTCCAGTGTAAATTTGTTATGTATAATTTTCTCTTAAAATTTCTAAAAGATTTTTATTATTGTCACTGAAAAAGTACCCAGATATTTTGATTGCCTAGAGCTGTATATATATATGTATATATAATGTACATATATGCATATGTAAATATTCACACGCATGTATACCACAATTTTGTCAATGAAAAATGTATGAAAAGTTAACTAAAATGAAATTTTTGTTTTTAGGATTGAATGATTCATCTCATATAAATACATTTTAGTGTTTAAACAAATAAATAAATAAATAAATAAATATAGGGTACATTCCTTGTTACTTAAGTAAGATTGCTCTTTTTTTTCTTTTTGCCAGTCCTAGGGCTTGGATTCACGGCCTAGACATTTTCATTGGACTCGCTTGCCCAAGGTGAGTGCTCTGCTTCTTGAGACACAGCGCCACTTCTAGCTTTTTTCTGAGTATGCGGTACCGGTGAATAGAACCTAGGTCTTCATGCATTCTAGGTGAGCACTCTACCATTAGTCTATATTCCCAGGCAGTGAGATTCCTCTTACAGTCATTGTATGTTCACAGAGTTTGATCTCACACACTGTAGGACCCTGGTTGGCTTTGACCTGTGATCCTACGCCCTGAGCCTAAGTAGCTGAAATTAAGTTGTGAGCCAGCATGATGGCTTCCATTCTTTTTTCTACAAAAATATATGTAGTTATCTAAAATATATCTATAGCTGAAAAAAATGAATCTCTCCCAAACAAATCTTCAAAGAAACAACCATCCTATTAAAAGGTGGGCTAAAGACTTAAAAGAGTATTCTCTGAAGAAAAAATTGAAATGGGCTTTAGACACATGAAGAAATGCTCCATATCTCTAGCAATAAGGGAAATGAAAATCAAAACAACTTTGAGATTCCACCTGACTCCAGTCAGAATGGCCATTATCAAAAAATCTAATAAGAGATACTGGTGGGGAAGTGACCAGGTGGGATCACACCTACACTGTTGGTGTGAGTGTCAACTCGTTCAACCACAAGGGAAAGCAGTGTGGTGGTTCCTCAAAAGACTGAACATAGAGCTCCCCTATGATCCAGCAAATCCACTACTTGGCATCTACCCAATTGTCCAGAAAAAAGGGCATACTAAGTCACTAGCACAATGATGCTCATTGCAGCACTATTTACCATAGCAAAGATATGAAACCAACCCAGATGCCACTCAGTAGATGACTGAATCAAGAAGATGTGGTACTTATACACAATGGAATGCTATGCTGCCATCAGAAGGAATGACATCGCCCCATTTGTAAGGAAATGGAAAGACTTGGAAACATTCATATTAAGTGAAGCAAGCCAGACCCAAAGAAACATAAGCTCAATGGTTTCCCTCATTTGTAATAATTAGTTCACATCTAGGACTCTCCTAGCAGAGGATTACAATAACTCAAAAACCTAGGTATATAAGGTCATATAGGATGAGACTAAATGAAAGGATCTCTAGGATATGGGAACAAGAGCTATATCTTCTGTCATCGTTGCTCTTAATATTGTGTGATTTTTGTCCTTAATCAACTATGTTATTTCTCATCTCTTATTTTGCCCTTTGGTTAATGTCAGATTGTTACTGTATCTGATTTTTTCCCTGGCATATTGTATGTATGTTTATTTGTTTATGTCAAATAGGAAAGGGAAGGGCGGAAACAAGATGATTGGGAAGGGGAGGGGAGAGGGAACTGGGGACAAAAACATGTGGAGTGGAATAAATGTGTGAGAAGTAATGCAGTCCACTACCTGTAAATGTAATTGTAACCCCTCTATACATTACCCTGAAAGTAAAAAAGAGACTATAAAAATATCTGTAGAAAATGAGGCTGGATGATGGAAATAACCAGATGCCCTACTATAAAAAATGTGATACACGCACACACACACACACACACACACACACACACACACACACAATGGAATGATACATAGCCAACCGACAAGATAAAATAATGGCATTCTCGGGGAAGTGGATGAAAAGGAAAAAAATCATATTAAGTGAAGTAAGCCAAACTCAAAGGAACATAGGCCCAAGAGTCTCCCTCATTTGTCAAATTCAGTAGAAACCTTGGGCTCTGCTACCAGAGATTTACAATAGAACAAAATCTAGAGACATCGTGACAAATAGTATAACACTAAATGTAAGGACCTCCAAGATGAAGAAACAAAACTCATATAATGAGTGATTGTTGTCCTTAATGAACTATGTGATCTCTTATCTCTTTTGCTATCCCTTGGTTATATCATATTGTTACAATATTTCACCTTGTTTTCTGATATATTTCAAATGTGCCTAATTGGTTATTTGAAATTGGATAGGGAAGGGGGGAAATGAACATGAGTGGGGGTAGGGGAAGGGAAATGGGGACCATATCATTACATGGGGTATCAAAGTTTGAGAAGTAATGCACCTTCTATCTGGTGAATATAATGTAACCCTTCTATAAATTACAATAAAAATAAATACATAAAAAGAAGATCTGCACAGAAAAAAATAATAATGGCATTTTTGGGGTAGTGGATGAAATTAGAGTGAATCCTGTTGAGTGAGATAAGTCAGACCAAGGAACAAAAGGTACATGGTATCCTTAATATATGGATATTAGTTTCAAACACTAGTAGAGCGATGATTGAATAGTTGATACCCAAAGTTCTGGACGTAATTTTGGAGATATAAACATAACTACATAGACATAAAAATCTAGGATAGACTATACACTCTATAGACATGTGTTTTATTATAGATTAACCTGTATCTATGACATACAAAGACTCAGCTTAATTTTTACTATATTCTAAAATTTATGTGCCAGTGTTTGTATAGCGATTCCCTTCTTGAATACTTGTTGGTTAAACAAAAACATTTGAAATATGATGTAAAATTCAATGTTAATAAATTTTTTTAAAAAAAGAGGCCAGAGGTAAATACCACTAATGTACTTGCTCTAAGTGGTACAGAAATTTTCTTAATGAATCAAGGAGTTTTATTACATCTTTATGCAATTATTTTAGTTCTGAGTGTTCTACCCTCAATGATACTTCTGGAAAGATGATATAGCTGACTGTGTCGATGGTATGAAGACATACTGGCCTAAACGTAGAATAAAGCATTGGTTAGTGGCTGTTAGCTGTCCAGATTCTACTGGAATATGTGGAATAAATTTATTAAGCACAATGCAGGCTCTTAGTCAGACCAGGATCAAGATTATGTGGTTCCATGAGATGAATGAGGAAAGATCAGAAAAATCTACTAAGATATCCAGATATACTTTTGAAACTAAGGTATCTGGACTCCTTTTTTTTTCTTTCTTGGTGGGGAGCTTGAACTTTGGACCTGGGCAAGGTCTCTTAGTTCTTTTTCCTCAAGGCTAATGCTGTACCAGTTTTAGCCACAACTCCACTTAGTTTTTGGGTGGATAAGTGGAGAGAAGAATCTTACAGTTTTTTTTTGTTTTCGTTTTTTTGCTTGCAAAGGCTTTGAATCATCTTCTCCCTGGCTAGTAAAATGACAATTATGACCCTCCAGCTCCTGGCTAGTGATTTTTTGAAAATTGGACTTTCTTCCAAATCACATAACTGGTTCCTAGCAAAGTTTTGTAGCCTGACTTAAATGTGACAGATTTTTGTCACCTGGAGACACTCTGTGCTGAACGTTAGAAATCTACCAGCTGAGTCACAGTGGCACTTCCAGTTTTTGTTTATGAGGTGCTGAGGAATGGAATCCAGGGTTTCATACATGCTAGGCAAGCTACATTTTCAGCCCAAGGTTTTATGTTTTGTTTTTTCAGTGTTGTTGCTTCTAAGGTACTGTATGATGTTCTTTCATTTTCTTTACTTTTTACCTCTTTTCTTCTTTTTCCCTTTAGTTTTATTCTCTGTAGTCACTGTGTTGAATTCGGGTACCCTGTGTCTTCTACATAGGTTTATGTGATTTGGGGAATGGAGAGGGTATAATAAAATGGTAAAAAAAAAACAAAGGAAAAAGGGTGAACCAATTGAACAGTGATACTTGGAAGACACTAAACGGAAATGAACTGAACAATCTGGGTGGAGAGGGGGCTGAGGGTAGGAAAACAGAGAAAAATGAGGGAGGGGATAACAATTTTCTTAAGAAATGTGTTCATTACTTATGTAACTGTATGCCAACTATATATTGACTTAACAAAAAAAATTAACTTAAAAAATAATTTAGCCAGGTATGGTAGCTCACACTTGTAAATGTAGCTACTCAAGAGGCTGGGATCCAAGGATAGCAGTTCAAAGTCAGCCTGGGCACTGAAGTCCATGTGACTCTAATCTCCAATTAACCACCAGAAACCCAGAAGTGGCCCTATGGCTCAAGGGATAGGGCAGTAGTCTTGAGCTGAAAGCTCAGTGACAAGACCCAGGTGCAGAATTGCAGTCCCATGACTTGAATGATGAATGATACTAGCCAGGCTCTGTGCGCTCACACTTGGAATCCTATCTACACAGAATCAGGTTTGAATCCAGCCCAAACAAATTGCATGATATTCTGATTTACAGTTCATTACGAAAAATCTGGAAGTGGAGCTGTGGATCAAGTGGTAGAACACTAGCCTGAAGCAAAAAAAAACATTTAAGGACAGTTCCCAGGCCCTGGGTTCAAGTCCCAGGACTTGCATAAAACAAAGAAAATGTGACGCTGAGTCCTCCATCATTTGGTGTTATAGTTCAATATTCTTGATATGCGTCTTAGAAATTAAGTCCCTAGCAAATACTCTCCCCTGAAATTCTGCTTCATAGCTGATTCATAGAATTTCAGCATCATTACTATCACCTTCCAGTTAGCATAGCAGTCTACTACTGAAAATTTGAAGAAAACTTTTGAGTAATCCTAATAAATCTGTGTATCATCTGCACACACATCAAATCAGCAGCAGCTATGTTCTACTATTATCTAAATGTATTTAATCCCTTCTTGAGTTAATAAGCCTTAAAGAGTAAAACATATGAAATAGTTATGAAACTAACAGTCACCATTCTTCTATCTAATATTGTAATATAAGTTTATAAATGCAAGGACTATTCTGAAGTGTGCAGAAGATAGCTTCTAATTATAATATTCTCATGAAGTATAGTTTTTAAGAAACATGTTCCTTGCTTTGGGAAAGCAAAGGCAAGGAGAAATGATATAGGTAAGTTCCCTATTTATCAGAAGGAAAATACTATTGGGTTTAGATCAACTTCATTCATTCCATGCTGATGAAACAAATATTTGCAATTCCTAAGGCCAATCACTTCATTGTGATGCACAATCAGCCAGCTTAGATCAATCTTCCAAAAAAGGAAAGGAACAAATGAGAAGCAATTAAGGTTTCCAAAATGAACCAGGTGGTGGTGGCAGCTCACACTTGTAATTCTATCTACTCAAGGCCTGAAATCCAAAGATCTGAATTAAGTCTGTCTAGGATGAAAATATCTCTGTCTGAAACATCATCTCTGTTATCACAACCCAGCTGATAGATTCTGCCCAACAGGTTCCAAACACCAAAGTCCATCTCCTATCTGAAATACTAGCTAACGTACTCACACATAATTTCCTCTTTGGGAGATAGTTGAAACATGTACCAGAAACATTTCCCTGGCTTCAGAGTGGAAGTGGAAATATATACTAACTAGAAGCCCATCTAGTAAATTACAGTCAATCATCTTTCCTCACATCTTGTTAGTAAAATTGAACACTGAGTGTTTGGATCAGAAGCGATGTGTATGAGCATACACGTTGTAAAACTACTGTAATCCTAGCTACTCAAGATAAGCTGAGACCTGAGGATTCCAGTTCAAAATCAGCCAGGCAATGCCACAGTCCTAAGCTTTGCATAAAAGTGCATTCAGTATCCCACTCTCTCCACTCCTTTTTAACATAATACTAGAATTCCTAGGGAGTGCAATAAGGCAAGATGCCTACATTTCTCAATGTAATAAAGGCTGTGTATGAGAAACCCACTGCTAGTATTATACTTAATGGTGAAAATCTAAAGCCATTCCCTCTAAAATCAGGAACAACACAAGGATGCCCATTCTCTCCACTCCTTTCTAACATAGTACTAAATTTCCTAGGCAGTGCAATAAGGCAAGAAGCAAGCATAAACGGGATCCAAGTAGGGAAAGAGGAAATAAAACTATCCCTCTTTGCAGATGACATGATTCTGTATTTAAAGAATCCTATAGACTCTACTCCCAAGCTCCTTGAGCTGATTCAAAGCTTTGGAAGGGTAGCAGGCCATAAAATCAACCCTCATAAATCAACTGCCTTCCTTTACGCCAACAGTGAGAGGAACGAGGCAATAATCAGGAAAGAAACTCCTTTCACAATAGCCTCAAAGAAAATAAAGTACCTAGGAATTAGCTTAACTAAGAATGTAAAGGACTGTTTAGATGAAAACTTTAAAACCCTAAAAAAGGAAATTAAAGCAGAACTAAGGAAATGGAAAAACCTCCCATGCTCCTGGATTGGAAGAATCAACATTGTGAAAATGAGAATCTTGCCAAGGGCTATCTACAAATATAATGCAATACCCATCAACATCCCAATGTCATTCTTTAAAGAAATAGAAAGGCAATTCAAAATTTCATATGGAATAATAAAAGACCCCGTATAGCAAATACACTTCTTAGCCGAAAGAACAGCGCTGGAGGAATTTCAATTCCAAACTTTAGACTCTATTACAGAGCTATAATTCTCAAAACAGCTTGGTACTGGCACAAATACAGGCCTGAAGTCCAATGGAATAGAACTGCGGACACAGATATTAAACCACAGACCTATGGCCACCTAATCTTTGACAAGGGAGCCAAAAAAATAGAATGGAAGAAAGATAGCCTCTTCAACAAGTTGTGCTGGCAGAACTGGTTAAGCATCAGCAGAAAACTAAAGTTGGATCCTTCTTTGTCACCTTGCACTAGAATTAACTCCAAATGGATCAAAGACATGGAGGTAAAACTGACACACTGAAACGTTTACAGGAAGCAATAGGAGATACACTAGGCCTCCTTGGCATAGGTCGAAACTTTCTTAATAAGGACCAAGAATCACAACAAATCAGAGAAAGGCTGGATAAGTGGGACTGCATTAAGCTGCAGAGCATTTGTATGGCAACGGATATAGCTAGTAAACTAATCAGGAAGCCTACAGAGTGGGAGAAGATATTCACCAACTAAACACCGCAAAACCTAATATCTAAAATATATCAACAACTCAAAAAATTGAATCACTCCAAAACTAACCTCCAAAGGAACACCCATCCCATTAAAAATGGGCCAAAGACTTAAAGAGAGTCTTCTCTGAAGAAGAAACAAAAATGGCCTATAGACACATGAAGAAATGCTCAACATTTCTGGTCATAAAAGAAATGCAAATCAAAACAACTCTAAGATTCCACCTCACTCCAGTTAGAATGGCCAGGATCAGGAAAACGAATGACAACAGATGCTGGAGGGGATGTGGCCAGGAGGGATCACTACTACACTGTTGGTGGGAGTGCAAACTCATTCAACCACTATGGAAAGCAGTGTGGCAGTGCCTCAAAAGGCTAAACATAGAACTCCCCTATGACCCAGCAATTCCACTACTTGGCATTTACCCAACAATCCAGAAACAAGGGCATACTAAACCCACTAGCACAACAATGTTCATTGCAGCGCTATTCACCATAGCAAAGATATGGAACCAACCCAGATGTCCCTCAGTTGATGAGTGGATCAACAAGATGTGGTATTTGTCCACAATGGATTTCTATGCTGCTGTCAGAAAGAATGACAACGCCCCATTTGTTAGGATATGGAAAGACTTAGAAAAAATCATATTAAGTGAAGTAAGCCAGGCTCAAAGGAACTTAGGCTCAGTGGTTTCCCTCATTCGTCATAATCAGTAGAAACCTTGGGCTCTAGTAGCAGAGATTTGCAATAGAGCAAAAGGCCATATATAAGGCCATATAATGTGAAGCTAATTGAAAGGACCTCCACGATATTGAAACAAAAGCCACATAATGAATGATTGTTGTCCTTAATGTACTATGTTGTCTCTCATCTGCTTTGCTGTCCCTTGGTTATCCCATATAGGTATAGTATCTCACTTTGTTATCTGATATATTGAATTTATTTGTATTTGGATATTTGAAATTTGATAGGGCAGGGGTGAAAACCAAGAAGGGTGGGGGGTGTGCGGCTGGAGGGAAATGGGTAATAACACATGTGAAAGGGTATCAATGTATGTGAATTAATTAACTTTCTACCTGGCAAATATCATGTAACCCTTTTACTAATTACAATAAAAAATGAAAAAAAATAGAAAGTTGTAGTGTGTGGGGAGGATGATGGGGTCAAATACATTTCTTCTTAGAAATTTACCTCATCTGGTTGCCCTGGATTTTCCTGGGCTTCTTCTTAGAGAAAGGCCTGTTATACTGGATTTGTGACTTGGCAAAGATCTAGCATGTACATCTTCGAGTAAGACATCCACAACTTCCATGCCTGAGACTCGAATGTCCTGACCTTTGGCAACAGCACAGCAATATCTTTCTTCCTCCTGAGCCACAGGCCAAGTGAGCTGGCTTGAGTTGGTTGTTAGTTACAGTGGCTTGGTTACCAGGGTTCCATATTCTGTTCCATTGTGAGGGAGGCAGGGTCACCTTTCAGGGCTCAATGACCAAAGATCCTTGCTCACAGAAGACCTCACCAAAGACATACTGGAGGCTCAATCTCTCCTCCAATCTCACAATATACGTGTGGATGTAGTAAACAGCACACCTTATTTGTCCAATCCCAATATCTTCCACTAGGCCCAACTACCTGTCTGGTCTCAGGCTCAAGGAGCCTTTCTTAGGTAAGATCCAAACTTAAGGGTCGATATTGCCCTCATCCTTTACAAAACATTTGCTTCACAGTGCCTTCTCTGCCTGCATTTTCCCCTTGTTGAATTTTTTTTTTTTTGCTAGTCTTGGTACTTGACCTCAGAGTGTGAACATTGTTCTTGGGCTTTCTTTAGGCTTTAGCTGTCCCACCAAGCCACAGCACCACTTGCAGCGTTTTCTATGTATGTGGTAATGAGGAATCAAACCTGAGTCTTTTTGCGTGGTAGCCAAGGGTTCTACCACTAGGTCAAACACACAGGGCATCTTGCACATATTTTTGACGTCAATCTACTAGGATATTATTAGGTATCTGTATCCTAATCAATTTTTTCCTGATGATTAGCTTTGCTGTCATGTGTAAAAAATGCAGGAGGTAAAAACAAAGAAGAATTAGTGAAATTAAAAAAAAAGCATTACACACATAGATAAGTGTTCATTCTTTGTAGGAGAAAGGATATTTTTATATAATGATGATGACTTTATAATTACTATGTCAGGGTTGAGAGTTTGGCATAGTGGTAGAGTGCTTGCCTAGCATCCATGAAGATCTGGGTTTGATTGCTCAGTATCACGTAGATAGAAAATCTAGATGTGGCAATGTGGCTCAAGTGGCAGAGGGCTAGACTTGAGAAAACCCGAGGACAGTGCTCAGGCCCTGAATTCAAGCCCCAAGACTGGCAGAAAGATAAAAGAAAATAAAAATGCTGTTTACGAGCTAATTCACTCACAGCACTGGCTTTTGTAATCTTTGTGTCTGCATCTTGTGAAATACCCCTTTCCCTCAACGTAGACAAGAAAAACAGATCCATCCCATGGTCCACTGTGCAGCCCCTGGTTGGGCTAAGAGCTAGTCGTGCAGCAACACATAAGTTTTATTCTAATACTTTCCAAACTTTGTACTCAAATATGCTACCTACTTACCAACTTAGGTCAGTGATCTTTATGCTATACCTTTTCTTCATTACTACAATATTCTTACACTCCTACGTTAATCCTCTTGTACCTCCCCGGACCTCTCTCATTCTTTTTTTCTATCTCTGGACCTCTACTCGTCTTTCAACCCTTATACTGCACGGATCTACACTTGATGGCTGTTGAGCAATATTTTATATGTAGGTGGTTAATTATTCTCTAGGCTCAGAGGGACTTAAAGACAATAGAGATTGGATTGAGAGGCTTATTGTTTTCGGTATAAATCGTTTATCAGTGGTTGTATTAGACTGGTCTGTAAGTGCACAAAAAGAAAGAGTGATAATGCCAATCAAAACTTGTGAACATCAAGTGTCTGCCAGCTCCAGAGGTCTAGGTTGGTTATATATGAAAAACCATAATCGTATTTAGTAGTAATCTTGCTCCCATTTTCAAATGGGCAGAACAAGAAACTCAAGAAAAATGTCAAATCAAGAAACAACATCCCCCAGCCAATGTAAACAGACAATGGAACAGTCACTGGCACACCTAGAGGAGAGTCTTCCAAGTGCTACACAAATGCAATTGATAAACATCATTAATGGAAAATGTGAAAATATAAAGAAAGAGATAATGGAGGAAGCCATAGCTGAACAAGAGGAAAGCATAAACAAGGTGATAAGTGAAAAAGAAGAAGCCATAAAGGAGGCCATAATAAAGGTCTTTCAAAGAAAGATGGATGAATTCACAGAATCCACAAATAAAAACATGACCAAACTCCAGCAAATGTCCAACGAAAATAAAGCTACTGAGCTAACCACTCAAAAGTAAATCAAGGAGATAAAGAAATCCATACATGATCTAAAACAAGAGATGCAAGGCATCAAAAGGGAGAAATTAGAAGCAATGGCGATGAAAATAAAGTAGATAGCTTTGAAAGCAGGTTAGACAATGCAGAGGAGAGAATTTCTGGGGCTGAAGATAATTTAGTTATTACAGAGAAAGAACAGAAAATGAGTCAATCCAAATCTAGGAAAATTGAGAGAGCGCTTCAGGAGGTCCAAGATACAATTAGGAAGCCTAATTAAGGCTAATTGGTATTGAGGAGGGCGTGGAGAAAGAGGTCAATGGTATTGGAAACATACTTCAGGGAATCATCTCAGAGAATTTCCCAAATATCCAGAAGGGCAGGCCCATCCAGATACGAGAAGCTTTTAGAACCCCAAACAGACCTGACCAGAAAAGAACGTCCCACAGCCACATTGTGATCCGAACTGGATCAATAGATACGAAAGGAAAGATCCTAAAGGCAGCCAGGGAAAAGGGATCAGTAACCTATAACGGCAAACCAATCAGAATAACCCCAGATTTCTCAGCAGAGACCATGCAAGCACGAAGTGACTGGAAGCATATATGTCATGCCCTTAAATCAAATAACTACCAACCAAGAATACTGTAGCCAGCTAAGCTCTCATTCATAACTGAGGGAACAATAAAAACATTCCATTCCAGGGAAAAGCTGCAACAATATGTCGAAACAAAACCAACACTACAGAGAATTCTCTAAGATGCTCTATACATAGAAAACCAAAATAAATGCAATATAGGGAAAGAAATGGCACCTAAACAGCATACCATCTAAGGACCACAAGAACTGTCAAGACACAGGCCCTACTAAAGCTCTTAAAAATGGTAGGAACTAATAAATATCTCTCAATCCTAACTCTCAATATCAATGGACTTAACTCTCCAATGAAACGGCATAGGCTGTCTTGTTGGATCAAAAAGCAAGAGCCATCGTTCTGCTGTCTTCAAGAGAAACATCTTACCCCAAAACAATCATCTTTTGAAAGTGAGAGGTGGGAATAAACTCTATCAAGCTAACTGCCCCCATAAACAGGCTGGAGTTGCCAACCTCATATCAGATACAATAGACATCAAACTAAAATTAGTAAGAAAAGACAAAGAAGGTGACTACATACTACTAAAGGGATCTTTCCTCCAGGAAGACATAACGATCCTAAATATTTACACATCCAATCCCGGAGCTCCAAACTTCATCAAGCAAACTTTACTTACACTGAAACCATACATAGATCGAAATACAGTGATTGTTGGTCAGTTTAACACAGCACTCTCACCTATGGACAGATCAACAAGGCAAAACTCAACAGAGAAACCTTAGAACTGAACAACTATATAGACCAACTAGATCTAACAGACATCTGCAGAATATTCCACCCAGTAACAACAAAATATACGTTTTTCTCAGCAGCACATGGAACATTTTCCATAATAGACCACATCTTAGGCCATAAAACAAACCTGGACAGATTCAGAAACACTGAAATTATTCCATGCACACTCTCAGACCATAAAGGCATGAAATTGGAGCTGAACACATATCTCCACCAACGAAAACCCTGTAACTCATGGAGACTGAACAACACATTGTTGAATAAAAAACAATGGGTAATCGAAGAGATCAGAACAGATATCCAACTGTTTATGAAATTTAACAATAAGGAGCACACAAATATCAACTCCTTAGGGACACAACAAAGGCAGTACTCAGAGGAAAATTTATAGTGCTGAGTGCCTACAAGAGCAAGTTGGAAAAACCGCAAACCAACTAGTTAATGTCTCACTTTAACCTCCTGGAAAAAGAGCAACAAACCAACCCTAAACCCATTAGGAGAAAGCAAATTATTAAAATCAAAGCAGAATTTAATGATTTGGAATAAAAAAAACCTATAGAAAGAATCAACAAAACAAGGAGTTGGTTCTTTGAAAGAATTCACAAAATTGACAAGCCCTTAGCAAATCTTACCAAAAAAACAAGAGAGCATATCGAAATAAACAAAATCGCAGATGAAAACGGTAATATCACGACAGAAATTACCAAGATCCAGAATATCATGAGGGAATACTTCTGAAAACTTTACGCTTAGAAATTTGAGAAACTAGAAGAAATGGATGAATTCCTAGACAATATTAACATAACCACACTGAACCAAGAAGAGCTAACCCAACTCAACAGGCCTATTTCAAGCTCTGAAATAGAAATGGAAATTAGACAACTTCCACTTAAAAAGAGCCCAGGGCCAGATGGATTCACAGCTGAATTCTATAAGGTCTTCAAAGCAGAGCTCACACCAATACTCCTCAAGCTCTTCAACGAAATTGAAAATGAAGGTTGTTTACCAAACTCATTCTGTGAAGCCAGTATATCCCTCATCCCCAAACCAGACAGAGATTCATCAAAGAAAGAGAACTATAGACCCATTTCTTTGATGAACATCGATGCAAAAGTTCTCAACAAAATACTGGCCAACCGTCTACAACAACTCATCAAAACATTATACACTATGATGAAACTGGATTCATCACAGGGAGGCAAAGCTGGTTCAACATACACAAATCAATTAATATAATTCAACACATCAACAGGAGCAAGGACAAAAATCACATGATTGTCTCAATAGATGCGGAAAAGGCATTTGAAAAGATCCAAAACCCTTTTATGTTAAAAGATGTGGAGAAACTAGGACTCCATGGAACATTTCTCAATGTAATAAGGGCTGTGTATGAGAAACCCACTGCTAGTATTATACTTAATGGTGAAATTCTAAAGCCATTCCCTCTAAAATCATTAACGAGACAAGGATGCCCACTCTCTCCACTCCTTTCTAACATAGTACTAAATTTCCTAGGCAGTGCAATAAGGCAAGGAGAAAGCATAAAGGGGATCCAAGTAGAGAAAGAGGAAATAAAACTATCCATCTTTGCAGATGACATGATTCTGTATTTAAAGAATCCTATAGACTTTACTCCCAAGCTCCTTGAGCTGATTCAAAGCTTTGGAAGGGTAGCAGGCCATAAAATCAACCCTCACAAATCAACTGCCTTCCTTTACGCCAATAGTGAGAGGATTGAGGCAATAATCAGGAAAGGAACTCCTTTCACAATAGCCTCAAAGAAAATAAAGTACCTAGGAATTAGCTTAACTAAGAATGTAAAGGACTGCTTAGATGAAAACTTTAAAACCCTAAAAAAGGAAATTAAAGCAGAACTAAGGAAATGGAAAAACCTCCCATGCTCCTGGATTGGAAGAATCAACATTGTGAAAATGACAATCTTGCCAAGGGCTATCTACAAATTCAATGCAATACCCACCAACATCCCAATGTCATTCTTTAAAGAAATAGAAGAGGCAATTCAAAATTTCATATGGAATAATAAAAGACCCCATAAGCAAAAACACTTCTTAGCAGAAAGAACAGCGCTGGAGGAATTTCAATTCCAAACTTTAGACTCTATTACAGAGCTATAATTCTCAAAACAGCTTGGTACTGGCACAAGAACAGGTCTGAGGTCCAATGGAATAGAAATGCGGACCCAGATATTAAACCACAGACCTATGATCACCTAATCTTTGACAAGGGAGCCAAAAAATAGAATGGAAGAAAGATAGCCTCTTCAACAAGTTGTGCTGGCAGAACTGGTTAAGCACCAGCAGAAAACTAAAGTTGGATCCTTCTTTGTCACCTTGCACTAGAATTAACTCCAAATGGATCAAAGACCTTGAGGTAAAACTGACACACTGAAAAGTTTACAGGAAGCAAGAGGAGATACACTAGGCCTCCTTGGCACAGGTCGAAACTTGCTTATTAAGGACCAAAAATCACAACAAATCAGAGAAAGGCTGGATAAGTGGGACTGCATTAAACTGCAGAGATTTTGTATGGCAACGGATATAGCTAGTAAACTAATCAGGAAACCTACAGAGTGGGAGAAGATCTTCACCAACCAAACAAAGCACAAAGGCCTCATATCTAAAATATATCAACAACTCAAAAAATTGAATCACTCCAAAACTAACCTCCAAAGTAACAACCATCCCATTAAAAAATGGGCCAAAGACTTACAGATAGTCTTCTCTGAAGAAGAAACAAAAATGGCCTATAGACACATGAAGAAATGCTCAACATCTCTGGTCATAAAAGAATTGCAAATCAAAACAACTCTAAGATTCCACCTCACTCCAGTTAGAATGGCCAGGATCAGGAAAACGAATGACAACAGATGCTGGAGGGGATGTGGCCAGGAGGGATCACTACTACACTGTTGGTGGGAGTGCAAACTCGTTCAACCACTATGGAAAGCAGTGTGGCAGTGCCTCACAAGGCTAAACATAGAACTCCCCTATGACCCAGCAATACCACTACTTGGCGTTTACCCAAATCCAGAAACAAGGGCATACTAAACCCACTAGCACAACAATGTTCATTGCAGCCCTATTCACCATAGGAAAGATATGGAACCAACCGAGATGTCCTTCAGTTGATGAGTGGATCAACAAGTTGTGGTATTTGTACACAATGGAATTCTATGCTGCTGTCAGAAAGAATGGCATCGCCCCATTTGTTAGGATATGGAAAGACTTAGAACAAATCATATTAAGTGAAGTAAGCCAGACTCAAAGGAACTTAGGCTCAGTGGTTTCCCTCATTCTTCATAATCAGTAGAAACCTTGGGCTCTGCAAGCAGAGATTTGCAATAGAGCAAAAGACCATATATAAGGCCATATAATGTGAAGCTAATTGAAAGGACCTCCACGATATTGAAACAAAAGCCACATAATGAATGATTTTTGTCCTTAATGTACTATGTTGTCTCTCATCTCCTTTGCTGTCCCTTGGTTATCCCATATTGGTATAGTATCTCAATTTGTTATCTGATATATTGAATTTATTTGTATTTGGATATTTGAAATTTGATAGGGAAGGGGGGAAAACCAAGACGGGTGGGGGGTGTGCGGTTGGAGGGAAATGGGTACCAAGACATGTGAAAGAGTATCAATGTAAGTGAATTAATACACCTTCTCCCCGGCAAATATCATGTAACCCTTTTACTAATTACAATAAAAAAATGAAAAAAAAGAAAGTTGTAGTGTGTGGAGTGGATGAGGGGTCAAATACATTTCTTCTTAGAAATATACCTCATCTGGTTGCCCTGGATTTTCCTGGCCTTCTTCTTAGAGAAAGGCCTGTTATACTGGATTTGTGGCTTGGCAATGATCTAGCATGTACATCTTCCAGGAAGACATCCACAACTTCCATGCCTGAGACTCGAGTTTCCTGACCTTTGGCAACAGCACAGCAACATCTTTCTTCCTCGGAAGCCACAGGCCAAGTGAGCTGGCTTGAGTTGGTTGTTAGTTACAGTTGGTTGGTTACCAGGGTTGCATAATCTGTTCCATTGTGCTGGAGGCAGGGTCACCTGGCAGGGCCCAATGACCAAAGATCCTTGCTCACAGAAGACCTCACCAAGACATACTGGAGGCTGAATCTCTCCTCCAATCTCACAATATACATGTGGATGTAGTAAACAGCACATCTTATTTCTCCAATCCCAATGTCTTCCACTAGGCCCAACTACCAGTCTGGTCTCAGGCTCAAGGAGCCTTTCTTAGGTAAGATCCAAACTTAAGGGCCAATATTGCCCTCATCCTTTACAGAACATTTGCTTCACAGTGCCTTCTCTGCCTGCATTTTGCCCCTTGTCGAATTGTTTTTTTTGTTTTTGCTAGTCTTGGGACTTTACCTCAGAGTGTGAACATTGTTCTTGGGCTTTCTTTAAGCTTTATCTGTCCCACCAAGCCACAGCACCACTTGCAGCGTTTTCTATGTATGTGGTAATGAGGAATCAAACCTGAGTCTTTTTGCGTGGTAGTCAAGGACTCTACCACTAGGTCAAATACACAGGGCATCTTGCACATATTTTGACGTCAATCTACTAGGATATTATTAGGTTTCTGTATCCTAATCAATTTTTTCCTGATGATTAACTTTGCTGTCATGTGTAAAAAATGCAGGAGGGAAAAACAAAGAAGAATTAGTGAAATTTAAAAAAAAGCATTACACACATAGATAAGTTTTCATTCTTTGTAGGAGAAAGGATATTTTGATATGATGATGATGACTTTATAATTACTATGTCAGGGTTGAGAGTTTGGCATAGTGGTAGAGTGCTTGCCTAGCATCCATGAAGATCTGGGATTGAATGCTCAGTATCACATAGATAGAAAATCTAGATGTGGCACTGTGGCTCAAGTGGCAGAGGTCTAGACTAGAGAAAACCCGAGGACAGTGCTCAGGCCCTGAATTCAAGCCCCAAGACTGGCAGAAAGATAAAAGAAAATAAAAATGCTTTTTACGAGCTAATTCACTCACAGCATTGGCTTCTGAAATCTTCGCTTCTGCATCTTGTGAAATACCCCTTTCCCTCAAAGTAGACAAGAAAAACAGATCCATCCCATGGTCCACTGTGAGGCCACTGGTTGGGCTAAGAGATAGTCGTGCAGCAACACATAAGTTTTATTCTAAAACTTTTCAAACTTTGTACTCAAATATGCTACCTACTTACCAAGTTAGGTAAGTTATCCTTATGCTATACCTTTTCTTCATTACTACAATATTCTTACACTCCTACGTTAATCCTCTTGTACCTCCCCGGACCTCTCTCATTCTTTTTTTCTATCTCTGGACCTCTGCTCATCTTTCAACCCTTATACTGCATGGATCTACACTTGATGGCTGTTGAGCAATATTTTATATGTAGGTGGTTAATTATTCTCTAGGCTCAGAGGGACTTAAAGACAATAGAGATTGGATTGAGAGGCCTATTGTTTTGGGTATAAATCGTTTATCAGTGGTTGTATTAGACTGGTCTGTAAGTGCACAAAAAGAAAGAGTGATAATACCAATCAAAACTTGTGAACATCTAGTGTCTGCCAGCTACGGAGGTCTAGGTTGTTGATATCTGAAAAACTATAATCGTATTTAGTAGTAATCTTGCTCCCATTTTCAAATGGGCAGAACAAGAAACTCAAGAAAAATGTCAAATCAAGAAACAACATCCCCCACCCAATGTAAACAGACAATGGAACAGTCACTGGCACACCTAGAGGAGAGTCTTCCAAGTGCTACACAAATGCAATTGATAAACATCAGTAATGGAAAATGTGAAAGAGATAATGGAGGAAGCCATAGCTGAACAAGAGGAAAGCATAAACAAGGTGATAAGTGAAAAAGAAGAAGCCATAAAGGAGGCCATAACAAAGGTTTTTCAAAGAAAGATGGATGAATTCATAGAATCCACAAATAAAAACGTGACCAAACTACAGCAAATGTCCAAAGAAAATAAAGCTACTGAGCTACCCACTCAAAAGGAAATCAAGGAGATAATGAAATCCATACATGATCTAAAACAAGAGATGCAAGGCATCAAAAGTGAGCAATTAGAAGCAAGGGAGATGAAAAATAAAGTAGATAGTTTTGATAGCATGTTAGACAATGCAGAGGAGAGAATTTCCGGGGCTGAAGATAATTTAGTTATTATAGAGAAAGAACAGACAATGAGTCAATCCAAATCTAGGAAATGTGAGAGAGCGCTTCAGGAGGTCCAAGATACAATTAGGAAGCCTAATTTAAGGCTAGTTGGTATTGAGGAGGGCGTGAAGAAAGAGGTCAATGGTATTGGAAATATACTTCAGGGAATCATCTCAGAGAATTTCCCAAATATCCAGAAGGGCAGGCCCATCCAGATACGAGAAGCTTTTAGAACCCCAAACAGACCTGACCAGAAAAGAACATCCCAGCGCCACATTGTTATCCGAACTGGATCAATAGGAACGAAAGAAAAGATAGTAAAGGCAGCCAGGGAAATGGGATCAGTAACCTATAAAGGCAAACCAATCAGAAAAACCCCAGATTTATCAGCAGAGACCATGCAAGTACAAAGTGACTGGAAGCATATATGTCATGCCCTTAAATCAAATAACTACCAACCAAGAATACTGTAGCCAGCTAAGCTCTCATTCATAACTGAGGGAACAATAAAAACATTCCACTCCAGGGCAAAGCTGCAACAATATGGTTAAACAAAACCAACACTACAGAGAATTCTCAACGATGTTGTATACATAGAAATCCAAAATAAATGCAATATAGGAAAAGAAATGGCACCTAAACAGCATACCATCTAAGGACCACAAGAACTGTCAAGACACAGGCCCTACTAAAAGCTTTTAAAAATGTTAGGAACTAATAAATATCTCTCAATCCTAACTCTCAATATCAGTGGACTTAACTCTCCAATTAAACGGCATAGGCTGTCTAGTTGGATCAAAAAGCAAGAGCCATTGTTCTGCTGTCTTCAAGAGGCATATCTTGCCCAAAAACAATCATCTTTTGAAAGTGAGAGGTTGGAATAAACTCTATCAAGCTAACTGCCCCCATAAACAGGCTGGAGTTGCCATCTCATATCAGATACAATAGACTTCAAACTAAAAGTAGTAAGAAAAGACAAAGAAGGTTACTACATACTACTAAAGGGATCTTTCCTCCAGCAAGACATAACGATCATAAATATTTACACACCCTTTTGAAGATTCTCAAAAGATTGAAGATTCTGCCAGTGTAAGTTAGATTCCGGCATTGATATTAAATAATGCAATGAGTAGGGATTTATATTTGAAGTATCACTCTTGACAAAATCTAACACACATTTGCTTAGTATTTGCTTTTGATTTCCCAAGAAGTTCAGTACAAGCTAACATGTGTGGCATATATCGACTGGGAGAAATGATTCAGAATATATGACTCATTTGAACAGGAGTGAGTGAAAAGATACAGAAGCCGGATACCCATATTGTGGTAATTTGTATCTTTTGCATATTTTGTGTTTGTTATTAAATCCATTTGTAGTGTACATTTCTAGGTAAAAACTTTTAAAATGTTTCCAAACAATTTGTTATTTCAACAGCAAAAAAAGACATTTATATGCCTGATGAAATTCACAAAATCCAAATTTTTCCATATTATTTTTTGTTTTTTGTTTTTTGTTTTTTTGGTGGGTCATAGATTTTGAACTCAGCCTGGGCACTATCCCTGAGCTCTTCAGCTCCAGGCTACCACCTTACCCTGGAGCCAAGCCCCACTTCCCATTTTCTAAAGGTAAATTGGAGATAAGAGTCTCAGGTCTTTTTGTGCCAGGATGGCTTTAAACCTTGATCCTCAGATCTCAGCCTCCTGAGTACCTAGGATTATAGAAGTGAGCCACCACCCCATCATGCTCAGCTTTCTGGTTTTTTTTAACAAGCCCTTTGGCTGGAACTCGGTCTGAGCACTGTCCTTCAGCTTTCCTCAAGCCTAGTGATCTTCTACTTGAGCCACAGCACTACTGGTTTTTTCTGTATATGTGATACTGCGGAATTGAACCTTCGTCTTCATACAAGCACTCTACAACTATGCCAAACTCCCAGCCCCTCCACATTAGTTTTTATGATAGATCTTTCCATGCATCTAGGATGGCTAGAAATCCTTCTTGAGTTTCCCAAGATCAGGGAGTATAGGTGTGTCCCATCCTGTGTGGCTACATAACCATTGTTTAGGGTACAGTTCTCTCTTCATTCTACCCATCTAGAGCAATTTTCATCTTCCATGTATAATCATTAAACATTCAGCTCCTGTTCCTCTCTACTCCATTCTCTGGAACCATCGTGCTTTTTGGCTCTAAGGGTTTGTTGATCTTTGGAAGCTCTGGAAGGGAAAACATACCCTAGCTCTTCCTGTATGACTGCTGTATTTTTAGTTTACTGTACTCAAGATTCATCTGTAAAATATAGTAAAATGTTCTTCCTTTTCAATGCATTGTTTTGCATATTTCTATCTTTTGATTATTATTAATAGTTGTGAATGGATTCTCCACATATTTGTTCTAGTCTCTGCTTTCTCTTCCGTTAGGTACAAATCTAGAAATGGTAGTGTTGGACCATATTTCTATGTAATTCTATATTTAGTACTTTTTTAGCACTCTCCACGCAATTTTTGATTGTTTGATATTCCTTGCAGAACTATTCCAAAGTTCTACTTCTTCTCACTACCTTCCCAGTAATAGTTAGACTTTGAAAGTTGTTTTTTTGTATGCGTGTGTGTGTGTGTGTGTTTGTGTGTGTGTATGTGGATCTTCTTGTTTAAAACTATATTTATATTAACATATTTAAAGTAATGATTTCATTGTAATTTTAATTTTTCTCATGACTCTTAATATTGAACTTCTTTCTACATTTTGAACTACTATTTCTATATATTCTTTTTAGAAAATCCTCTCCAATCTCCAATTTTTTTGCCTTTTTTGTGGGGTAGTGGGGAAAATCATGGGGCTTGGACCTTGGGCCGTGAGCTCTTTAGTTTAAGGCTATTGTCCTACCCTGAGTATTGCCCCTCAGTTCTTCTGCTCACAGCTCCCTACCCCTCTTCCCATTATATACAGAACAAAGGTCATCCTCAGTCCTTTTGAAAAAGTAAGACATACAGTAAATTTGTAGTATAAAACAGCAAGAAATAAATTTCTTGCCAGGTGCAGTGACTTCTACCTGTAATCCTAGCTACTCAGATATCAGGCTGATATCTAAAGATTTGGTTCAAAGCCAGCCTGGGCATTAGAAAGTCTATGAGACTCTCATCTACAGTTAACCACTAGAATATGGGAAATGGCACTGTGGCTTCATAGGTAGGGTGATAGCCTTGAGTTGAAGAGCTCAGGAACTGTGCCCAGGCCCAGGGTTCAAGCCTTACAAATCCCCCAGCCAAAAAAAAGAAAAAAAAGTTTCTTCCCCAAGTGACTATTATGCCAGACATAGAACATTAACATTCTGGGTGTACTTCCCAGTATTATTACTTGATACCCTAAGATTTTGCAATATTCTCAGAGTACCAGCATTTGTCATCATATAATGTAGTTCTTTTTCAATGGAATAATTCCATTTATAACCTAAATCTACTCCCCCGACTTATTTTTGTCGATACCACAATTGCTCTACAATGCTATGCCGCAAGCCAAAAAACATTTTATGGTGGGTAATTGGAAAGGAGTCTCATGGAATTTTGTGCCAGGCTGGCTTTGAACCATGGTCCTCAGATCTCAGTCTCCTGAGTAGCTAGGATAACAGGCGTGAGCCACCAACACCTGGCTTGCCTTTTTATTTTTTTGTGGGTCTTGGGACTTGAACTCTGGGCCTAGGCACCATCCCTAAGCTTTTCAGGTCAATATTTCATGTAAGTCTAAACATTTAAGTAAAGGAATAAAAGTCCAACAAAAAAAATAAAATTCCAGACATGGTGTGTTTATAACTCGGTGTTAATTACTTGAGGAAAATGGGCCATTCCAGAAGCTGGTGTCATTTGATGATGTAGCTGTGGATTTCAGCTGGGAGGAGTGGCAGCATCTGGACAATGCTCAGAGGACCCTGTACAGAGATGTAATGCTGGAGACCTACAGCAACCTGGTGTCCTTAGGTGAGCAAAAGTCAAATTCACTTGCAAGGCCAAGTGCCTTGTTATTTTGCAGATACGTGAATGTTTATCAAACTTTCAATACTATTTAAATGAAAGATTCCAGGCCCTGAGAAGTATCATTACTTTCTAAAGAAAACCTAAGGTAATTTTGTACTCATTCTTCAGGATACCTTCAGGATACTTTGACAACAGTTCTAAATTATGTTTCCTCTAATGGAGACGACATTCCAAACTTACACAGTAATTGTAAGTGGATAAACAATCCAGAATAGAATATATAGCATTATTGGAAATAGGATCTACAAATCACTAAACAGTGAGTTTATAATGGAAACCTGGCACTAGGTGCAATGTTTCATGCCTGTAATCTTAAAATATTCAGGAGGAAGAAATCTAAGAATTCTAATTTGAAGCCAGCAATGGCATAAAAATTGCCATGAAACTCTATAACTCCAAGTAACCCCTCAAAAATGTTAGTGGAGTGTCAAGAGTTTGACTTTGTGGTTGAGTGCTTGCCTAGCATGCATGAAGACCTATGCATGTAAGTGGAGCTGGGACTCAAACTGGTATTTTTCTAGCCTTGAGCAAGACAGCTAAGTTTATGCCATACAAAATGAATCCAGAGCTGGGGAAAAGTCAACCATGGAGCCAGCGAGAAATGAGAAAAAACATTTAATAGATAACTTGTGAGTAGGATGTCTGCGAACTTAAAGCAATGATGACACAGCATAAGCAATAATTCTCTACTGTTTCTAATTTACAGGGCCCTGTGTTCCCAAACCTGTATTAATTGACAAGCTAGAGCACTGTGCAGAACTCTGGATAGGAAATTCCTCTGACAAGAATATCACAGGTGAGTGAATGCATCTTCATATTGATGTTGGAGCCTGAGCCCCATTGGTAAGTTCATGTTGTGATGTACTGAGCAATAATATTCTTAGTTACCCTAAATCCTGTGTGGAACCTATGGAATTCTTTGTGAATGAATCAAGAATCATTTTCTTTTCCCAATCCTATGCTTGGTCTCAGGGCCTGAGCATGGTCCTTGGGTTTTGTCAAGGCTAGATCTCTATTTCTTGAGTCATAGCACCACTTCTGGCTTTTTCTTTGTATGTAGTACCAAGGAACTGAACCAGGTCTTTGTGCATGCTAGCCCAAACCCCCGGCACCAAGAATCATAGGGTGATATAATGAATTCTATGTGGCAGTAGAGTTAAAGTTAGATTTATCTGTAGAAATCACTGTGAAACAAAATAAAATGAGAAAGCCATGAGCCCGTGGCTCATGCCTGTAATCCTAGCTACTTAGGAGGCTGAGTCTGAGGATCAAGGTTCAAAGACTGACCTATCACAAAATACCTTAGACTCTTCTCTCCAATGAACCAATAGAAAATGAGAAGTGGGGTTGAGGCTAAAGACATAGGGCAGTAGCCTTGAGCTGAAGAGCTCAGGAAGAACAGCCAGCTCTAGAATTCAAGTCCCATGACTGCAAAACAAGAAAGAAAGAAAGAAAGAAAGAAAGAAAGAAAGAAAGAAAGAAAGAAAGAAAGAAAGAAGAAAGAGGGAAGAAAGAGGGAAGGAAGGAAAGGAAGAAAGAAAGAAAGAAAGAAAGAAAGAAAGAAAGAAAGAAAGAAAAAAAAAAGAAAGAAAGAAAGAATGAATGATATTTAATTTCTTTAAAACTAAGACTATAAATGATTGAGCAAACAAGGAATAAGTCAGGGCATTATTCTCTGATAAGGATAATATCTTTTTGCTGGTAGGAAGAGACTGGTATTCAGAACCAGACCTTTCCACCAGAAATTGAGCCTAGTGATAGAGTGCTTGCCTAGCATGCACAAAGACACAGGTTTGATTCCTTATTACCACATACATAGAAAAAGCCAGAAGTAATGACTTCATTGGTAGGGTTCTAGTCTGGAGAAAACCAAGGACATTAGTTAGGTCCTAAGTTCAAATCCAGGAATGGAAGGAAAAAAAACAACAAAGTTTCAATCAACATAAGAAAATTAACTAGGCAATGAGCTGGAGATTTTCTGGTCTTCCATGGTTCTGAGGGACAGGAGTGTTAGAAAAGGAATTTTTATAAGACTTCAAATGGAAAGAAACAAATTTCAAAATTCCCACAAATACCTAAATTGAGACTTTAGTGAGAAGTTGTAACTGAAGGGATATAGGTGTAAGTCCTTACTCTCAAGAATCGTTCTTGCTTGGATCAAAGGCAAGCAGACATATAAACCAAACTTGTGGCCGCTGAATCTAGAAAAAATTCGTGTTCCTCACTTAATGGTTAAAAAGCAAACAGCATTGAAACTGGGTAAGGTAATCCTATCTGCTACTCAGGACCTGAGACTCTTATCTGTAGTTAACTCTAGAAAACAGGAAGTGGGGCTGTAGCTCAAGGTTAGGGGTTATAGTCTTCTGCTGAAGTGTTCAGGGGCAGGGCCGGGGCCTATGAACTACAAAAAAAAGAAAAGAAAAGAAAAGAAAGTTTTAAAAAGATGCAAAACAGCAGAATATTTAGATTATTTCTCAAAAATAAAAGAAAGGCAGCTATTCCTCAATGTATAAACAAAACAGTATTTGAAAAAACATCAGCTGCAGGTATATTATAGGTAGTACTCAGCTTAAAACTGTAGCAATACATAGTTGGGTGATTTCAATAAATATTTCCTGTGATATAAAAAGAGAATAAAACACAGAAAAACATTATTGGTCATTATAAAATACATTTTCTTAATATGTTAGGGAGAAAAGCATATATTTCTCATAAATCAATTTCCACTTTTATATTTTAAAATATCTAACACTTAGGATGGGAAAGTGAAGTCATTACCTTTACAGTAAGGAATATTTGTATCTCATGTACGTTTGTGTCTTTTTTTCTATGACTCATTTTAGATGTCCAGGTAATGGAAAATGTGTTCAAGACCTGCCAGGAAAGTCCACATGAATGTCGTTGTGAAGTAGCAGTTGCAAGTAGTATCGAAGTGGAGGAAAACGTGAGATTAGCCACAACTTTAAATTTGAGCTCTACACATAATCCAGAGCTGATTAGTAATAACAGTAACAACTTAGGGGTGAGGACTGAGGAGTTCATTAAGTGTCAGAACATGCTTCTGTCTCCTAAGCCTGATGAGATGCATGCTGCTTATAGATCTCGTATGTCTCCTGTTCTTAAAAAATCCATCGGATATTCAGAGCATTTTATTCATGATTGTGACAGTCCAAAAGATCTGCAGTATCAAAATTCTGTTCTCCCTGCCCAAGATATTCTTCAGGGAGGGAGGAAAACTGCTAAATGTACTGTGTGATGAGAAATATTGTACTTAACACCGACCATCACTACCCATCCGAAAATGTACACAGGAAAGACTCCTCATACATGTAGTGAATGTGAGAAATCTTCAGTAATGAAATACGCCTTACAATACCTCAGAGCAAATATCCTGAGATATGTGATGCGTACATCAAGTGTGAAAATTAATTTCTGAGAAGTCAGACCTGACGCTCCAACCTCGATCTCCAAGAGAAGACAAACCTTATGAATATGATGAACGTAATAAAATTTCTGCCCAGAATTCAGCTCTCAGCACACATCAGAGATCTCACTCAGAAGAGAAATCTTATGAATGGGATAAATGTGGGAAGACTTTTAGACTGAAATCATACCTCACTTTGCACCAGAGAAGAAACGCAGAAGAGAAACCTTATGAATGTAACAAATGTGAAAAGTCTTTCACCCAGAAGATAAACCTTCGAGTTCATCAAATAACACACAGAGGAAGAAATCTTATAAGTGTAATGAATGTGGAAATTCTTTCAAAGGGAAGGGAAAACTTGGTGTTCATCAGAGAATACACACAGGAGTGAAACCTTATGAATGTAACCAATGTGTAAAGTCTTTCAGACAGAAATCTTCCCTCAAATTGCATCAAAGAACACACACAGGAGAGAAACTGTACGAGTGCATCAAAAGTGCTAAGACCTTCAGATGGAAGTCACATTACAGGAGGCATAACAGAATTCACACATATGAGAAACCTTAGGAATATAACCAAAGTTGAAAGTCTTTCATGCAGTATTCACCCTTCAGGAAGCGTAAGAGAGTTCACACATATGAGAAGCCTTAGCAATGTAATAAATAGGAAAGACTTTTTAGTCTGTGGAAGAAAACTCAGCTTGTGTCACAGAACCAACACAAGATAAAACCCTTAATGAATGTAGCAAATGTTCAGTCTTTTCCCCAGAAGGCACAAGTCAAGATTTATCACTAAACACCCACAGGATAGAATCCGATGAATAAAATATAAGGGAAATTTTTTTGAAGAACTCATAGTTGAGTTTGCATGATACCACATAGACACAGGATAAAAATCGTATGAATATAAGAATATGAAAAAATCCATCATGAACGCATGACTAAGTATAAAATGCACATAGGAGAGAAAAACCTTATGAATATTACAAATGTGGAAAGTGTTTGACCTGGAAGGCATACTTCTGTGTTCATCACAAACCTGATTCCCATAGAAGAAAAGAAAACTAATGAATAGAACAAATGTGCAATGACTTTTAATCAGAAGTCAGTCTTCAGTACATTTCAGAAGATACACAATAGAGAAATAGAGAAATTCTGAGTAATGAAAAACATTTAGCTATATATAGAATCTCTGTATACGGGAGCATTAGGGTAAGTCTTCTAAACAAAGTCAACCTTCAGCAAGCATTAAGAGCACTCACAGGAGAAATAATAGCATGTAGGAAAACCTTTGTAAGAAACCTCTAAAAGCTGAATGTGTGACTTAGTGGTAGAGTGCTAACCTATCAAGGATAAGGCCTGGGTTAGATTCCTCAATACTACGTGAAAAGAGCAAGCCATAAGCAGCACTGTGGTTCAAATGGTAGAGTGCTAACCTTGAGCAAAAGTAGCTCAGGCCCTAAGTTCAAGAGAGAGAGAGAGAGAAAGAGAGAGAGAGAGAGAGAGAGAGAGAGAGAGAGAGAGAGAGAGAGAGAGAGAGAGAGAGAGAGAGAGAGAAACAGGAACTTTTAAATTTTACAGAGATAGAGAAGGAGAGAGACAAGGAGACAGAAACTAATTTCTAAACTTTACAGTCTTTCTATTTCCTTACAAATTCGTCTATGTCATTCTTTCTGACAGAAGCACAGAATTCCATTGTGTAAAAATAGCATATTTGATCTACTCATCAACTGATGGGCATCTGGGTTGGTTCCATACCTTTGCTATAGTAAATAGTGCTGTGATAAAAGTTTTTGTTTTAGTGAATTTAGTATGTCCTATCTGGACGATTGGCAAGTAGTGAAATTGCTGGATCACAGGGGAGCTCTATGTTTAGTCTTTTGGGGATACTGCCATAGTGCTTTCCATAGTGGTTGAACGAGTTTGCAATCCCACCAGCAGTGTAGTAGTGATCCCTCCTGGCCACATCCCCTCCAGCATACGTTATTAGATTTCTGGATCTTGGCCATTCTAACTGGAGTGAGGAGGAAAAGGGAAAGAGGAACTGAAACTTTCTCTGCTTACAGATGACATGATTTTGTATTTAAAGAACCCTACATACTCTACTCCGAAGCTGCTTGAGCTGATATAAAACTTTGGTAAGGTAGCAGGGTATAAAATTAACCCTCAATGTCAACTGCCTTCCTATATGCCAACAAATGAGAGGAATGAGGCAAGAATCAGGATAGCAACTCATTTTGCTATCAAAGAAAATAAAATACCTAGGAATTAACTTAGAATAAAAAGCACCTTTTTGATGGAACTATAAACCCTGGAGAAGGAAATTAACGCACAACTGAGGAAATGCAAAAACCTATGCTCCTGCTTTGGAAGAAGTAATATTGTAAAAATGGCAATCTTGATAAGGACTATCTACAAATTCAGTGCAATATTCATCAATATCCCAATGTCATTCTTTAAAGAAACAGAAGAGGAAATCCAAAATTTCACTTGGAATAATAAAAGACCCCTTATAGTCTGTCTTCTTGCATGATACATAATGTTTAATCTCACCTTCCCCACCAAAATCTCACCTTTCTCATTGAGACATAGGTGGCCCTGTTTACTAGCAGCAAACGCTCAAACGCGCAGTTTCAGGTGTCACCACTGCCTCTGTTACTGGGTAGATCCAACTCTGTCATCGATTCTGAGGTCTGCTCTGGGAGTCTTGGTCACAAGTTGTTCTGTGGCATCTGCTGCCAGCCTGTGCCTATTTGCTTCCTTTTCCTCCAGCAGCCTACAACAGGGAATGAAGTTCAGGCGCTGATGCTCTCCTTCATATGCAGGGCAGGATGAGCCCAGCCCTCCCTCATCTTCCTCTTCCAATTTTTGGGAAAAAATGTGCTGGCAGAAGTCCTCAGGTGTGGGGCATGGCTGATCCACACTTTTAATCCAGGCTGGTCAGGAGGCTGAGAACTGAGTATGGAAGTTCCAAGTCACCTAGAACAGGAAAGTCTGATAGATTCTTACTACCAAAAATAAAAACAGCTGGGAATGGAGTTTGGGCTCAAGTGGTAAAGGGCTAGTCTTGAGTACAAATGCTTAGTTCCCAGGCCCTGAGTTCAGGCTCCAGCACTGCCAACAACCTCACTTTAGTGAGATTTTAGCTTTATCCATGTAGGCACATCTCACTGGAATCTTTGCTGGTAGAGATAGTCTTCATAATTTTGTCTCAAGGTAAAGGTCCTCCTGAGGTAGTACACAAAAGGTGTCATGGAGAGAGGAGCCCCACTTGCTCCAGGTTTAAAGATGCCATAGGTCAAGCCAGCATGGAGTTGGCACATCAGTCTTTTTCCTAGCACCACCTACCAGTGAATGTCAAATGACATTGATTTTTGTGGGATTGTGTGATTGAAGTGCCGCATTAAGGGCAGTGTTAGCACATCCAAACTTGGATACCAGGAATGCTGAAATCTCAAAGCTAAGATTTCTGTTGGCTACAGAAATGCTGGTGTGTCTGCTATTCACTGAAAGTTCAGGTGCAAAGATTCTGAAGCTTGATGCCATGTGTTTATTCCATTTAGTAAAATTATTTTAATGCACTGTATAAGTTAAAACATTTGATAAGAGTCAGGGGTAGTGAAAACATTTTTCTTGAATTCAGGTGTCTGGCAGGGTAATGGGGAGTGTTGGTGGCTGGGACTATGAAGCTGGAGCTGCTATCAAACCATGGATCATGTTCCTCTTTGACTGGGAGAAATGACTCCAAAGATGAAATTTGAATGGTGAGGAAAAATGATGATGTATTCAGGAAATTTCTCCTAAACAAATGCTCATGTGGAAGTGGGATGGGGGCTGGGCATATCTGAGGCAGAGCTTAAGGGGGCTTCTCATGGCGTTGAGAAAGTTCCTTGCGACTTCAGGCATGCAGCAGGGTGTTTTAGATGGCCATTGTGAGATGGATGGAATAAGACTGTAGACAAGATAAATGCTGGGATCCTGCAATGTCCTTGCAAGCGTGGCTGGTGGCTCACCTGAAAGAACTAATTATGTCTAAAAAAGAAATCAGGAATTTGTTTTGATTAGATAATACTTGTAATCCGAGGCATATTCAGGATCCCGATCTTAGTATTGTGGTTTAAAACCAACCCAGCAAAGGGAAAAATGCATGAGACTCTTACTCCCAGTTTAGAGCAAGAACAAAGATTGAAGTAGAGCTGTGGCTCAAGAGCTAGAGTGCTACCTTGAGCAAAGAAAAGCTAAGAAAAAGCACCAGGTCTTGAGTTCAAGGCCAGGAATGAAAGAAGGAAGGTTAAAAAAGGGAAGTATGTGAGGAAGGGATATATATAAATGAAAGAGAGAAGGAACTAGAACTTTAAAACTAGAGAATATTTAAAAGTCATCAGTCCTTCTAAGAAAAGTGTTGGAGTATGGGTTGTATATGTGGTGAACTGGCAGCCCAGCAGTGACTTGTTAACCAAAGAGTCACCATGATGAGCAAAGGATAGAAATCTGCATGAGCCTCTTAGCGGATGGAGTCACAGAAGAGAACCTCAGCTCCCATCCCATAGTTAGAAGTATATAGAGATGGGGAAGTTGGCATCACCTTGATGTCATTGTGTCCATGGACACTGGAAGCCATGGCTCTGTGAAAGCACAATGTTCTGGTTACTGAGCTGAGAGGCTGAGGAGAGCCAAGTCCTGGCCATGAAGAAATCAGGGTGGCAGCAGAGCAACTCTGCTGCAGTGTGTGCCTGCTTGGCTGTTCTTATTCTGTGGTGGATCAGGCCGGAGCGGGTGATAGTAACTGTTTTGTGGTCACAAGCCCTTCACCAAGAGCTTCCTCTGGGATCCTCATAAGCTACAGGGTGGCTGGTGGTGGGATGTGTGTGGGGTGGAAGTGACAGAGGGATGGACGCATGGCAAGGTGGGTGAAGAGATGAGAGGAATGATGAGAGCCCAGTTCATTGGTTTCCAAGGTTAATGGGTGGGAGGTAGAGAGGCATGATGTAGGAAAGATGGAGGCAGGGGAAGGTGGTGACAGAGTGAGGCCATCTGTAGTGCCAGCCTGGCCATCACCTGAAATCCATAGGCAGCTTCCTGATCCCTCACTTTGTCCTGCTCCTTGTGGAGGGAATGTCACGTGTACCCAGAGCTAGGGGTGGGGCAATGTTAGTAGCACCTGGAGAACCATTGGCCTCTACCTGGGTGAGGGGTGGTTATGGCTCCCATGCTGGGTGGCCTGATAGCTGTGGAACAGATCTCTCCTTAGCTACCACAGTCAGTGGCTGCTCTCCATCTAGGGTTAGGGCACCTGCTCAGACATCAGGACACCCCATGCCAGGACAGAGGCCTACAATTCAGATGGCAGCACAGGGGTGAAGATGATCTCACCGTAGCCCTAGTTATATGGCTGTCCCTGCATGCAGGACAGGATGAGCTGGGGGAAGATGTTCTCTGTGTTTTTCCACAGCCTATCCCGGCCTCTTCATGTGTCTGATTAGACCAAGAGAGTACCAGGTTCCCTCTCATAGTCCTGGTTCTTTTTCTTTTACAGTCATGAGGCTTGAACTCAGGTCCTGGGTACTGTCCCTGAGCTCTTTTGCTCAAGGTTGATGCTCTACCATTTGAACCATAGTGCCATTTCCAGCTTTTCCTTTTCATGTGGATCTCTGATATGTCCACTGCTGTGCCTGCAGGGAGGCACTCACCCCACAGACAGAGCCACCTCTGCCGTGACTGTGACTGCCCACAACCCTCACACCCACTCCTTGCACACCCCTCGACTCCAGTTTTAGCTCCTCTTGACTGGGTGTCCAACCTACCCCTTCCTACACTCACAAAGGGTCTACAATTGTCTTCCCAGGGTCCTTTCTTCTGCCAGCCAGAGTACAGACTGTGCACATCTTGACGATCACAGAGCTCAAAGCCAAAGGCTGAGATGTAGAAGGGGGTGACCCAGTAGCTGCACAGGGTCCATGGATTATCCTGTGCATCCCCCAGCCTGTGACTTCCCCCACCCCCTTGGCAGGGAAGCTCCATGCCCACATCCTGATCCCTGGTCCCCTCCAATTCCATTCTACCTTGGATTTTGCAGACTGTCTACCATCAGGATCTAAAATTCTATTCATCACTTTATGTCCTTATCACTGATTTGCTACTTTGGCAGGATCTCCCCGTGCCTGGAGAGTGGGCATGTCATGTACTCTCTGTGGAGAAGTTGCCCCAGGAGAAGAAATATGCACTTCATGTGAGTGTTGGACAGGGCAGGAGGGCTCCCTAGGATCAAAAGCCACAGGAGGGGTGCAGATGGGGGAATGCTAGGGGCCCCAGGAGACAGTGGGAGTTAGGGCACAGTTGGTTCCTTCTGCAGGGTTGACACCGCTTCACAAACCCAACAGAATGAGGTTCACATTACAGATGTCAGAGACAGTGCAGATTGCCAATGGGCGCAGGGGTCACTGTCACCCCCAGATGCTGGCTGCATGCTGGGATGCACGCAGAGATGGTTTCAAGATCAGATAATGAGGATGTTGCAGGGTGTAACCATTCTTTTCAGATGGCTCTCTACCTCTCTTGAGCTTCATCTCTATCTTTGGATTTTTTTTGGCAGTTAACTGGAAATGAGAGTTTCATGGACTTTCCTTTCTGGACTGGCTTCAAATAGAAGCTATGCACAGTTTTCAAACCATACCCTACTGAAGAAGGGAAGCTTGATCTGGTGCTTAACTGGGTTGCACTTTGGCTCCGTTTGCTATGCCTCACGGGAGGGGCTCATCATTTGTAGACTAAGATCTCATGACCTTCAAAGCCAAATGCTACCTGAAAGTTCAGGGTCCCAGCCTATGTGTTGGACCTGGGTGAATACATTCTCTGTTATGCTGGGTCATCAACCCATGTTTTAAGCTGGAAGTAGGCAGTGCCACATTTGATAAGAACATCTGCCAGAGATTGTCACCTCATGAAAGCAGATTCTAAATTTGTATTCCATTTCCTGTGGTGGAGAAATCCCCTCCAAGTTAGACAGGCTCACATCCCCCTGCAGGTCACACTCCTAATGCACCCTTGAGTGTCCTCATGGTATTGGGATCTAAGTTTGTAGGGAATGCTGGTTTAGTCTATGAATTAGCTGGACAAATGATGACAAACGTGTTGTGGATTAATATGAGAACAATTTAAGAAGCCCTGGAGGAGCATCAACCTGACCCTCTGTGGTGCTATAAATCTGATAGGATGTTCCAGACTGAGAAACAATCACATGGCTTTGTGTTTGGCATCCAGACAAGTGAGTGCATGTCTTAGCTGTCAGCCAATACAGAGGAGGACATGAATAAGTGGGTGGAAAGCATCTGTCAGACCCCTGTCTGGGGGCAGGTGGAGAGAACATAGGAAGGTAGATATCATGGGTGTGGTGGGGCCACAAAAAGGTAAAAGAGGCAAAGGAACCAGGTACTGGTAGCTCAAGACTGTCATCCTAGCTACTCAGGAGTTTGAGATCTGAGAATCACAATTCAAAGCCAGCCCAGGATAGAAACTCCATGAGACTCTTATCTGCAATAAACTACTGAATGCAAGAAGCTCAAGCTCAGTGACAGCATCCAGGCCTAGCGTTCAAAACCCAGGACCGGCAGAAAAAAGTATCAAAGGACAAGAAGCTGGCCAAAAGTTAGAGGGACTCTATCTTGACAAACAATACAATGGTAAGTTGCACTCAGAAGACTTGCACAAAATCTGGAAATGCCTGAGACCTATCTATGTATGTTTCCTGTTTGTCTAAATACATATGTTTATGCATTTATATATTAGTATAGAGAGACAGATCAATACATATGACTATACATATATACATAGTCAGACACTTATGGGTGGGTGGTATACTGTGTGAGAGTTTGTGTTTGTGTGTTGTGGATGGCTATCTCTGTTTAAGAAAGATAGAAAATATGTAAATATCTTTAAAAAAACTTGATATAATATAGAGAGTCATAAGCTCTTGAGGGAATCTGAAATGACAAGATTATTCACAGGCACGTTTATCCTTATGGATTCCACAGCAAGTTTTAATTTTTTTCATTATTTTCTTTCTTTTTTTGAACCAGTGCTAAGGATTTCTCTCAGGGACCAGGTCCTGCCAATTACTAATTTTCTCATGGCTGGTACAAGAGGAACTGAGCCACAGTTCCACTTTTGCCTTATTTATTCGTGCTTAACTGAAGATAAAGATTTCTATCAGTGACTTTCTCTCAGGGGCTGGATTCTAACGAGGATCCCCAGACCTCAGCCTTCTCTATAGCTACAATTAACAATATGAGAACCCAGCACTGGGTTCCAATGCACAGGGCAAGAAATTGAGTGAATCTCTCAACTCCAATTAGCTATAATAAGCTAGAAGTGAAAGACCAATACCTTTGAGGAAAAGATGCTGAGGGTTATCACACAGGCCTTATGAGTAAGCCCTAAACCCTGTACACAGGTGTGCATGCACACATTGGGAGATACACACACACATGCACACAAACAATATCTCAGGCAATATTGTATTTTGAATTAATATCCAAAGATTGGACAACAGGATAGCAAGTAATAAAATCTGTTTTTCTTGTCTACATTGAGGGAAAGGGATAAGTCACAAGATGCAGAAGCGAAGAATTCAGAGGCAAATGCTGTGAGTGAATAACTTGTAAAAAGCACATTTCTTTTCTTTTCTTTTCTTTTGTTTTTTTCTGCCATTCCTGGGGCTTGAACTCAGGACCTGAGCACTGCTCTTGGCTTTTCCCAAGACTAGCCCTCTGCCACTTGAGCCACATTGCCATATGGATTTTTATATCTGTGTGATATTAAGGACTCAAACCTAGATCTTCATGGATGCTAGGCAAGCACTCTACCACTGGGCCAAACTCTAAACCCCGATAAAGTATTTATAAATAGTCATCATCATCATATCAAAATATCCTTTCTCCTACAAAGAATGAACACTTATCTAAGTCTGTAAGACTTTTTTTATGTCACCAATGCTTCTGTGATTTTCCCACTTGCATTTTTACAGATGACAGCACAGATATTCATCAGGAAGAAAAATAGATTAGGATACAGAAACCTAACAACGTCCTAGTAGATTGAAGTGAAAAATATGTGCAAGATGGCCTGGGTGTTTCATCTATTTGTAGAGTGCTTGGCTACCACACAAAAAGACTCCAGTTTGATTCTGCAGTACCATATACATAGAAAACTCTGGAAGTGGTGCTGTGGCTTGGTGGGACTGCTATAGCCTAAAGAAAGCCTAGGAACAATGGTCAGGCTCTGAGGTCAAGTCCCAGGACTAGCAAAAAAATGTGCAAGAGGCAAAATGCAAGCTGAGAAGGCACTGTGAAGCAAAATGTCTTGTGAAGAGTAAGGGGAATAGTGACAGTTAAGTTTGGATCTTACCTAAGAAAGGCTCCTTGAGCCTGAGACCAGGCTAGCACTTATGCCTAGTTAGTGACTTGGGATTTGAACAAAAAGGTGTGCTGTTTACTACATCCATATGTGAGGTGGGAAGGGAGATTCAGCCTCCAGTATGTCTTTGGGGAGGTCTTCTGTGAGCAAGGAGCTTTGGTCATTGGGCCTTGAAAAGTGACCCTACCTCCCTCAAAATGGAACAGAATATGGAACCCTGGTAACTAAGCCACTGTATGTGACAACCAGCTCAAGCCAGCTCCCTTGGCCTGTGGCTCAGGAACCAGAAAGATGTTGCTGTGCTGTTGCCAAAGGTCAGGAGGCTCGCATCTCAGGCATGAGAGATATGGATGTCTCACTTGAAGAAGTAGATGCTGGATCAGTGCCAACCCAAAATTCCAGTATATCAGGCATTTCTCTAGGAAGAAAGCCAGGAAACTCCAGGGCAACTCAGATGAGGTATATTGAGAGGAAACCTATTTGAACCCATCATCCTGCCCACACACTACAACCTTCTTGTGTGCTTTCAAGTGACTATACTGAGATTAGAGTGTGTTATTTCCAATCTACTCTATTCCAATTCCTCAGTGTGAGGTGTGGTCCCATTCCTACGTTTGAAATATCCACTGTTTTACCAACATAGTGTGATGGTAAGTCAGCTCAGACTCTGAATGAGCCTTGTAACCTATGGATCCTGGAGGAAGGCCTGTTGGAGATGCTGCTGACAAAACTGATCCCTGCCTACCAGAAAGGTGATCTCTTTTATGTGGGAAACTTCCTGCACAATTTCCAATAGTGAAGGACAATGTAGTAGTTGCTGGAAATTCTCTTGAAAAAGTGAGTGTTCCCCCTCCAAACCCAGGTTTGCTCACCCCTCCTGGCCAAGTCTTGGAATACTTGGCTCCTCTCTGAGCCTGTTTGGTTCACTGCGGTGTTCACAGGGGAGCTAAGCATGATATAAGTGCACAAACTACTTTATTATGACTGGGACACCATGCCATTTCATTTCCCTCACAAGCTACTGGAGTCTCAACAGTGGGCTTACTGAGAAGTTGGATTTCAGGCATGAGTAAGTGGCTCCCAACTGCAGCCCTCACCTAGGTGACATCCTAGGAAATCCCATTTCCCAGTAAGAAATGAGGTGTCAGTACTAATGGCGGAGGCCTGTGAAATACTGGAGTTAGAGGAAAAGCTGGGGGCTGAATCACTTTTGAGCCATCAGGGAGGGATTGTGATAGCTTTGCCTGTTAGAACCTGAAAGCATTTACATCTTGGTGTATGGTCCAGGGCTGCCACTTGAACCTGAACCCAGGTCTAAATTCCATCCCTTTGGTGTTCAAAAATTAGCACTGTACCATTTGAGTCATAGATCAAGTTCTGGCTTTTTGCTGCCTAATTGAAGACAAGTGCCTTTAGAGTTTTACTGACTAGACTGGCATTCCACTGTGATCTTCAGAGCTCAGCCTGCTGGATGGCTAAGATTAGAGGAATGAGCATTTAGTTCTTTATTTAGAGCATTCACTTATTGATTTATTTAGAGCATTTACTTAGTTAATTTAAGGTGCGTTTACATTGGACAGATGCATAGAGTCCTCTCTCAGAAGCTTCTGGAAGTGGGGTGTAAAAGTCATCCTGTTCTCGAGTGTCTCTTACCCCCCTCCCAGCACATAAGTGCATATCTCTGCAGGACAGCCACAGCATTAGAGTCCTGCAAGAAAGGGGCTTCGGTAGAAGTCTCAGGATGGAGAGAGAAGGCTCTCACATTCCTTGCACCGAATGTGCCCACAGCATCATGTGTTCCATCTATACGATGTGAATGGACTTCTACCCCAGTGATTTCTACGAGTTCAAGAACTGCCACACCCTTACACAACTCAAGCTCTATATGAGGCTCCACATGCCGGCTTTGGACCTGCTCTTCTAAACACATACTTTTTGACCAGCTTGAGGAATGTGCGACCAGTAAGACCAAGAAAAAGTAGAAGTCCTGGTGTGGGTGCCTCAGAGCCTGTGAGTAGGAAGCCCATGTGGTCTAGATATTGGTTGGCCCTTACTTCTACAGAGCTTGGCAAAATGCCCTTTATGGGTGGTGTCAGCCAGGTAATGTCTGTCCTCTGAAAGGACTCGGGAATAAGCACTCATTAGAAAGACCCTACACCTCCTCAGAGTTCAGTCCAAACTCCAGTTCTACAGGTTCCTCCATTAGATCCTCATGGAAGTTGAGTGACACTTCAACTTGCAGAGTCCGCTCTGTCCACTCTATACCTATTTCCATTCTTAGGTTTGGGTCATGTGGAAGAGCTTATCCTGATCTCCGGATGATAAACCCACCAATGGAGCTGGTGACTGATGGAGACTGAGAATCATCACTGCACTCCAGAAAGCATGGGCCTTCTGTAGAAATTACCAAACAGGTTTAGAGTCCTGTGGATATACCTTTTGCTCTGAACCCCATGTGTGACACAGTTGAACCTGCAGATACTATGGAGGAAGAAAAAGAGCAGCCAGATTTCCTTCCGTTTCCTTTCACACTCCACCCAGAGTCAGTCCATCTGAGTCAGAGTAACACTCCACTTATTGTGCAAGCTGAAGGGGCACACGCTGGGCTCATGGAAAATGTCCCCATGGGAAGCAGCAAGTGTACTCTCAATACTGGATTCATTGGAGGAAAATGAATCCATCCTCACAGAATATCCAGACCCATCCATCTCACTAAAAGAGACTCAATCTCCATTCGACAAACCAGAATCCATCCCCCTCTTAACTCAGGAAGGACATTCTGTTTCTCATGAGGAAGGAGACCCTTCTGAGGACTCTGAAGTAGAATTACTGTCTGAAGGCAACTTGGAGGCCAGTCTGGATGTAGAGCTTCCCTGTCCCCCTCCTAAAAAGACATCTCTTTATCTTGCTCTCATGATTCTTGTCAAGTATTCATTGTATTTACTTTGCTAACTATTAAACTCTCATTGTTAATATTATGGTGTGCAGTTCTTCAGTCCTTATTATACTGTGTTTTATTTTCCACTTAGAATGTGAGACCTCAGACACCTAGGTCCTGGGTGGGCCAAAAACCAGACAGGTCTGGTCCCATACAAGACAACCTTACTGGATATACAGGGAAGTATGAAATGCATGGAATCACCAGGAATCCAGGCCAGGCCTCCATGGAAAGACAAGTCAGCTACCAAAGCTTAAGGACAGAGCAGATGCCTGCAAATGTGTTTTGTCAATCGGGAGAAGTGCCAGAGTAACTGTAATATTATGTGGGACTCTGTTCTGTGAGTTCAAGTCTGTTTATATATCCATTGTGCTTTGTACAAATATTTAAGAAAATTAAAACTCCACAATAGCATCAAAAATCTACTTTGGCTTTGAATGTGGCCTAGTTGTAGAGTGCTCGCCTAGTATACAGGAAGACCTTCATTCAATTCCTCCGCACTGCATACCAGAAAAAGCAGATGGGGCACTGTGGCTCAGGTGTCAGAGTGCTACCCTTGAACAAATGTGGCCAAGGACAGTTCCTGGTCCCTCAGTTCAAGCCCCAGGACTAGCCAAACAAGAAATCATACCATTTTCCACACATTTGGAAATAAATCTGTTTTATCTAACCCTACTTCTTTATTGCCAGTCCAGGGTGTGTGCCAACAAGCCAAACTACTGCCCCCCAACCTTATTATTTTGAATCATTAAATTTTTTTACATAATCATATTTCATGCTGTCTGTATTAATACCATAAACAGTATGCTTAATGTAATAATGTTAAAGACAAAACATTAGAAATTAATAACTAAAATTACTTTTTATTATTTTTATAGCATTACAACAATTTTATTAGAAAAATTACCTAGAATGTTTATTTTAGAGTTCAAGTAATCCATTTTGATAAATATATCAACCTACATCATTTATTTGAACACATTTTAAACTATTTTTTTCAGGAATGAAAATACATATATATTTGTTGTAAATGAAATTTATGACTTGGGGGGAAGGGAAAGAGAAAAGGCGGGAGGGGGTAACAGTGTTTACAAGAAATGTACTCATTACATATGTAACAGCAATCTCTTTTTATATCACCTTGACAACAAATTTTTTGAAAAGTACAATAAGTTTTAATGTCTACTTTGGGCAGAATTTTTTTTTTGCCAGTACTGGGCTTAGACGCAGGACCTGAGCACGATCCTTGTTTTTGTTTTTGTTTATTCTTAAGGCGCAAGTTCTATCACATGTGCCACAGCACCACTTTTATCTTTTTTATCTATGTTGTGCTGAGGAATTGAACTTGGGTCTTCATTCATGCTCGGCAAGAACTCTTCCACTAGGCTTAACTTATGGCCCCAGTGGGAAGGAAGTTTTCCATAAAGGTTGTAGGAAATATGTCCACTAAGGAAAAGCCATCAAAAATAGAAGAAAAATTATATACTTAGATAACGACATGCCAGTATTGTGGCAGATCTCTGTAATTCTAGCTTCAAGAGTGGCCTATTTGGACCGGGAGTTGGCTGGCTGATGTAAAGTGCTATCCTTGAGCAAGCCCTAGGACAGTGCTCTGGCCATGAGTTGAAGCCATAGGACATGCAAAAAATAATAATTTAATGCCCGTGACTGGTGGCTCACCCTGGTAATCCTAGCTACCCTGGAGGATTGAGGTTCAAAGACGGCCCAGGCATAAAAATCTGTGAGAATCTTATTTCCAAATAATCCAGAAAATTCAAAATGACAATGTGCCTCAAGTGGTAGAGCTCTTGCCTTGAGATGGAGAGCTTAAGGTAAACATCCAGGCCCAGAGTTCAAGCCCCATGAGTGAAAAAAAGAAAAAGAAAAAGAAAGCCCTCATCTAAGGCTGGAGTGCACACTAGTGGTAGTTTGTTTGCCTAGTATGCACAAAGCCCTGTGTTCAATTACTCTGTACCACTTAAACCAAAAAAAAAAGCTGGAAATGATCTCAGAAGGTTGGGTTCTGAGGATCACAGTTCAAAGCCAGGCCAGACACTAAAGTCCATGAAATTGTTACTTCCACTTAAGCACCAGAAAACCAGAAGTGACACTGTGGCTCAAGGTGTTTAAGGTTGTAGCCTTGAGCTGAAGAGCCCAGGGACATTGCCCAGGTGCACAATTAAAGTCTTAGAACCAAAAGAGAGAGAGAGAGAGAGAGAGAGAGAGAGAGAGAGAGAGAGAGAGAGAGAGAGAGACAGACAGACAGAGAGACAGAGAGACAGAGAGACATAGAGAGACAGAGACAGAGACAGAGAGACAGAGAGAGAGACAGACAGGCAGACAGACAGAGACAGAGAGACAGAGACAGAGACATCAAACAGTCAGGTACTGCTGGCTGAAGCGTGTAATTCTAGCTACTGTGGAGGCTGAGATTGGATTATCTTGGTTCAAAGCCCAAAGCCAGCCTGGACACATATGTTTGTGAGACTTACATCACCAATTACCTACCAGAAACCAAAAATGGAGCTGTAGAGGAAGAGCGCTAGCCTTGAGCTGAAGAGCTCAGGGACAGTGTCCAGGCCCAAAGTCCAAGCACCATGACGAATCAATAATAAAAAAAAGAAGATAGCTAATAGTAATGATGAATAATTTTGGGCTGGGAGTTTGGCCTAGTGGTAGAGTGCTTGCCTAGCATGCACGAAGACCTGGGTTCAATTCCTCAATACCACATACAGAGAAAAATGCTGGAAGTGGTGCTGAGGCTGAAGTGGTAGAGCCCTAGCCTTGAGAAAATATAAGGACAGTGCTCAGTCCCTGAGTTCAAGCCCAGACTGGCCAAATCAATAGTAGTAGAGCACTGGCATTGAACTGAAGATCTGAGGATCAGCCCAGGCACAGAGTTCAAGCACCGCAAACAATAACAACAAAATCTATGAAATGGCAGTGGTGGTTTTAAGCTAAGCAAAAATAGAGTAGAAACTGGTAAAATACATATTTGTGTGTAAGCAAAATAGTCAGACTTATGCATTAGAACAGGATAGCAACTTGAAAAAAAATTTTGTTTTCCATCTTACTAGGTCCTGTCTCTTAATTTATTCAAGTAAGTAAAATGCTGGGTTTTATAATCATTGCTCTGAATATAAGAAAATCATAATATCTCTCATTAACCAACAAAGACCAGGAACTGGGGCTTCGTTCAAATGGCAGAGTATCAGGCAAGAGAAGAAAAAATTGAATTAAGAACTTGAAGTTCTTGATCCAGAACCTGCATAGTAACAGAGCAGCAGCCTGGTGATGGTACCTCACACCTATAATCTTAGCTACTCAGGAGGCTAAGATCTGAGAATCAAAGTTTAAAGCCAGGCAAAGTACCCAGTTAACTGCCAGAAAAACCAGAAGTGGCACTGTGGCTCACAGATTAAAGCACTAGCCTTGAGCTGAAGAGCTCAGGGACAGTGCCCAGGCCCAGAGTTCAAGCCCCACAATTGACAAAAATCAAACAAGCAAACAAAACTCACAAAGAAGCCTGCAGACCACAGTGGTTCTGCTAGTCTATTCTCTATGAGGATCAGGAAATATTTCACTTTTTCTGTCTCTTCGCATCTCAACATTCATACTAAAATAAGACTGTGTTGAAAGTTTCAATTCATAAAAATGTTTTTCATGAAGCACCCTGAAATATTCATCGCTTATATCTCAATTGAAGATAGTTGATTTGGGGTTGCATTGGTAGAGTGCTAGCCTTGAGCAGAAAAGGTCAGGGATAGAGCTGAAGCACTCAGTTGAAGACCCAGTGCCAACACACAAAAGAAAATATGCACTTTATACATATTTTCTAATTTCTTAATGAATTTTTCAGTCTGTATAAATATAGGGTACATTCCTTGTTACTTAAGTAAGATTGCTCTTTTATTTTCTTTTTGCCAGTCCTAGGGCTTGGACTCAGGGCCTAGACATTTACATTGGACTCACTTGCCCAAGGTTAGTGCTCTGCCTCTTGAGACACAGCGCCACTTCTAGCTTTTTTCTGAGTATGCGGTACCGGTGAATAGAACCTAGGTCTTCATGCATTCTAGGTGAGCACTCTATCGTTAGGCTACATTCCCAGGCAGTGAGATTCCTCTTACAGTCATTGTATGTTCACAGAGTTTGATCTCACACACTGTAGGGCCCTGGTTGGCTTTGACCTGTGATCCTAAGCCCTGAGCCTCCTAAGTAGCTGAAATTAAGTTGTGAGCCAGCATGATGGCTTCCATTCTTTTTTCTACAAAAATATATGTAGTTATCTAAAATATATCTATAGCTGAAAAAAATGAATCTCTCCCAAACAAATCTTCAAAGAAACAACCATCCTATTAAAAGGTGGGCTAAAGACTTAAAAGAGTATTCTCTGAAGAAAAAATTAAAATGGGCTTTAGACACATGAAGAAATGCTCCATATCTCTAGCAATAAGGGAAATGAAAATCAAAACAACTTTGAGATTCCACCTGACTCCAGTCAGAATGGCCATTATCAAAAAATCTAATAAGAGATACTGGTGGGGAAGTGACAAGGGGGGATCACACCTACACTGTTGGTGTGAGTGTAAACTCGTTCAACCACTAGGGAAAGCAGTGTGGTGGTTCCTCAAAAGACTGAACATAGAGCTCCCCTATGATCCAGCAAATCCACTACTTGGCATCTACCCAATTGTCCAGAAAAAATGGCATACTAAAGCCACTAGCACAATGATGTTCATTGCAGCACTATTTACCATAGCAAAGATATGAAACTAATCCAGATGCCACTCAGTAGATGACTGAATCAAGAAGATGTGGTACTTATACACAATGGAATGCTATGCTGCCATCAGAAGGAATGACATCGCCCCATTTGTAAGGAAATGGAAAGACTTGGAAAAATTCATATTAAGTGAAGCAAGCCAGACCCAAAGAAACATAAGCTCAATGGTTTCCCTCATTTGTAATAATTAGTTCACATCTAGGACTCTCCTAGCAGAGGATTACAATAACTCAAAAACCTAGGTATATAAGGTCATATAGGATGAGACTAAATGAAAGGATCTCTAGGATATGGGAACAAGAGCTATATCTTGTGTCATCGTTGCCCTTAATCTTGTGTGATTTTTGTCCTTAATCTACTATATTATTTCTAATCTCTTATTTTGCCCTTTGGTTAATGTCAGATTGTTACTGTATCTGATATTTTCCCTGGCATATTGTATATATGTTTATTTGTTTATGTCAAATAGGAAAGGGAAGGGGGAAACAAGATGATTGGGAAGGGGAGGGGAGAGGGAACTGGGGACAAAAACATGTGGAGTGGAATAAATGTGTGAGAAGTAATGCAGTCCACTACCTGTAAATGTAATCGTAACCCCTCTATACATTACCCTGAAAATAAAAAAGAGACTATAAAAATATCTGTAGAAAATGAGGCTGGATGATGGAAACAACCAGATGCCCTACTACCAAAAATGTGATACACACACACACACACACACACACACACACACACACACAATGGAATGATACATAGCCAACCGACAAGGTAAAATAATGGCATTCTCGGGGAAGTGGATGAAAAGCAAAAAAGTCATATTAAGTGAAGTAAGCCAACTCAAAGGAATACAGGCCCAAGAGTCTCCCTCATTTGTCAAATTCAGTAGAAACCTTGGGCTCTGCTACCAGAGATTTACAATAGAACAAAATCTAGAGACATCGTGACAAATAGTATGACACTAAATGTAAGGACCTCCAAGATGAAGAAACAAAACTCATATAATGAGTGATTGTTGTCCTTAATGAACTATGTGATCTCTTATCTCTTTTGCTATCCCTTGGTTATATCATATTGTTACAATATTTCACCTTGTTTTCTGATATATTTCATATGGGCCTAATTGGTTTTTTGAAATTGGATAGGGAAGGGGGGAAATGAACTTGAGTGGGGGTAGGGCAAGGGAAATGGGGACCATATCATTACATGGGGTATCAAAGTTTGAGAAGTAATGCACCTTCTATCTGGTGAATATAATGTAACACTTCTATACATTACAATAAAAATAAATACATAAAAAGAAGATCTGCAGAGAAAAAAATAATAATGGCATTTTTGGGGTAGTGGATGAAATTAGAGTGAATCCTGTTGAGTGAGATAAGTCAAGACCAAGGAACAAAAGGTACATGGTATCCTTAATATATGGATATTAGTTTCAAACAGTAGTAGAGCGATGATTGAATAGTTGATACCCAAAGTTCTGGACATAATTTTGGAGATATAAACATAACTACATAGACATAAAAATCTAGGATAGACTATACACTCTATAGACATGTGTTTTGTTATAGATTAATCTGTATCTATGACATACAAAGACTCAGCTTAATTTTTACTATATTCTAAAATTTATGTGCCAGTGATTGTATAGCGATTCCCTTCTTGAATACTTGTTGGTTAAACATGACATTTGAAATATGATGTAAAATTCAATGTTAATAATTTTTTTTAAAAAAAGAAGCTAGAGGTAAATACCACTAATGTACTTGCTCTAAGTGGTACAGAAATTTTCTTAATGAATCAAGGAGTTCTATTACATCTTTATGCAATTATTTTAGTTCTGAGTGTTCTACACTCAATGATACTTCTGGAAAGATGATATAGCTGACTGTGTAGATGGTATGAAGACATACTGGCCTAAACGTAGAATAAAGCATTGGTAAGTGGCTGTTAGCTGTCCAGATTCTACTGGAATATGTGGAATGAATTTATTAAGCACAATGCAGGCTCTTAGTCAGATCAGGATCAAGATTATGTGGTTCCATGAGATGAATGAGGAAAGATCAGAAAAATCTACTAAGATATCCAGATATACTTTTGAAACTAAGGTATCTGGACTCCTTTTTTTCTTTCTTGGTGGGGAGCTTGAACTTTGGACCTGGGCAAGGTCTCTTAGTTCTTTTTCCTCAAGGCTAATGCTGTACCAGTTTTAGCCACAACTCCACTTAGTTTATGGGTGGATAAGTGGAGAGAAGAATCTTACAGTTTTTTTTGTTTTCGTTTTTTTGCTTGCAAAGGCTTTGAATCACCTTCTCCCTGGCTAGTAGAAGAATGACAATTATGACCCTCCAGCGCCTGGCTAGTGATTTTTTGAAAATTGGCCTTTCTTCCATATCACGTAACTGGTTCCTAGCAAAGTTTTGAAGCCTGACTTAAATGTGACAGATTTTTGTAACTTGGAGACACTCTGTGCTGAACTTTAGACATCTACCAGCTGAGTCACAGTGGCACTTCCAGTTTTTGTTTATGTGGTGCTGAGGAATGGAATCCAGGGTTTCATACATGCTAGGCAAGCTACATTTTCAGCCCAAGGTTTTATGTTTTGTTTTTCAGTGTTGTTGCTTCTAAGGTACTGTATGATGTTCTTTCATTTTCTTTGCTTTTTACCTCTTTTCTTCTTTTTCCCTTTAGCTTTATTCTCTGTAGTCACTGTGTTGAATTCGGGTACCCTGTGTCTTGTACATAGGTTTATGTGATTTGGGAAAGGGAAAGGGTATAATAAAATGGTAAAAAAAAAAAAACAAAGGAAAAAATGTGTACCAATTGAATACTGATATTTGGAAGACACTAAACGGAAATGAACTGAACAATCTGGGTGGAGAGGGGGCTGAGGGTAGGAAAACAGAGAAAAATGAGGGAGGGGATAACAATTTTCTTAAGAAATGTGTTCATTACTTATGTAACCGTATGCCAGCTATATATTGACTTAACAAAAAAATTAACTTAAAAGAATAATTTAGCCGGGTATGGTGGCTCACACTTGTAAATGTAGCTACTCAAGAGGCTGGGATCCAAGGATAGCAGTTCAAAGTCAGCCTGGGCACTGAATTTCATGTGACTCTATCTCCAATTAACCACCAGATACCCAGAAGTGGCCCTATGGCTCAAGGGATAGGGCAGTATTCTTGAGCTGAAAAGCTCAATGACAAGACCTAGGTGCAGAATTGCAGTCCCATGACTTGAATGATGAATGATACTAGCCAGGCTCTGTGCGCTCACACTTGGAATCCTATCTACACAGAATCAGGTTTGAATCCAGCCCAAACAAATTGCATGATATTCTGATTTACAGTTCATTACCAAAAATCTGGGAGAGGAGCTGTGGATCAAGGGGTAGAACACTAGCCTGAAGCAAAAAAAAATATTTAAGGACAGTTCCCAGGCCCTGGGTTCAAGTCCCAGGACTTGCATAAAACAAACAAAATGTGAAGCTGAGTCCTCCATCATTTGGTGTTATAGTTCAATATTCTTGATATGCGTCTTAGAAATTAAGTCCCTAGCAAATACTCTCCCCTGAAATTCTGCTTCATAGCTGATTCATAGAATTTCAGCATCATTACTATCACCTTCCAGTTAGCATAGCAGTCTACTACTGTAAATTTGAAGAAAACTTTGGAGTAATCCTAATAAATCTGTGTATCATCTGCACACACATCAAATCAGCAGCAGCTATGTTCTACTATTATCTAAATGTATTTAATCCCTTCTTGTGTTAATGAGCCTTAAAGAGTAAAACATATGAAATAGTTATGAAAATAACAGTCACCATTCTTCTACCAAATATTGTAATATATGTTTATAAATACAAGGACAATTCTGAAGTGTGCAGAAGCTAGGTTCTAATTATAATATTCTCATGAAGTATAGTTTTTAAGAAACATGTTGCTTGCTTTGGGAAAGCAAAGGCAAGGAAAAATGATATAGGTAAGTTCCCTATTTATCAGAAGGAAAATACTATTGGGTTTAGATCAACTTCATTCATTCCGTGCTGATGAAACAAATATTTGCAATTCCTGAGGCCAATCACTTCATTGTGATGCACAATTAGCCAGCTTAGATCAATCTTCCAAAAAAGGAAAGGAACAAATGAGAAGCAATTAAGGTTTCCAAAATGAACCAGGTGTTGGTGGCAGCTCACACTTGTAATTCTATCTACTCAAGGCCTAAAATCCAAGGATCTGGATTAAGTCTGTCTGGGATGAAAACATTCCTGTCTGAAACATCATCTCTGTTATCACAGCCCAGCTGATACATTCTGCCCAACAGGTTCCAAACACCAAAGTCCATCTCCTATCTGAAATACTAGCAAACGTACTCACACAATATTTCCTCATTGGAAGATAGTTGAAACATGTACCAGAAACATTTCCCTGGCTTCTGAGTGGAAGTGGAAATATATACTCACTAGAAGCCCATCTAGTAAATTTCAATCATCTTTCCTCACATCTTGTTACTTAAATTGAACAATGAGTGTTTGGATCAGAAGCGATGTGTATGAGCATACAGGATGTAAAAGTACTGTAATCCTAGCTACTCAAGATAAGCTGAGACCTGAAGATTCCAGTTCAAAATCAGCCATGCAATAAATTCCATAAGATTTTTACCTCTAATTAACCAGCAAAAAACAGAGCGTTGAATTGTGCTTAAAATGCCACAGGCCTAAGATTTGCATAAAAGTGCTAAGGGTTAGCATTCAAGATGCCCACTCTCTCCACTCCTTTTTAACATAGTACTAGAATTCCTAGGCAGTGCAATAAGGCAAGAAGCAAGCATAAAGGTGATCCAAGTAGGGAAAGAGGAAATAAAACTATCCCTCTTTGCAGATGACATGATTCTGTATTTAAAGAATCCCATAGACTCTACTCCCAAGCTCCTTGAGCTGATTCAAAGCTTTGGAAGGGCAGCAGGCCATAAAATCAACCCTCATAAATCAACTGCCTTCCTTTACGCCAACAGTGAGAGGAACGAGGCAATAATCAGGAAAGAAACTCCTTTCACAATAGCCTCAAACGAAATAAGTACCTAGGAATTAGCATTACTAAGAATGTAAAGGACCGTTTAGATGGAAACTTTAAAACCCTAAAAAAGGAAATTAAAGCAGAACTAAGGAAATGGAAAAACCTCCCATGCTCCTGGATTGGTACAATCAACATTGTGAAAATGACAATCTTGCCAAGGGCTATCTACAAATTCAATGCAATACCCATCAACATCCCAATTTCGTTCTTTAAAGAAATGGAAGAGACAATTCAAAATTTCATATGGAATAATAAAAGACCCCGTATAGCAAAAACAATTCTTAGAGCAAAGAACAGCGCTGGAGGAATTTCAATTCCAAACTTTAGACTCTATTACAGAGCTATAATTCTCAAAACAGCTTGCTTCTGGCACAGGAACAGGCCTGAAGTCCAATGGATTAGAACTGCGGACCCAGATATTAAACCACAGACCTATGGGCACCTAATCTTTGACAAGTTAGCCAAAAAATAGAATGGAAGAAAGACAGCCTCTTCAACAAGTTGTGCTGGCAGAACTGGTTAAGCACCTGCAGAAAACTAAAGTTGGATCCTTCTTTGTCACCTAACACTAGAATTAACTCCAAACGGATCAAAGTCCTGGAGGTAAAAGCTGACACACTGAAAAGTTTACAGGAAGGAATAGGAGATACACTAGGCCTCCTTGGCACAGGTCGAAACTTGCTTAATAAGGACCAAGAATCACAACAATTCAGAGAAAGACTGGATAAGTAGGACTGCATTAAACTGCAGAGCTTTTGTATGGCAACGGATATAGCTAGTAAACTAATCAGGAAGCCTACAGAGTGGGAGAAGATCTTCACCAACCAAACAACGGACAAAGGCCTCATATCTAAAATATATCAACAACTCAAAAAATTGAATCACTCCAAAACGTAGGTTTCTGTATCCTAATCAATTTTTTCCTGATGATTAGCTTTGCTGTCATGTGTAAAAAATGCAAGAGGGAAAAACACAGAAGAATTAGTGAAATTTAAAAAAAAGCATTACACACATAGATAAGTGTTCATTCTTTGAAGGAGAAAGAATATTTTGACATGATGATGATGACTTTATAATTACTATGTCAGGTTGAGAGTTTGGCATAGTGGTAGAGTGCTTGCCTAGCATCCATGAAGATCTGAGTTTGATTGCTCAGTATCACATAGATAGAAAATCTAGATGTGGCACTGTGGCTCAAGTGGCAGAGGGCTAGACTTGAGAAAACCCGAGGACATTGCTCAGGCCCTGAATTCAAGCCCCAAGACTGGCAGAAAGATAAAAGAAAATAAAAATGCTTTTTACGAGCTAATTCACTCACAGCATTTGCTTCTGAAATCTTCGCTTCTGCTTCTTGTGAAATACCCCTTTTCCTCAACGTAGACAAGAAAAACACATCCATCCCATGGTCCACTGTGAGGCCACTGGTTGAGCTAAGAGCTAGTCGTGCAGCAACACAAGAGTTTTATTCTAATACTTTCCAAACTTTGTACTCAAATATGCTACCTACTTACCAACTTAGGTCAGTTATCATTATGCTATACCTTTTCTTCATTACTACAATATTCTTACACTCCTACGTTAATCCTGTTGTACCGCCCCTGACCTCTCTCATTCTTTTTTTCTATCTCTGGACCTCTGCTCGTCTTTCAACCCTTATACTGCACGAATCTACACTTGATGGCTGTTGAGCAATATTGTATATATAGGTGGTTAATCATTCCCGAGGCTCAGAGGGACTTGAAGACAATAGAGATTGGATTGAGAGGGTTATTGTTTTGGGTATAAATCGCTTATCAGTGGTTGTATTAGACTGGTCTGTAAGTGCACAAAAAGAGAGAGTGATAATACCAATCAAAACTTGTGAACATCTAGTGTCTGCCAGCTACAGAGGTCTAGGTTGGTTATATCTGAAAAACGATAATCGTATTTAGTAGTAATCTTGCTCCCATTTTCAAATGGGCAGAACAAGAAACTCAAGAAAAATGTCAAATCAAGAAACAACATCCCCGACCCAATGTAAACAGACAATGGAACAGTCACTGTCAAACCTAGAGGAGAGTCTTCCAAGTGCTACACAAATGCAATTGATAAACATCGTTACTGGAAAATGTGAAAATATAAAGAAAGAGATAATGGAGGAAGCCATAGCTGAACAAGAGGAAAGCATAAACAAGGTGATAAGTGAAAAAGAAGAAGCCATAAAGGAGGCCATAATAAAGGTTTTTCAAAGAAACTTTCTTAATAAGGACCAAGAATCACAACAAATCAGAGAAAGGGTGGATAAGTGGGACTGCATTAAACTGCAGAGCTTTTGTATGGCAACGGATTTAGCTAGTAAACTAATCAGGAAGCCTACAGAGTGGGAGAAGATCTTCACCAACCAAACAAAGCACAAAGGCCTCATATCTAAAATATATCAACAACTCAAAAAATTGAATCACTCCAAAACTAACCTCCAAAGTAACACCCATCCCATTAAAAAATGGACCAAAGACTTAAAGAGAGTCTTCTCTGAAGAAGAAACAAAAATGGCCTATAGACACATGAAGAAATGCTCAACATCTCTGGTCATAAAAGAATTGCAAATCAAAACAACTCTAAGATTCCACCTCACTCTAGTTAGAATGGCCAGGATCAGGAAAACGAATGACAACAGATGCTGGAGGGGATGTGGCCAGGAGGGATCACTACTACACTGTTGGTGGGAGTGCAAACTCGTTCAACCACTATGGAAAGCAGTGTGGCAGTGCCTCACAAGGCTAAACATAGAACTCCCCTATGAGCCAGCAATTCCACTACTTGGCATTTACCCAACAATCCAGAAACAAGGGCATACTAAACCCACTAGCACAACAATGTTCATTGCATCACTATTCACCATAGCAAAGATATGGAACCAACCCAGATGTCCCTCAGTTGATGAGTGGATCAACAAGTTGTCGTATTTGTACACAATGGAATTCTATGCTGCTGTCAGAAAGAATGACATCGCCCCATTTGTTAGGAAATGGTAAGACTTAGAACAAATCATATTAAGTGAAGTAAGCCAAACTCAATGGAACTTAGGCTCAGGGGTTTCCCTCATTCGTCATAATCAGTAGAAACCTTGGGCTCTACTAGCAGAGATTTGCAATAGAGCAAAAGGCCATATAAGGCCATATAATGTGAAGCTAATTGAAAGGACCTCCAGAATACTGAACAAAAGCCATATAATGAATGATTGTTGTCCTTAATGTACTATGTTGTCTCTCATCTCCTTTGCTGTCCGTTGGTTATCCCATATTGGTATAGTATCTCACTTTGTTATCTGATATATTGAATTTATTTGTATTTGGATATTTGAAATTTGATAGGGAAGGGGGGAAACCAAGACCGGTGGAGGGTGTGCGGTTGGAGGGAAATGGGTACCAAGATATGTGAAAGGGTATCAATGTATGTGAATTAATGCACCTTCTATCTGGCAAATATCATGTAACTCTTTTACTGATTACAATAAAAAAATTTTAAAAAAAGAAAGTTGTAGTGTGTGGGGAGGATGATGGGATCAAATACATTTCTTCTTAGAAATATACCTCATCTGGTTGCCCTGGATTTTCCTGGCCTTCTTCTTAGAGAAAGGCCTGTTATACTGGATTTGTGGCTTGGCAATGATCTAGCATGTACATCTTCCAGGAAGACATCCACAACTTCCATGCCTGAGACTCGAGTTTCCTGACCTTTGGCAACAGCACAGCAACATCTTTCTTCCTCCTGAGCCACAGGCCAAGTGAGCTGGCTTGAGTTGGTTGTTAGTTACAGTGGCTTGGTTACCAGGGTTCCATATGCTGTTCCATTGGGAGGGAGGCATGGTCACCTTTCAGGGCCCAATGACCAAAGATCCTTGCTCACAGAAGACCTCACCAAAGACATACTGGAGGCTGAATCTCTCCTCCAATCTCACAATATACATGTGGATGTAGTAAACAGCACATCTTATTTCTCCAATCCCAATGTCTTCCACTAGGCCCAACTACCACTCTGGTCTCAGGCTCAAGGAGCCTTTCTTAGGTAAGATCCAAACTCTAGGGTCAATATTGCCCTCATCCTTTACAAAACATTTGCTTCACAGTGCCTTCTCTGCCTGCATTTTGCCCCTTGTCGAATTTTTTTTGTTTTTGCTAGTCTTGGAACTTTACCTCAGAGTGTGAACATTGTTCTTGGGATTTCTTTAGGCTTTAGCTGTCCCACCGAACCACAGCACCACTTGCAGTGTTTTCTATGTATGTGGTAATGAGGAATCAAACCTGAGTCTTTTTGCGTGGTAGCAAGGGACTCTACCACTAGGTCAAACACACAGGGCAACTTGCACATATTTTTGACGTCAATCTACTAGGATATTATTAGGTTTCTGTATCCTAATCAATTTTTTCCTGATGATTAGCTTTGCTGTCATGTGTAAAAAATGCAAGAGGGAAAAACACAGAAGAATTAGTGAAATTAAAAAAAAAGCATTACACACATAGATAAGTGTTCATTCTTTGTAGGAGAAAGGATATTTTGATATGATGATGATGACTTTATAATTACTATGTCAGGGTTGAGAGTTTGGCATAGTGGTAGAGTCCTTGCCTAGCATCCATGAAGATCTGGGTTTGATTGCTCAGTATCACATAGATAAAAAAATCTAGATGTGGCACTGTGGCTCAAGTGGCAGAGGGCTAGACTTGAGAAAACCCGAGGACAGTGCTCAGGCCCTGAATTCCAGCCCCAAGACTGGCAGAAAGAGAAAAGAAAGTAAAAATGCTTTTTATGAGCTAATTCACTCACAGCATTTGTTTCTGAAATCTTCGCTACTGCATCTTGTGAAATACCCCTTTTCCTCAACGTAGACAAGAAAAACAGATCCATCCCATGGTCCACTGTGAGGCCACTGGTTGGGCTAAGAGGTAGTCGTGCAGCATCACATAGGTTTTATTCTAATACTTTCAAACTTTGTACTCAATTATGCTACCTACTTACCATCTTAGGTCAGTTATCCTTATGCTATACCTTTTCTTCATTACTACAATAGTCTTACACTCCTACGTTAATCCTCTTGTACCGTCCCTGACCTCTCTCATACTTTTTTTCTATCTCTGGACCTCTGCTCGTCTTTCAACCCTTATACTGCACGGATCTACACTTGATGGATGTTGAGCAATATTGTATATGTAGGTGGTTAATTATTCTCTAGGCTCAGAGGAACTTAAAAACAATAGAGATTGGATTGAGAGGCTTATTGTTTTGGGTATAAATCGCTTATCAGTGGTTGTATTAGACTGGTCTGTAAGTGCACAAAAAGAGAGAGTGATAATACCAATCAAAACTTGTGAACATCTAGTGCCTGCCAGCTACAGAGGTCTAGGTTGGTTATATCTGAAAAACTATAATCATATTTAGTAGTAATCTTGCTCCCATTTTCAAATAGGCAGAACCAGAAACTCAAGAAAAATGTCAAATCAAGAAACAATATCCCCCACCCAATGTAAACAGACAATGGAACAGTCACTGGCAAACCTAGAGGAGAGTCTTCCAAGTGCTACACAAATGCAATTGATAAAAATCATTACTGGAAAATGTGAAAATATAAAGAAAGAGATAATGGAGGAAGCCATAGCTGAACAAGAGGAAAGCATAAACAAGGAGATAAGTGAAAAAGAAGAAGCCATAAGGGAGGCCATAATAAAGGTTTTTCAAAGAAAGATGGATGAATTCATAGAATCCACAAATAAAAACGTGACCAAACTCCAGCAAATGTCCAAAGAAAATAAAGCTACTGAGCTAACCACTCAAAAGGAAATCAAGGAGATAAAGAAATCCATACATGATCTAAAACAAGAGATGCAAGGCATCAAAAATGAGCAATTAGAAGCAAGGGAGATGAAAAATAAAGTAGATAGCTTTGATAGCAGGTTAGACAATGCAGAGGAGAGAATTTCCGGGGCTGAAGATAATTTAGTTATTATAGAGAAAGAACAGAAAATGAGTCAATCCAAATCTTGGAAATATGAGAGAGCGATTCAGGAGGTCCAAGATACAATTAGGAAGCCTAATTTAAGGCTAGTTGGTTTTGAGGAGGGCGTGGAGAAAGAAGTCAATGGTATTGGAAATATACTTCAGGGAATCATGTCGGAGAATTTCCCAAATATCCAGAAGGGCAGGCCCATCCAGATACGAGAAGCTTTTAGAACCCCAAACAGACCTGACCAGAAAAGAACATCCCACCGCCACATTGTGATCCGAACTGGATAAATAGAAACGAAAGAAAAGATCCTAAAGGCAGCCAGGGAAAGGGATCAGTAACCTATAAAGGCAAACCAATCAGAATAACCCCAGATATCTCAGCAGAGACCATGCAAGCACGAAGTGACTGGAAGCATATATGTCATGCCCTTAAATCAAATAACTACCAACCAAGAATACTGTATCCAGCTAAGCTCTCATTCATAACTGAGGGAACAATAAAAACATTCCATTCCAGGGAAAAGCTGCAACAATATGTCGAAACAAAACCAACATTACAGAGAATTCTCAAAGATGCTCTATACATAGAAAACCAAAATAAATGCAATATAGGGAAAGAAATGGCACCTAAACAGCATACCATCTAAGGACCACAAGAACTGTCAAGACACAGGCCCTACTAAAAGCTTTTAAAAATGGTAGGAACTAATAAATATCTCTCAATCCTAACTCTCAATATCAATGGACTTAACTCTCCAATGAAACGGCATAGGCTGTCTAGTTGGATCAAAAAGCAAGAGCCATCGTTCTGCTGTCTTCAAGAGACACATCTTACCCAAAAACAATCATCTTTTGAAAGTGAGAGGTTGGAATAAACTCTATCAAACTAACTGCCCCCATAAACAGGCTGGAGTTGCCATCCTCATATCAGATACAATAGACTTCAAACTAAAATTAGTAAGAAAAGACAAAGAAGGTGACTACATACTACTAAAGGGATCTTTCCTCCAGGAAGACATAACAATCCTAAATATTTACACACCCTTTTGAAGATTCTCAAAAGATTGAAGATTCTGCCATTGTAAGTTAGATTCCGGCATTGATATTAAATAATGCAATGAGTAGGGATTTATATTTGAAATATCACTGTTGACAAAATCTAACACACATTTGCTTAGTATTTGCTTTTGATTTCCCAAGAAGTTCAGTATAAGCTAACATGTGCGGCATGTATCGACTGGGAGAAATGATTCAGAATATGTGACTCATTTGAACAGAAGTCAGTGAAAAGATACAGAAGCAGGATACCCATATTGTGATAATTTGTATCTTTTGCATATTTTGTGTTTGTTATTAATTCCAATTGTAGTGTACATTTCTAGGTAAAAACTTTTAAAATGCTTCCAAACAATTTGTTATTTCAACAGCAAAAAAAGACATTTATATGCCTGATAAAATTCACAGAATCCAAATTTCTCCATATTATTTTTTGTTTTTTGTTTTTTTTTTTGGTGGGTCATAGATCTTGAACTCAGCCTGGGCACTATCCCTGAGCTCTTCAGCTCCAGGCTACCACCTTACCCTGGAGCCAAGCCCCACTTCCCATTTTCTAAAGGTAAATTGGAGATAAGAGTCTCACGTCTTTTTGTGCCAGGATGGCTTTAAACCTTGATCCTCAGATCTCAGCCTCCTGAGTAGCTAGGATTATAGAAGTGAGCCACCAATACATCATGCTCAGCTTTCTGGTTTTTTTTAAACAAGCCCTTTGGCTGGAACTCGGTCTGAGCACTGTCCTTCAGCTTTCCTCAAGCCTAGTGATCTACTTGAGCCAGAGCACTACTTCTGGTTTTTTCTGTGTATGTGGTACTGCGAATTGAACCTTCATCTTCATACAAGCACTCTACAACTCTGCCAAACTCCCAGCCCCTCCACATTAGTTTTTATGATAGATCTTTCCATGCATCTAGGGTGGCTAGAAATCCTTCTTGAGTTTCCCAAGATCAGGGAGTATAGGTGTGTCCCATCCTGTGTGGGTACATAACCATTGTTTAGGGTACAGTTCTCTCTTCATTCTACCCATCTAGAGCAATTTTCATCTTCCATGTATAATCATTAAACATTCAGCTCCTGTTCCTCTCTACTCCATTCTCTGGAACCATCGTGCTTTTTGGCTCTAAGGGTTTGTTGATCCTTGGAAGCTCTGGAAGGGAAAACATACCCTAGCTCTTCCTTTATGACTGCTGTATTTTTAGTTTACTGTAATCAGGATTCATCTGTAAAATATAGTAAAATGTTCTTCCTTTTCAATGCATTGTTTTGCATATTTCTATCTTTTGATTTTTATTAATTGTTGTGAATGGATTCTCCACATATTTGTTCTAGTCTCTGCTTTCTCTTCGGTTAGGTACAAATCTAGAAATGGAAGTGTTGGACCATATTTCTATGTAATTCTATATTTAGTACTTTTTTAGCACTCTCCATGCAATTTTTGATTGTTTTATATTCCTTGCAGAACTATTCCAAAGTTCTACTTCTTCTCACTACCTTCCCAGTAATAGTTACACTTTGAAAGTTGTTTTTTTGTATGCGTGTGTGTGTGTGTGTGTGTTTGTGTGTCTGTATGTGGATCTTTTTGTTTAAAACTATATTTATATTAGCATATTTAAAGTAATGATTTCATTGTAATTTTAATTTTTCTCATGACTGTTAATATTGAACTTCTTTCTACATTTTGAACTATTATTTCTATATATTCTTTTTAGAAAATCCTCTCCAATCTCCAATTTTTTTCCCTTTTTGTGTGGGGTAGTGGGGAAAGTCATGGGGCTTGGACCTTGGGCCGTGAGCTCTTTAGTTTAAGGCTATTGTCCTACCCTGAGTATTGCCCCTCAGTTCTTCTGCTCACAGCTCCCTACCCCTCTTCCCATTATATACAGAACAAAGGTCATCTTCAGTCTTTTTGAAAAAGTAAAACATACAGTAAACTTGTAGCATAAAACAGCAAGAAATAAATTTCTTGCCAGGTGCAGTGACTTCTACCTGTAATCCTAGCTACTCAGATATCAGGCTGATATCTAAAGATTTGGTTCAAAGCCAGCCTGGGCATTAGAAAGTCTATGAGACTCTCATCTATAGTTAACCACTAGAATATAGGAAATGGCACTGTGGCTTCATAGGTAGGGTGATAGCCTTGAGTTGAAGAGCTCAGGAACAGTGCCCAGGCCCAGAGTTCAAGCCTTAAAAATCCCCCAGCCAAAAAAAAGAAAAAAAAAGTTTCTTCCCCAAGCGATTATTATGCCAGACATAGACCATTAACATTCTGGGTGTACTTCACAGTATTATTACTTGATACCCTAAGATTTTGCAATATTCTCACAGTACCAGCATATGTCATCATATAATGTAGTTCCTTTTCAATGGAATAATTCCATTTATAACCTAAATCTACTCCCCCGACTTATTTTTGTCGATACCACAATTGCTCTACCATGATATGCCACAAGCCATTAAACATTTTATGGTGGGTAATTGGAAAGGAGTCTCATGGAATTTTGTGCCAGGCTGGCTTTGAACCATGGTCCTCAGATCTCAGTCTCCTGAGTAGCTAGGATGACAGGCGTGAGCCACCAACACCTGGCTTGCCTTTTTACTTTTTTGTGGGTGTTGGGACTTGAACTCTGGGCCTAGGCACCATCCCTAAGCTTTTCAGGTCAATATTTCATGTAAGTATAAACATTTAAGTAAAGGAATAAAATTCCAACAAAAAAGAATAAAATTCCAGACATGGTGTGTTTATAACTCAGTGCTAATTACTTGATGAAAATGTGCCATTCCAGAAGCTGGTGTCATTTGATGATGTAGCTGTGGATTTCAGCTGGGAGGAGTGGCAGCATCTGGACAATGCTCAGAGGACCCTGTACAAAGATGTAATGCTGGAGACCTACAGCAACCTGGTGTCCTTAGGTGAGCAAAAGTCAAATTCACTTGCAAGACCAAGTGCGTTGATATTTTGCAGATACGTGAATGTTTATCAAATTTTCAATACTATTTAAATGAAAGATTCCAGGCCCTGAGGAGTATCATTATTTTCTAAAGAAAACCTAAGGTAATTTTGTACTCATTCTTCAGGATACCTTCAGGATACTTTGACAACAGTTCTAAATTATGTTTCCTCTAATGGAGACGACATTCCAAACTCACACAGTAATTGTAAGTGGATAAACAATTCAGAATAGAATATATATCATTATTGGAAATAGGATCTACAAATCACTAAACAGTGAGTTTATAATGGAAACCTGGCACTAGGTGCAATGTTTCATGCCTGTAATCTTAAAATATTCAGGAGGAAGAAATCTAAGAATTCTAATTTGAAGCCAGCAATGGCATAAAAATTGCCATGAAACTCTATAAGTCCAAGTAACCCCTCAAAAATGTTAGTGGAGTGTCAAGAGTTTGACTTTGTGGTTGAGTGCTTGCCTAGCATGCATGAAGACCTATGCATGTAAGTGGAGCTGGGACTCAAACTGGTATTTTTCTAGCCTTGAGCAAGACAGCTAAGTTTATGCCATACAAAATGAATCCAGAGCTGGGGAAAAGTCAACCATGGAGCCAGTGAGAAATGAGAAAAAACATTTAATAGATAACTTGTGAGTAGGATGTCTGCGAACTTAAAGCAATGATGACACAGCATAAGCAATAATTCTCTACTGTTTCTAATTTACAGGGCCCTGTGTTCCCAAACCTGTATTAATTGACAAGCTAGAGCACTGTGCAGAACTCTGGATAGGAAATTCCTCTGACAAGAATATCACAGGTGAGTGAATGCATCTTCATATTGATGTTGGAGCCTGAGCCCCATTGGTAAGTTCATGTTGTGATGTACTGAGCAATAATATTCTTAGTTACCCTAAATCCTGTGTGGAACCTATGGAATTCTTTGTGAATGAATCAAGAATCATTTTCTTTTCCCAATCATATGCTTGGTCTCAGGGATTGAGCAAGGTCCTTGGGTTTTCTCAAGGCTAGCTCTCTACTTCTTGAGTTATAGCACCACTTCTGGCTTTTTCTTTGTATGTAGTACCAAGGAACTGAACCAGGTCTTTGTGCATGCTAGCCCAAACCCCCGGCACCAAGAATCATAGGGTGATATAATGAATTCTATGTGGCAGTAGAGTTCAAGTTAGATTTATCTGTAGAAATCACTGTGAAACAAAATCAAATGAGAAAGCCATGAGCCCGTGGCTCATGCCTGTAATCCTAGCTGCTTAGGAGGCTGAGATCTGAGGATCAAGGTTCAAAGACTGATCTATCACAAAAACACCGTAGACTCTTCTCTCCAATGAACCAATATAAAATGAGAAGTGGGGTTGAGGCTAAAGATATAGGGCAGTAGCCTTTAGCTGAAGAGCTCAGAAAGAACAGCCAGGTCTAGAATTCAAGTCCCATGACTGCAAAACAAGAAAGAAAGAAAGAAAGAAAGAAAGAAAGAAAGAAAGAAAGAAAGAAAGAAAGAAAGATATTTAATTTCTTTAAAACTAAGACTATAAATGATTGAGCAAACAAGGAATAAGTCAGGGCATTATTCTCGGATAAGGATAATATCTTTTTGCTGATAGGAAGAGACTGGTATTCAGAACCAGACCTTTCCACCAGAAATTGAGCCTAGTGATAGAGTGCTTGCCTAGCATGCACAAAGACACAGGTTTGATTCCTTTTTACCACATACATAGAAAAAGCCAGAAGTAATGACCTCATTGGTAGGGTTCCAGTCTTGAGAAAACCCAAGGACAGTGGTGAGGTCCTAAGTTCAAACCCAGGAATGGAAGGAAAAAAAAACAAGAAAGTTTCAATCAACATAAGAAAATTAACTAGACAATGAGCTGGAGATTTTCTGGTCTTCCATGGTTCTGAGGGACAGGAGTGTTAGAAAAGGAATTTTTATAAGACTTCAAATGGAAAGAAACAAATTTCAAAATTCCCACAATACCTAAATTGAGACTTTAGTGAGAAGTTGTAACTGAAGGGATATAGGTGTAAGTCCTTACTGTCAAGAATCGTTCTTGCTTGGATCAAAGGCAAACAGACATATAAACCAAACTTATGGCCGCTGAATCTAGAAAAATTCGTGTTCCTCACTTAATGGTTAATAAGCAAACAGCATTGAAACTGGGTAAGGTAATCCTATCTGCTACTCAGGACCTGAGACTCTTATCTGTAGTTAACTCTAGAAAACAGGAAGTGGGGCTGTAGCTCAAGGATAGAGGTTATAGTCTTGTGCTGAAGTGTTCAGGGACAGGGCTGAGGCCTATGAACTACAAAAAAAAAGAAAAGAAAAGAAAAGAAAGTTTTAAAAAGATGCAAAACAGCACAATATTTAGATTATTTCTCAAAAATAAAAGAAAGGCAGCAATTCCTCAATGTATAAACAAAACAGTATTTGAAAAAAAACAGCTGCAGGTATATTATAGGTAGTACTCAGCTTAAAACTGTAGCAATACATAGTTGGGTAATTTCAATAAATATTTCCTGTGATATAAAAAGAGAATAAAACACAGAAAAACATTATTGGTCATTATAAAATACATTTTCTTAATATGTTAGGGAGAAAAGCATATATTTCTCATAAATCAATTTCCACTTTTATATTTTAAAATATCTAACACTTAGGATGGGAAAGTGAAGTCATTACCTTTACAGTAAGGAATATTTGTATCTCATGTATGTTTGTGTCTTTTTTTCTATGACTCATTTTAGATGTCCAGGTAATGGAAAATGTGTTCAAGACCTGCCAGGAAAGTCCACATGAATGTCTTTGTGAAGTAGCAGTTGCAAGTAGTATCGAAGTGGAGGAAAACGTGAGATTAGCAACAACTTTAAATTTGAGCTCTACACATAATCCAGAGCTGATTAGTAATAACGGTAACAACTTAGGGGTGAGGACTGAGGAGTTCATTAAGTGTCAGAACATGCTTCTGTCTCCTAACCCTGATGAGATGCATGCTGCATGTAGATCTCGTATGTCTCCTGTTCTTAAAAAATCCATCGGATATTCAGAGCATTTTATTCATGATTGTGACAGTCCAAAAGATCTGCAGTATCATAATTCTGTTCTCCCTGCCCAAGATATTCTTCAGGGAGGGAGGAAAACTGCTAAATGTACTGTGTGATGAAAAATATTGTACTTAACACCGACCATCACTACACAGGAGAGACTCCTCATACATGTAGTGAATGTCAGAAATTTTTCAGTAATGAAATACGCCTTACAATACCTCAGAGAAAATATCCTGAGATATGTGATGCGTACATCAAGTGTGAAAATTAATTTCTGATAAGTCAGACCTGACTCTCCAACCTCGATCTCCAAGAGAAGACAAACCTTATGAATATGAGGAACGTAATAAAATTTCTGCCCAGAATTCAGCTCTCAGCACACATCAGAGATCTCACACAGAAGAGAAATCTTATGAATGGGATAAATGTAGGAAGACTTTTAGACTGAAATCATACCTCACTTTGCACCAGAGAAGACACACAGAAGAGAAACCTTATGAATGTAACAAATGTGAAAAGTCTTTCACCCAGAAGATACACCTTCGAGTTCATCAAATAACACACACAGGAGAGAAATCTTATAAGTGTAATGAATGTGAAAAGTCTTTCCAAGGGAAGGGAAAACTTCGTGTTCATCAGAGAATACACACAGGAGTGAAACCTTATGAATGCAACCAATGTGTAATGTCTTTCAGACAGACATCTTCCCTCAAATTGCATCAAAGAACACACACAGGAGAGAAACCTTATGTGTGCAACAAATGTGGAAAGACCTTCAAGTGGAAGTCATATCTTGATGGGCATAATAGAACACACACAGGAGAGAAAACTTATGCATGTAGTGAATGCGGAAATTCTTTCAAATGGAAGGTAAAACTCCATGTTCATCAGAGAATATACTCAGGAGAAACACCTTATGAGTGTAACATATGTGGAAAGTCCTTCACACAGAAGCCAAACCTCAACATGCATAAGACAATTCAAACAGGAGAAAAACCTTATGAATGTAACCGATGTGGAATATCTTTCAAATGGAAGTCTTCCCTCAAATTGCGTCAGAGAACACAAACAGGAGAGAAACTGTACGAGTGCATCAAATGTGGTAAGACCTTCAGATGGAAGTCACATTACAGGAGGCATAACAGAATTCACACATATTAGAAACCTTAGGAATATAACCAAAGTTGAAAGTCTTTCGTGCAGTATTCACCCTTCAGGAAGCGTAAGAGAGTTCACACATATGAGAAGCCTTAACAATATAATAAATAGGAAAGACTTTTTAGTCTGTGGAAGAAAACTCAGCTTGTGTCACAGAACCAACACAAGATAAAACCCTTAATGAATGTAACAAATGTTCAGTCTTTTCCCCAGAAGGCACAAGTCAAGATTTATCACTAAACACCCACAGGATAGAATCCTATGAATAAAATGAAAGGGAAATTTTTTTGAAGAACTCATATTTGAGTTTGCATGATACCACATAGACACAGGATAAAAATCGTATGAATATAAGAATATGAAAAAACCCATCATGAACGCATGACTAAGTATAAAATGCACATAGGAGAGAAAAACCTTATGAATATTACAAATGTGGAAAGTGTTTGACCTGGAAGGCATACTTGTGTGTTCATCACAAACCTGATTCCCACAGAAGAAAAGAAAACTAATGAATAGAACAAATGTGCAATGACTTTTAATCAGAAGTCAGTCTTCAGTACATTTCAGAACATACACAATAGAGACATTCTGAGGAATGAAAAACATTTAGCTATATATAGAATCTCTGTATATGGGAGCATTAGGGTAAGTCTTCTAAACAAAGTCAACCTTCAGCAAGCATTAAGAGCACTCACAGAAGAAATAATAGCATGTAGGAAAACCTTTGTCAGAAACCTCTAAAAGCTGACTGTGTGACTTAGTGGTAGAGTGCTAACCTATCAAGGATGAAGGCCTGGGTTAGATTTCTCAATACTACGTGAAAAGAGCAAGCCAGAAGCAGCACTGTGGTGCAAATGGTAGAGTGCTAACCTTGAGCAAAAGTAGCTCAGGTCCTCAGTTCAAGCCTAAGGATTGGAGAGAGAGAGAGAGAGAGAAACAGAGAGAGAGAGAGAGAAAGAGAGAGAGAGAGAGAGAAAGAGAGAGAGAGAGAGAGAAAAGAGAGAGAGAGAGAGAGAGAAACAGGAACTTCTAAATTTTACAGAGATAGAGAAGGAGAGAGACAAGGAGACAGAAACTAATTTCTAAACTTTACAGTCTTTCTATTTCCTTACAAATTTGTCTCTGTCATTCTTTCTGACAGAAGCACAGAATTCTATTGTGTAAAATACCATATTTGATCTACTCATCAACTGACGGGTATCTGGGTTGGTTCCATACCTTTGCTATAGTAAATAGTGCTGTGATGAATGTTATTGTTCTAGTGAATTTAGTATGTCCTATCTGGACGATTGGAAAGTAGTGAAATTGCTGGATCACAGGGGAGCTCTATGTTTCGTCTTTTTGGATACTGCCATAGTGCTTTCCATAGTGGTTGAATGAGTTTGCAATCCCACCAGCAGTGTAGTAGTGATCCCTCCTGGCCACTTTCCCTCCAGCATATGTTATAAGATTTCTGGATCTTGGCCATTCTAACTGGAGTGAGGAGGAAAAGGGAAAGAGGAACTGAAACTTTCTCTCCTTACAGATGACATGATTCTGTATTTAAAGAACCCTATAGACTCTACTCCGAAGCTGCTTGAGCTGATATAAAACTTTGGTAAGGTAGCAGGGTATAAAATTAACCCTCAATTTCAGCTGCCTTCCTATATGCCAACAAATGAGAGGAATGAGGCAAGAATCAGAATAGCAACTCATTTTGCTATCAAAGAAAATAAAATACCTAGGAATTAACTTAGAATGTAAAGCACCTTTTTAATGGAAGTATAAACCCTGGAGAAGGAAATTAATGCAGAACTGAGGAAATGCAAAAACCTATGCTCCTGCTTTGGAAGAAGTAATATTGTAAAAATGGCAATCTTGATAAGGACTATCTACAAATTCAGTGCAATATTCATCAATAACCCAATGTCATTCATTAAAGAATCAGAAGAGGAAATCCAAAATTTCACTTGGAATAATAAAAGACCCCTTATAGTCTGTCTTCTTGCATGATACATAATGTTTAATCTCACCTTCTCCACCAAAATCTCACCTTTCTCATTGAGACATAGGTGGCCCTGTTTACTAGCAGCAAACGCTCAAACGCGCAGTTTCAGGTGTCACGACTGCCTCTGTTACTGGGTAGATCCAACTCTGTCTTCGATTCTGAGGTCTGCTCTGGGAGTCTTGGTCACAAGTTGTTCTGTGGCATCTGCTGCCAGCCTGTGCCTATTTGCTTCCTTTTCCTCAAGCAGCCTACAACAGGGAATGAAGTTCAGGCGCTGATGCTCTCCTTCATATGCATGGCAGTATGAGCCCAACCCTCCCTCATCTTCCTCTTCCAATTTTTGGGAAAAAATGTGCTGGCAGAAGTCCTCAGGTGTGGGGCATGGCTGATCCACACTTTTAATCCAGGCTGGTCAGGAGGCTGAGATCTGAGTATGGAAGTTCCAAGTCACCTAGAACAGGAAAGTCTGATAGCTTCTTACTACCAAAAATAAAAAACAGCTGGGAATGGAGTTTGGGCTCAAGTATTAAAGGGCTAGTCTTGAGTACAAATGCTTAGTGCCCAGGCCCTGAGTTCAGGCTCCAGCACTGCCAACAACCTCAGTTTAGTGAGATTTTATCTTTATCCATGTAGGCACATCTCCCTGGAATCTTTGCTGGTAGAGATAATCTTCATAATTTTGTCTCAAGGTAAAAGTCCTCCTAGAGTAGTACACAAAAGGTGTCATGGAGAGAGGAGCCCCACTTGCTCCAGGTTTGAAGATGGCATAGGTCAAGCCAGCATGGAGTTGGCACATCAGTCTTTTTCCTAGTACCACCTACCAGTGAATGTCAAATGACATTGATTGTTGTGGGATTGTGTGATTGAAGTGCCCCATTAAGGGCAGTGTTAGCACATCCAAACTTGGATACCAGGAATGCTGAAATCTCAAAGCTAAGCTTTCTATTGGCTACAGAAATGCTGGTGTGTCTGTTATTCACTAAAAGTTCAGGTGCAAAGATTCTGAAATTTGATGCCATGTGTTTATTCCATTTAGTAAAATTATTTTAATGCACTGTATAATTTAAAACATTTGATAAGAGTCAGGGGTAGTGAAAACATTGTTCTTGAATTCAGGTGTCTGGCAGGGTAATGGGGGTGTTGGTGGCTGGGACTATGAAGCTGGATCTGCTATCAAACCAAGGATCATGTTCTTCTTTTTCTGGGAGAAATGACTCCAAAGATGAAATTTGTATGGTGAATAAAAGATGATGATGTACTCAGGAAATTTCTCCTAAACAAATGCTCATGTGGAAGTGGGATGGGGGCTGGGCATATCTGAGGCAGAGCTTAAGGGGGCTTCTCATGGCGTTGAGAACGTTCCTTGCCACTTCAGGCATGCAGCAGGGTGTTTTAGATGGCCATTGTGAGATGGATGGAATAAGACTGGAGACAAGATGAATGCTGGAATCCTGCAATGCTCTTGCATGAGTGGCTGGTGGCTCACCTGAAAGAACTAATTATGTCTAAAAAAGAAATCAGGAATTTGTTTTGATTAGATAATACCTGTAATCCGAGGCATATTCAGGATCCCGATCTTAGAGCAAGAACAAAGATTGAAGTAGAGCTGTGGCTCAAGAGCTAGAGTGCTACCTTGAGCAAAGAAAAGCTAAGAAAAAGCTCCAGGTCTTGAGTTCAAGGCCAGGACTGAAAGAAGGAAGGTAAAAAAAGGGAAGTATGTGAGGAAGGGAAATATATAAATGAAAGAGAGAAGGAACTAGAACTTTAAAACTAGAGAATATTTAAAAGTCATCAGTCCTTCTAAGAAAAGTGTTGGAGTATGGGTTGTATATGTGGTGAACTGGCAGCCCAGCAGTGAATTGTTAACCAAAGAGTCACCATGATGAGCAAAGGATAGAAATCTGCATGAGCCTCTTAGCGGATGGAGTCACAGAAGAGAACCTCAGCTCCCATCCCATAGTTAGAAGTATATAGAGATGGGGAAGTTGGCATCACCTTGATGTCATTGTGTCCATGGAGACTGGAAGCCATGGCTCTGTGAAAGCACAATGTTCTGGTTACTGAGCTGAGAGGCTGAGGAGAGCCAAGTCCTGGCCATGAAGAAATCAGGGTGGCAGCAGAGCAACTCTGCTGCAGTGTGTGCCTGCTTGGCTTTTCTTTTTCTGTGGTGAATCAGGCCGGAGCGGGTGATAGTAACTGTTTTGTGGTCACAAGCCCTTCACCAAGAGCTTCCTCTGGGATCCTCATAAGCTACAGGGTGGCTGGTGGTGGGATGTGTGTGGGGTGGAAGTGACAGAGGGATGGACGCATGGCAAGGTGGGTGAAGAGATGAGAGGAATGATGAGAGCCCAGTTCATTGGTTTCCAAGGTTAATGGGTGGGAGGTAGAGAGGCATGATGGAGGAAAGATGGAGGCAGGGGGAGGTGGTGACAGAGTGAGGCCATCTGTAGTGCCAGCCTGGCCATCATCTGAAGTCCACAGGCAGCTTCCTGATCCCTCACTTTGTCCTGCTCCTTGTGGAGGGAATGTCACGTGTACCCAGAGCTAGGAGTGGGGCAATGTTAGTAGCACCTGGAGAACCATTGGCCTCTACCTGGGTGAGGGGTGGTTATGGCTCCCATGCTGGGTGGCCTGATAGCTATGGAACAGATCTCTCCTTAGCTACCACAGTCAGTGGCTGCTCTCCATCTAGGGTTAGGGCACCTGCTCAGCCATCAGGACACCCCATGCCAGGACAGAGGCCTACAATTCAGAAGGCAGCACAGGGGTGAAGATGATCTCACCGTAGCCCTAGTTACATGGCTGTACCTGCATGCAGGACAGGATGAGCTGGGGGAAGATGTTCTCTGTGTTTTTCCACAGCCTATCCCGGCCTCTTCTTGTGTCTGATTAGACCAAGAGAGTACCAGGTTCCCTCTCATAGTCCTGGTTCTTTTTCTTTTACAGTCATGAGGCTTGAACTCAGGTCCTGGGTACTGTCCCTGAGCTCTTTTGCTCAAGTTTGATGCTCTACCATTTGAACCATAGTGCCATTTCCAGCTTTTCCTTTTCATGTGGATCTCTGATATGTCCAGTGCTGTGCCTGCAGGGAGGCACTCACCCCACAGACAGAGCCACCTCTGCCGTGACTGTGACTCCCTACAACGCTAACACCCACCCATTGCACACCCCTCTACTCCAGTTTTAGCTCCTCTTGGACTGGGTGTCCAGCCTACCCCTTCCTACACTCACAAAGGGTCTACAATTGTCTTCCCAGGGTCCTTTCTTCTGCCAGCCAGAGTACAGACTGTGCACATCTTGACGATCACAGAGCTCAAAGCCAAAGGCTCAGATGCAGAAGGGGGTGACCCAGTAGCTGCACAGGGACCATGGATCATCCTGTGCATCCCCCAACCTGTGACTTCCGCTACCCCCTTGGCAGGGAAGCTCCATGCCCACATCCTGATCCCTGGTCCCCTCCAATTCCATTCTCACTTGGATTTTGCAGACTGTCTACCATCAGGATCTAAAATTTTATTCATCAGTTTATGTCCTTATCACTGATTTGCTACTTTGGCAGGATCTCCCCGTGCCTGGAGAGTGGGCATGTCATGTCCTCTCTGTGGAGAAGTTGTCCCAGGAGAAGAAATATGCACTTCATGTGAGTGTTGGACAGGGCAGGAGGGCTCCCTAGGATCAGAAGCCACAAGAGGGGTGCAGATGGGGGAATGCTAGGGGCCCCAGGGGACAGTGGGAGTTAGGGCACAGTTGGTTCCTTCTGCAGGGTTGACACCGCTTCACAAACCCAACAGAATGAGGTTCACATTACAGATGTCAGAGACAGTGCAGATTGCCAATGGGCGCAGGGATCACTGTCACCCCCAGATGCTGGCTGCATGCTGGAATGCACGCAGAGATGGTTTCAAGATCAGATAATGACGATGTTGCAGGGTGTAACCATTCTTTTCAGATGGCTCTCTACCTCTCTTGAGCTTCATCTCTTCATTTCCTTTCTGGACTGGCTTCAAATAGAAGCTATGCACAGTTTTCAAACCATACCCTACTGAAGAAGGGAAGCTTGATCTGGTGCTTAACTGGGTTGCACTTTAGCTTCGTTTGCTATGCCTCACGGGAGGGGCTCATCATTTGTAGACTAAGATCTCATGACCTTCAAAGCCAAATGCTACCTGAAAGTTCAGGGTCCCAGCCTATGTGTTGGGCCTGGGTGAATACATTCTCTGTTATGCTGGGTCATCAACCCATGTTTTAAGTTGGAAGTAGGCAGTGCCACATTTGATAAGAACATCTGCCAGAGATTGTCACCTCATGAAAGCAGATTCTAAATTTGTATTCCATTTCCTGTGGTGGAGAAATCCCCTCCAAGTTAGACAGGCTCACATCCCCCTGCAGGTCACACTCCTAATGCACCCTTGAGTGTCCTCATGGTATTGGGATCTAAGTTTTAGGGAATGCTGGTTTAGTCCATGAATTAGCTGAACAAGTGATGACAAATGTGTTGTGGATTAATATGGGAACAATTTAAGAAGCCCTGGAGGAGCATCAACCTGACCCTCTGTGGGGCTATAAATCTGATAGGATGTTCCAGACTGAGAAACAATCACATGGCTTTGTGTTTGGCATCCAGACAAGTGAGTGCATGTCTTAGCTGTCAGCCAATACAGAGGAGGACATGAATAAGTGGGTGGAAAGCATCTGTCAGACCCCTGTCTGGGGGCAGGTGGAGAGAACATAGGAAGGTAGATACCATGGCTGTGGTGGGGCCAAAAAAAGGGTAAAAGAGGCAAAGGAACCAGGTACTGGTAGCTCAAGACTGTCATCCTAGCTACTCAGGAGTTTGAGATCTGAGGATCACAATTCAAAGCCAGCCCAGGACAGAAACTCCATGAGACTCTTATCTGCAATAAACTACTGAATGCAAGAAGCTCAAGCTCAGTGACAGCATCCAGGCCTAGCGTTCAAAACCGAGGACCGGCAGAAAAAAGTATCAAAGGAAAAGAAGCTGGCCAAAAGTTAGAGGGACTCTATCTTGACAAACAATACAATGGTAAGTTGCACTCAGAAGACTTGCACAAAATCTGGAAATGCCTGAGACCTATCTATGTATGTTTCCTGTTTGTCTAAATACATATGTTTATGCATTTATATATTAGTATAGAGAGACAGATCAATACATATGACTATACATATATACATAGCCAGACACTTATGGGTTGGTGGTATACTGTATGAGAGTTTGTGTTTGTGTTTTGTGGATGGCTATCTCTGTATAAGAAAGATAGAAAATATGTAAATATCTTTAAAAAAACTTGATAAAATATAGAGAGTCATAAGCTCTTGAGGGAATCTGAAATGACAAGATTATTCACAGGCATGTTTATCCTTATGGATTCCTCAGCAAGTTTTAATTTTTTTCATTATTTTCTTTCTTTTTTTGAACCAGTGCTAAGGATTTTTCTCAGGGACCAGGTGCTGCCAATTACTAATTTTCTCATGGCTGGTACAAGAGGAACTGAGCCACAGTTCCACTTTTGCCTTATTTATTCGTGCTTCACTGAAGATAAAGATTTCTATCAGTGACTTTCTTTCAGGGGCTGGATTCTAACGAGGATGCCCAGACCTCAGCCTTCTCTATAGCTACAATTAACAATATGAGAACCCAGCACTGGGTTCCAATGCACAGGGCAAGAAATTGAGTGAATCTCTCAACTCCAATTAGCTATAATAAGCTAGAAGTGAAAGACCAATACCTTTGAGGAAAAGATGCTGAGGGTTATCACACAGGCCCTATGAGTAAGCCCTGAACCCTATACACATGTGTGCATGCACACATTGGGAGATACACACACACATGCACACACACAATATCTCAGGCAATATTGTATTTTGAATTAATATCCAAAGATTGGACAACAGGATAGCAAGTAATAAAATCTGTTTTTCTTGTCTACATTGAGGGAAAGGGATAAGTCACAAGATGCAGAAGCGAAGAATTCAGAGGCAAATGCTGTGAGTGAATAACTTGTAAAAAGCACATTTCTTTTCTTTTCTTTTCTTTTGTTTTTTCTGCCATTCCTGGGGCTTGAACTCAGGGCCTGAGCACTGCTCTTGGCTTTTCTCAAGTCTAGCCCTCTGCCACTTGAGCCACATTGCCATATGGATTTTTATATCTGTGTGGTATTAAGGACTCAAACCTAGATCTTCATGGATGCTAGGCAAGCACTCTACCACTGGGCCAAACACTAAACCCCGATAAAGTATTTATAAATAGTCATCATCATCATATCAAAATATCCTTTCTCCTACAAAGAATGAACACTTATCTATGTCTGTAAGACTTTTTTTATGTCACCAATGCTTCTGTGATTTTCCCACTTGCATTTTTACACATGACAGCACAGATATTCATCAGGAAGAAAAATAGATTAGGATACAGAAACCTAACAACGTCCTAGTAGATTGAAGTGAAAAATATGTGCGAGATGGCCTGGGTGTTTCATCTATTTGTAAAGTGCTTGGCTACCACACAAAAAGACTCCGGTTTGATTCTTCAGTACCATATACATAGAAAACGCTGGAAGTGGTGCTATGGCTTGGTGGGGCTGCTATAGCCTAAAGAAAGCCTAAGAACAATGGTCAGGCTCTGAGGTCAAGTCCCAGGACTAGCAAAATAAAATGTGCAAGAGGCAAAATGCAAGCTGAGAAGGCACTGTGAAGCAAAATGTCTTGTGAAGGGTAAGGGGAATAGTGACAGTTAAGTTTGGATCTTACCTAAGAAAGGCTCCTTGAGCCTGAGAACAGGCTAGCACATACGCCTAGTTAATGACTTGGGATTTGAACAAAAAGGTGTGCTGCTTACTACATCCATATGTGAGGTGGGAAGGGAGATTCAGCCTCCAGTATGTCTTTGGGGAGGTCTTCTGTGAGCAAGGTGCTTTGGTCATTGGGCCTTGAAAGGTGGGGTGTAAAAGTCATCCTGTTCTCGAGTGTCTCTTACCCCTCTCCCAGCACCTAAGTGCACATCTCTGCAGGACAGCCACAGCATTAGAGTCCTGCAAGAAAGGGGCTTTGGTAGAAGGCTCAGGATGGAGAGAGAAGGCTGTCACATTCCTTGTACCGAATGTGCCCACAGCATCATGTGTTCCTTCTATACGATGTGAATGGACTTCTACCCCAGTGATTTCTAGGAGTTCAAGAACTGCCACACCCTGACACAACTCAAGCTGTATATGAGGCTCCACATGCCGGCTTTGGACCTGCTCTTCTAAACACATACTTTTTGACCAGCTGGAGGAATGTGCGACCAGTAAGACCAAGAAAAAGTAGAAGTCCTGGTGTTGGTGCCTCAGAGCCTGTGAGTAGGAAGCCCATGTGGTCTAGATATTGGTTGGCCCTTACTTCTACAGAGCTTGGCAAAATGCCCTTTATGGGTGGTGTCAGCCAGGTAATGTCTGTCCTCTGAAAGGACTCGGGAATAAGCACTCATTAGAAAGACCCTACACCTCCTCAGAGTTCAGTCCAAACTCCAGCTCTACAGGTTCCTCCATTAGATCCTCATGGAAGTTGAGTGACACTTCAACTTGCAGAGTCCACTCTGTCCACTCTGTACCTATTTCCATTCTTAGGTTTGGGTCATCGTGGAAGAGCTTATCCTGAACTCCGGATGAAAAACCCACCAATGGAGCTGGTGACTGATGGAGACTGTGAATCATCACTGCATTCCAAAAAGCATGGGCCTTCTGTAGAAATTACCAAACAGGTTTAGAGTCATGTGGATATACCTTTTGCTTTGAACCCCATGTGTGACACAGTTGAACCTGCAGATACTATGGAGGAAGAAAAAGAGCAGCCAGATTTCCTTCCGTTTCCTTTCACACTCCACCCAGAGTCAGTCCATCTGAGTCAGAGTAGCACTCCACTTATTGTGCAAGCTGAAGGGGCACACGCTGGGCTCATGGAAAAGGTCCCCATGGGAAGCAGCAAGTGTACTCTCAATACTGGATTCATTGGAGGAAAATGAATCCATCCTCACAGAATATCCAGACCCATCCATCTCACTAAAAGAGACTCAATCTCCATTCGACAAACCAGAATCCATCCCCCTCTTAACTCAGGAAGGACATTCTGTTTCTCATGAGGAAGGAGACCCTTCTGAGGACTCTGAAGTAGAATTACTGTCTGAAGGCAACTTGGAGGCCAGTCTGGATGTAGAGCTTCCCTGTCCCCTTCCTAAAAAGACATCTCTTTATCTTGCTCTCATGGTTCTTGTCAAGTATTCATTGTATTTACTTTGCTAACTATTAAACTCTCATTGTTAATATTATGGTGTGCAGTTCTTCAGTCCTTATTATACTGTGTTTTATTTTCCACTTAGAATGTGAGACCTCAGACACCTAGGTCCTGGGTGGGCCAAAAACCAGACAGGTCTGGTCCCATAGAAGACAACCTTACTGGATATACAGGGAACTATGAAATGCATGGAATCACCAGGAATCCAGGCCAGGCCTCCATGGAAAGACAAGTTAGCTACCAAAGCTTAAGGACAGAGCAGATGCCTGGAAATGTGTTTTGTCAATCGGGAGAAGTGCCAGAGTAACTGTAATATTATGTGGGACTCTGTTCTGTGAGTTCAAGTCTGTTTATATATCCATTGTGCTTTGTACAAATATTTAAGAAAATTAAAACTCCACAATAGCATCAAAAATCTGCTTTGGCTTTGAATGTGGCCTAGTTGTAGAGTGCTCGCCTAGTATACAAGAAGACCTTGATTCAATTCCTCGGCACTGCATACACAGAAAAAGCAGATGGGGCACTGTGGCTCAGGTGTCAGAGTGCCACCCTTCAACAAATGTTGCCAAGGACAGTTCCTGGTCCCTCATTTCAAGCCCCAGGACTAGCCAAACAAGAAATCACACCATTTTCCAAACATTTGGAAATAAATATGTTTTATCTAACCCTACTTCTTTTTTGCCAGTCCAGGGTGTGTGCCAACAAGCCAAACTACTGGCCCCCAACCTTACTATTTTGAATCATTTAATTTTTTTACACAATCATATTTCATGCTATCTGTATTAATACCAAAAACAGTATGCTTAGTGTAATAATGTTAAAGGTAAAACATAAGAAATTAATAACAAAATTCCTTTTTTATTAGTTTTGTAGCATTACTACAATTTTAGGAGAAAAATTACCTAGAATGTTTATTTTAGAGTTCAAGTTATCCAGTTTGATAAATATATAAACCTACATCATTTTATTTGAACACATTTTAAACTATTTTTTTCAGGAATGAAAATACATATATATTTGTTGTAAATGAAATTTATGACTTGGGGGGAAGGGAAAGAGAAAAGCGGGGAGGGGGTAACAGTGTTTACAAGAAATGTACTCATTACATATGTAACAGCAATCTCTTTGTATATCACCTTGACAACAAATTTTTTGAAAAGTACAATAAGTTTAAATGTCTACTTTGGGCAGAATTTTTTTTTTGCCAGTACTGTGCTTAGACTCAGGACCTGAGCACGATCCTTGTTTTTGTTTTTGTTTATTCTTAAGGCGCACGTTCTATCGCATGTGCCACAGCACCACTTTTATCTTTTTTTGTCTATGTTGTGCTGAGGAATTGAACTTGGGTCTTCATTCATGCTCGGCAAGAACTCTTCCACTAGGCTTAACTTATGGCCCCAGTGGGAAGGAAGTTTTCCATAAAAGATGTAGGAAATATGTCCACTAAGGAAAAGCCATCAAAAATAGAAGAAAAATTATATACTTAGATAACGACATGCCAGTGTTATGGCAGATCTCTGTAATTCTAGCTTCAAGAGTGGCCTATTTGGACCGGGAGTTGCCTGGCTGAAGTAAAGTGCTATCCTTGAGCAAGCCCTAGGACAGTGCTCTGGCCATGAGTTGAAGCCATAGGACATGCAAAAAATAATAATTTAATGCCCGTGACTGGTGGCTCACCCTGGTAATCCTAGCTACCCTGGAGGATCGAGGTTCAAAGACGGCCCAGGCATAAAAATCTGTGAGAATCTTATTTCCAAATAATCCAGAAAATTCAAAATGACAATGTGCCTCAAGTGGTAGAGCTCTTGCCTTGAGCTGAAGAGCTTAAGGTAAACATCCAGGCCCAGAGTTCAAGCCCCATGAGTGAAAAAAAGAAAAAGAAAAAGAAAGCCCTTATCTAAGGCTGGAGTGCACACTAGTGGTAGTTTGCTTGCCTAGTATGCACAAAGCCCTGTGTTCAATTACTCTGTACCACTTACACCAAAAAAAAAAAGCTGGAAATGATCTCAGAAGGTTGGATTCTAAGGATCACAGTTCAAAGCCAGGCCAGACACTAAAGTCCATGAAACTGTTACTTCCACTTAAGCACCAGAAAACCAGAAGTGACACTGTGGCTCAAGGTGTTTAAGGTTGTAGCCTTGAGCTGAATAGCCCAGGGACACTGCCCAGGTGCACACTTAAATTCTTACAACCAAAAGAGAAAGAGAAAGAGAGAGAGAGAGAGAGAGAGAGAGAGAGAGAGAGAGAGAGAGAGAGAGAGAGAGAGAGAGAGAGAGAGAGAGAGAGTCAGGCAGAGAGAGACAGAGACAGAGAGAGACAGAGAGACAGAGACAGAGAGAGAGAGACAGAGAGAGAGAGAGACAGACAGGCAGACAGACAGAGACAGAGAGACAGAGACAGAGACATCAAACAGTCAGGCACTGCTGGCTGAAGCGTGTAATTCTAGCTACTGTGGAGGCTGAGATTGGAGGATCTTGGTTCAAAGCCCAAAGCCAGCCTGGACACATAAGTCTGTGAGACTTACATCACCAATTAACTACCAGAAACCAAAAATGGAGCTGTAGAAGAAGAGCGCTAGCCTTGAGCTGAAGAGCTCAGGGACAGTGTCCAGGCCCAAAGTCCAAGCACCATGACGAATCAATAATAAAAAAAGAAGATAGCTAATAGTAATGATGAATAATTTTGTGCTGGGAGTTTGGCCTAGTGGTAGAGTGCTTGCCTAGCATGCACGAAGACCTGGGTTCAATTCCTCAATACCACATACATAGAAAAATGCTGGAAGTGGTGCTGAGGCTGAAGTGGTAGAGCCCTAGCCTTGAGAAAATATAAGGACAGTGCTCAGTCCCTGAGTTCAAGCCCAGGACTGGCCAAATCAAAAGCAATAGAGCACTGGTGTCAGAGACCAAGGAGTTAAACGGAACAAAGCAAAGACCCTCTAGCCTTGAGCAAATTGCATCTGGTTGAGTCATCTGCACAAAATACTTCTCGGAATAACCGCAGGTTGTTGCTTGGGTTAGCACAATGGCCAAAAGAACAGTCTGACCCACCCCTAACCTTGAGATTTCCCCTTCTTGTTATCACAAAAACTCTCCATCCCCCCCCTCTATACTCCCTTCCTTACACTCAGGGTATATAAACCCTGCTTTACTTTTAATAAATGAGACCTTGACGCGACTCAGATTGTCTCTGTCTTTCTTTATGCGCCTGGTCTCCTTCCTCTCTTTCCCCCATTGGTTTTCTTCTTTTAGGAGGTGCCCCCTCGAGCCTCATGAATAATTGAACCCGCAGGTCGGGAGAAGTGGCGCCCAACGTGGGGCTCGAGGCACGGTGACCTACCGGACGGCGTGGAGAGCAGGGGACCCCGATTATATTAAGGTAGAGACGCCCACACCGCATCGCTCGTGCACCGTGGGAGAGTCTTGAGGTAAGTTCTGCCGTCCCATCAACCATGGGCAAAGCGTTATCAAAAGAAGTTTTATTTATAAAAGAAATGAAAGGATCACTTAGGGAGAGAGGAATAAGAGTTAAAAAGAAAGATTTGGTAAAATTCTTTTGTTTTGTTGGAGAAAAGTGTCCGTGGTTGGTCTTGCACGGACCAGACATCCATCCCCTTACCTGGAATAAGGTAGGAAAAAATATCAATGATTTACTTCGTCAGGGAGAGGAAATCCCTGAGGCCTTCTTTAGCTTCTATGGGGTTATTAGAGATATTTTAAAGGAAGCAGAGGAGGGAGGTGACAGTGCTCGCTTACTAGCTTTAACAGAGGATTACCTAACAGAGTCACGTTGCCAGTCTCGCAAAAGCGAAAGTGACAATGAAAAACCTATGGTCACTGGCCTTCGGCCTGTCTCGCGCACTCCCTCTGTGATTGATGAGCCTGTGCCCTCAGGACGCCGCTTGGCGTCACCTTTAATCCCCAAAAAAGAGGAACAAGTCCAACCCCCTTTAGAAGACAGCATCAAGAACAATACTAAAAAGAAAAATATGTCACTAAAACCTTATAAAAATATTTATCCTATTATTCCTAAGACTTCTCCTGATAATGGCAGGCTCAACCCCCCCTCTGAGGTGGAGCTAGAGGAGGAGGCAGCGCATTAGACGAAGAAAGATATGGCCCTTTTCCTCTTCCCCAAGTTTCTGCAGCTACACAGACTCCAGAGATAAGGGCCCTTCACTGGCCCACCCCTCCCCCCTATCCAGACACCTCTCTCCCGTCAGCCCCACCACAGGAAATGGTGAGATCATTTTCTGTTCCTCCGGAGGTGCAAGGTCTCCTTAAATCCAAAGACTCTCTCTTGAAACAAGTGACAGAATTAAAAAAACGTGCTTCATTTAAAAAGAGAGTTAAGGGACCTCACTTTGCAAATTCATGATTTACAAATGGATCTTGTTGGGGAAGCCATGACTACCCGCCATGCCTCGGGTAACAAGCCCCCTAAAACACCCTCGGCCTCAAAGAGCCGCAATAATAGACTCAGATCCGGGGCGCAAACTGTTTCCCCCTCCTTCCCCATAATTACTCACTCTAACACTCAACCTCGGGAACAAGAGGGGGAGGGAGGAGTAGCGGGAGAGGAGGAGGCGGACACCACCAGAAAGCAGGAGGAGGGACAAAACCTAGATTCCTCTGCCTCCGAGGAGGAAGGGGGTAATCAGGAGGAGGAAAGGAGAGATTCTCAAATTACATATAGGAGATTGACGTTTAAACAAATTAAAGAACTACATTCGGCTGTTAAGAATTATGGAATTAACGCCCCTTTTACTTTAACAGTACTGGAGGGCCTCGGGGGTGAGGGACATTTATTGCCTCTTGAGTGGCACAAGATTGTACAGTCTGTTTTAACCAGGAGTCAATATCTAACCTGGAAAGCTGAATTTATAGATAAGGCAGAAAATCAAGCTATTACCAATAAAAAACATACACAAATGGCTTCATGGTCTTCTGATAAAATTTCAGGGAGGGGCAAATTTGCCTCGGAGGAAAAACAACAAAAACTCCCTGCAGGAATATTAACCCAGACTGCTCAGGCTGCCCTGGCCGCCTGGAGAGCCGTGCCTGCTGCAGGAGCGGTTACTACCTCTCTTTCCAGGGTAGTACAAGGCAATAATGAACCATATTCTCAATTCGTTGCCAGACTGTTAGAAGCAGCTGAAAGAATATTAGCTGAGGTAGATACAGATAATATTATAGTTAGACAGTTGGCCATAGAAAATGCTAATGCAGCCTGTAAAGCTGCTTTAAGAGGCAAAACAAAGACCCTAGATTTAAATGGTATGATTAAAATTTGCAATGATGTGGATTCCTTTGAACATAAAATGTCTAAATCTATTAATTTGGCCATTGGAGCCATACTCCAAAACCAGACTCCACCTCCAGGAAAACTAGGACGAATATCTAGCCCTAAAAACTGTTTTAAATGTGGACAAATTGGACATTTTGCTAGAGAATGCCCTGGAACTATTAAACAACCCAGCGTTCCTGGGACAATTCCCCTCCCCCTTCCCCCTGGCCTTTGTCCTAAATGCAAAAGAGGCCATCACTGGGCTAGAGAGTGCCGGTCCAAGACCGATATAAATGGCCAGCCTTTATCTGCGGTCTGGGGAAACGGGCTTCAGGCCCCAGTAGGGGGCCCTACCTACCCACCAGGACAACCAATGACCCCTCCCGCCCAAAATCTGCCTCTGATGCAAACATCGCTGACTCAGACTTGTTCCGAGCCACTGCAGGCAGCGCAGGACTGGACCTCTGTTCCTCCACCACCAGAATTATAACTCCAGAGGAAGGAACAGTTGTTATAAACTCTGGAAGGTGCGGGCCTCCCCCGCCAGGAATGTTTTTTCTTATTATAGGCCGAGCTTCAAGCTCACTGCAAGGACTCTCTTTAAAATGGTTTATCTGAATAAAAAAAGGATCTGAAAGGAATTCTCTTAAATGTTTGCTCAAAAGGGAAAATAATCATGGAATGTTCATGTAAGTCGTAAAAGGTTTGAGTATGTCGCCAATGGTATGAGTATGTCTTGAGTAAAGTTGGTATGCAGTTAAACTGCAGTAATGTAAATAGAGTCAGAATTGATACACTGATGTGAGGGGTTGCTATACTTGGATGTACATTTTCTAATTGTGTGGGTTTTCTTGGGTGCAGAACTGGGAGGGAATGCTGTATGCCCCTCCAAACCAAAGAATGCTGTCTGCCCAGCATTCTGCCCAGGTCTGATAGCAGTTGTTAGCCCCCCCCACCACCACCAGGCCATATGTTATCTCTGGTATCAGAGGCAGCCCCAGGAGTCATTTAAAGGAAAACTTGGGAAAGCTAAACTAGCTGACAGTGCTAACCATGATTCAGTCCAGTCCTTCCAGGCCTTACAGGTTGATCTAGGGACATGTTCATCGTCTGGTTTCTAACATCCTGGCTCTCCCACAGCTATCCCTAAAGAATATTTTAAAATTGTAATAGATATAAAAGACTGTTTTTTCTCCATTCCCCTCGATCCTGGAGATTGTAAAAGATTTGCCTTTTCCATACCCATGATAAACCATAAAGGCCCTAATCCCCGCTTTCAATGGCGAGTGTTGCCACAGGGTATGGCTAATTCTCCCACTCTTTGTCAAAAATTTGTGGCTCAATCCATAGACTCAATTCGTGTTCAATACCCTCATATATATATATTATACATTATATGGATGACCTATTAATTGCTGCCAAACTAGAACTGGAGGCACATCAAGTGACTCAAAAGATAGTTATTGCTTTACAAGACAGAGGACTTTTTATCTCCCCAGAAAAAATTCAAACTTGCTATCCCTTCTTGTTCCTGGGTTTTGAATTAGAACCCTCTTTAATATATGCTCAAAAAATTCAAATTCAAATTGTCTAAATGATTTCCAAAAACTCCTTGGAGACATTAATTGGCTACGTCCTCACCTTAAATTAACAACAGGAGATCTCAAACCCCTGTTTAATATTCTACAGGGAGATTCTGACCCTTCCTCCCCCAGAAAACTTACGCCCGAAGCTGAAAAAGCCATAATAAAGTTAGAGGAGGCCATTACACAACAAAATATAGGTTACTTCAACCCCTCCTTGACCCTTTATTTAATCATTTTTGCCACAGAATTTAAACCCACCGGTTTATTGTGGAAAAAAAACCGTGCCCCTGTTATGGACTCATGCCTCCGCCTCTCAGTCCAAGGTACTCCCCTCCTACCCCTTTTTGGTCTCCCAACTTATTTTTCTGGGGCTCAAGACTTCTGTCAAATATTTTGGCAAGGATCCTGATATCATAATCACCCCTTACTCTAAGGAACAAATTAATTGGTTACAACAAAGACAAGATGATTGGGCTGTTTTATGCACTGGGTTCCAGGGTAGCTTTGATACTCACATGCCCAGCGACAGACTTATTCAATTCCTTAATATTACTCCTTTTGTTTTTCTAAAAAATACCTTGATAAAGCCCATCCCCAATACTTTGAGCATTTTTATTGATGGTTCAAAAAATGGAAAAGCTTCATATGTTATTAATAATGTTTCCCACTTTGTAAATACTTCCTTTAAATCTGCTCAGTTAGTAGAATTATTTGCTGCGCTTTGTTTTTCGGTTATTAAAGACCCACCCTTTTAATCTGTTTTCGGATAGCCATTATGTTGTTAGAACTTTACAAGTTTTAGAAATGGTTCCGGTTATTCAGCCTACTACACCTAATTTTCAATTATTTTTTGAATTGCAAAAACTTATTAGACAACGTTCGTACCCTTTCTTTGTAGGACATATTCGTGCTCATTCTGGCCTACCTGGGCCACTAACCCGGGGCAATGAATTAACTGATTTGGCAACCCAAATAGTTACCTTATCTCAAACAGTTAATCCGGTGACCCTTGCACAAGAGGCCCATACTGTTCACCACCTTAATGCTCATACCCTGCGCTTAAAATTTAAAATTACTAGAGAACAGGCAAGACAAATTGTTAAAAACTGCAGAAATTGCCTAACCCTGCTCCCTGAACCCCATGTAGGTGTAAACCCTAGAGGGCTCATACCTGGACAACTTTGGCAAATGGATGTTACTCATGTCCCCTCCTTTGGAAGGTTAAAATATGTACATGTTACCATTGATACCTTTAGTGGATTTATTTGTGCCTCTGCTCATTTAGGGGAGGCCACAAAAGATGTTATAAACCATCTCCTATATGTTTTTTCTGTCATGGGACAACCCCAACCTATAAAGACAGACAATGGGCCCGGATATACCAGTCAAAAGTTCAAACAATTTTGCTCCCAAATGAGCATAAAACATATTACTGGAATCCCCTACAACTCCCAAGGACAAGGAATAGTGGAAAGGGCTCATCAGACTTTAAAAAACACCCTCATTAAACTTGCCTCACAAGAAACAATATATTCCCTTAAAGGAAACTATAAGACTTTGCTATTACATACTCACTTTGTTTTAAACTTTTTAACCCTTGACGCTAATGGCAAATCTGCTGCAGAACGCCTTTGGCATCCAACCACACAAACAGACTACGCCCAGGCCCTATGGAAAGACCCACTGACAGGAATATGGAATGGCCCTGACCCCATCATTATCTGGGGAAAAGGATCAGCTTGCATTTATAATTCTAAAGAAGGGGGAGCTAGATGGTTGGCTGAAAGATTAATAAAACCATATAATAAACAATAAAGCCATATAATTAATTCCAGGGTGGCGCCTGAGAACAAAAATATTTTTCTTTTACAGGTCAACAACCATGATGATGAGGCCTTCCCCGTCATCACTCCACATGATGCTATTGACGGTGATGCTCTCTGGCAGAAGTTGTCCTCCAAAATCGACGAGGATTAGACTTACTTTTTCTACAGCAAGGAGGCTTATGCGTGGCTTTAAAGGAAAAATGCTGCGTATATGTAGATAGAACAGGACTTGTTAAGGATAGCTTAGAAAAAAATTACAGCTAGCCTAGAAAAGCGAAAAAGAGGAAGGGAAAAACAAGAATCTTGGTATCAAAATTGGTTCTCCACATCTCCCTGGCTATCAACTCTTTTACCCTCCCTCTTGGGCCCCCTTGTGGGACTTCTCCTCCTAATTTCTTTTGGCCCTTGGGCTTTTCAGCGCCTTACGCGATTTATAAAAAATCAAATTGATTCTGCCTTTTCCAAAAACTCAATCTCGGTGCATTATCATCGCTTAGAGGCTCAGGATGACCCTGTAGCGTCTGAAACAAGCACTCTCGAAAGAGGGCTCCAGTTTCATACACTTCTTGGCTGATAAACCCCAAGCGGCTAGAGAGCATCCAATGACGGGATTATTATGGAGCTTACCCTGGGTGGCACAACATACAGAGGCCGTCAAGGCCGGCTCAACAAGGCATGTTGCCAGGAGTAAGGGTCCCTCCATATAGCCTAAGACAGGGTGTTCTCTCCACCTATAGAGACCTTGTTCTTTAAAGGAAAGGGGGAATTGTCAGAGACCAAGGAGTTAAACGGAACAAAGCAAAGACCCTCTAGCCTTGAGCAAATCGCATCTGGTTGACTCATCTGCACAAAATACTTCTCGGAATAACCGCAGGTTGTTGCTTGGGTTAGCACAATGGCCAAAAGAACAGCCTGACCCACACCTAACCTTGAGATTTCCCGTTCTTGTTATCACAAAAACTCTCCATCCCCCCCCCTCTATACTCCCTTCCTTACACTCAGGGTATATAAACCCTGCTTTACTTTTAATGAATGAGACCTTGACGCGACTCAGATTGTCTCTGTCTTTCTTTATGCGCCTGGTCTCCTTCCTCTCTTTCCCCCATTGGTTTTCTTCTTTTAGGAGGTGCCCCCTCGAGCCTCATGAATAATTGAACCGGCAGGTCGGGAGACACTGGCATTGAACTGAAGATCTGAGGAACAGCCCAGGCACAGAGTTAAAGCACCGCAAACAACAACAACAAAATCTATGAAATGGCAGTGGTGGTTTTAAGCTAAGCAAAAGTAGAGTAGAAACTGGTAAAATACATATTTGTGTGTAAGCAAAATAGCCAGACTTATGCATTAGAACAGGATAGCAACTTGAAAAAAAATGTTGTTTTCCATCTCACTAGGTCCTGTCTCTTAATTTATTCAAGTAAGTAAAATGTTGGGTTTTATAATCATTGCTCTGAATATTAGAAAATCAGAATATCTCTCATTATCCAACAAAGACCAGGAACTGGGGCTTCGTTCAAATGGCAGAGTATCAGGCAAGAGAAGAAAAAATTGAAGTAAGAACTTGAAGTTCTTGATCCAGAACCTGTATAGTAACAGAGCAGCAGCCTGGTGATGGTACCTCACACCTATAATCTTAGCTACTCAGGAGGCTAAGATCTGAGAATCAAAGTTTAAAGCCAGCCAAAGTACCCAGTTAACTGCCAGAAAAACCAGAAGTGGCACTGTGGCTCACAGATTAAAGCACTAGCCTTGAGCTGAAGAGCTCAGGGACAGTGCCCAGGCCCAGAGTTCAAGCCCCACAATTGACAAAATCAAACAAGCAAACAAAACTCACAAAGAAGCCTGCAGACCACAGTGGTTCTGCTGAGTCTCTTCTCTATGGGGATCAGGAAACATTTCACTTTTTCTGTCTCTTCCCATCTCAACATTCGTACTAAAATAAGACTGTGTTGAAAGTTTCAATTTATAAAAATGTTTTTCATGAAGCACCCTGAAATATTCATCGCTTATATCTCAATTGAAGATAGTTGATTTGGGGCTGCATTGGTAGAGTGCTAGCCTTGAGCAGAAAAGGTCAGGGATAGAGCTGAAGCACTCAGTTGAAGACCCAGTGCCAACACACAAAAGAAAATATGCACTTTATACATATTTTCTACTTTCTTAATGAATTTTTCAGTCTGTATAAATATAGGGTATATTCCTTGTTACTTAAGTAAGATTGCTTTTTTTTTTCTTTTTGCCAGTCCTAGGGCTTGGATTCAGGGCCTAGACATTTTCATTGGACTTGCTTGCCCAAGGTGAGTGCTCTGCCTCTTGAGACACAGCGCCACTTCTAGCTTTTTTCTGAGTATGCGGTACCGGTGAATAGAACCTAGGTCTTCATGCATTCTAGGTGAGCACTCTACCATTAGGCTACATTCCCAGGCAGTGAGATTCCTCTTACAGTCATTGTATGTTCACAGAGTTTGATCTCACACACTGTAGGGCCCTGGTTGGCTTTGACCTGTGATCCTAAGCCCTGAGCCTCCTAAGTAGCTGAAATTAAGTTGTGAGCCAGCATGATGGCTTCCATTCTTTTTTCTACAAAAATATATGTAGTTATCTAAAATATATCTATAGCTGAAAAAAATGAATCTCTCCCAAACAAATCTTCAAAGAAACAACCATCCTATTAAAAGGTGGGCTAAAGACTTAAAAGAGTATTCTCTGAAGAAAAAATTAAAATGGGCTTTAGACACATGAAGAAATGCTCCATATCTCTAGCAATAAGGGAAATGAAAATCAAAACAACTTTGAGATTCCACCTGACTCCAGTCAGAATGGCCATTATCAAAAAATCTAATAAGAGATACTGGTGGGGAAGTGACTAGGGGGGATCACACCTACACTGTTGGTGTGAGTGTAAACTCGTTCAACCACTAGGGAAAGCAGTGTGGTGGTTCCTCAAAAGACTGAACATAGAGCTCCCCTATGATCCAGCAAATCCACTACTTGGCACCTACCCAATTGTCCAGAAAAAAGGACATACTAAAGCCACTAGCACAATGATGCTCACTGCAGCACTATTTACCATAGCAAAGATATGAAACCAACCCAGATGCCACTCAGTAGATGACTGAATCAAGAAGATGTGGTACTTATACACAATGGAATGCTATGCTGCCATCAGAAGGAATGACATCGCCCCATTTGTAAGGAAATGGAAAGACTTGGAAACATTCATATTAAGTGAAGCAAGCCAGACCCAAAGAAACATAAGTTCAATGGTTTCCCTCATTTTTAATAATTAGTTCACATCTAGGACTCTCCTAGCAGAGGATTACAATAACTCAAAAACCTATGTATATAAGGTCATATAGGATGAGACTAAATGTAAGGATCTCTAGGATATGGGAACAAGAGCTATATCTTGTGTCATCGTTGCTCTTAATCTTGTGTGATTTTTGTCCTTAATCTAATATGTTATTTCTCATCTCTTATTTTGCCCTTTGGTTAATGACAGATTGTTACCGTATCTGATTTTTTCCCTGGCATATTGTATATATGTTTATTTGTTTATGTCAAATAGGAAAGGGAAGGGGGGAAACAAGATGATTGGGAAGGGAGGGGAGAGGGAACTGGGGACAAAAACATGTGGAGTGGAATAAATGTGTGAGAAGTAATGCAGTCCACTACCTGTAAATGTAATCGTAACCCCTCTATACATTACCCTGAAAATAAAAAAGAGACTATAAAAATATCTGTAGAAAATGAGGCTGGATGATGGAAACAACCAGATGCCCTACTCCAAAAAATGTGATACACGCACACACACACACACATACACACACACACACACACACACACACACACACACACACAATGGAATGATACATAGCCAACCGACAAGGCAAAATAATGGCATTCTCGGGGAAGTGACTGAAAAGGAAAAAAATCATGTTAAGTGAAGTAAGCCAAACTCAAAGGAACATAGGCCCAAGAGTCTCCCTCATTCGTCAAATTCAGTAGAAACCTTGGGCTCTGCTACCAGAGATTTATAATAGAACAAAATCTAGAGACATCGTGACAAATAGTATGACACTAAATGTAAGGACCTCCAAGATAAAGAAACAAAACTCGTATAATGAGTGATTGTTGTCCTTAATGAACTATGTAATCTCTTATCACTTTTGCTATCCCTTGGTTATATCATATTGTAACAATATTTCACCTTCTTTTCTGATATATTTCATATGTGCCTAATTGGTTATTTGAAATTGGATAGGGAAGGGGGGAAATGAACATGAGTGGGGGTAGGGGAAGGGAAATGGGGACCATATCATTACATGGGGTATCAAAGTTTGAGAAGTAATGCACCATCTATCTGGTTAATATAATGTTCTACACTCAATGATACTTCTGGAAAGATGATATAGCTGACTGTGTAGATGGTATGAAGACATACTGGCCTAAACGTAGAATAAAGCATTGGTAAGTGGCTGTTAGCTGTCCAGATTATACTGGAATATGTGGAATGAATTTATTAAGCACAATGCAGACTCTTAGTCAGATCAGGATCAAGATTATGTGGTTCCATGAGATGAATGAGGAAAGATCAGAAAAATCTACTAAGATATCCAGATATACTTTTGAAACTAAGGTATCTGGACTCCTTTTTTTTTCTTTCTTGGTGGGGAGCTTGAACTTTGGGCCTGGGCAAGGTCTCCTAGTTCTTTTTCCTCAAGGCTAATGCTGTACCAGTTTTAGCCACAACTCCACTTAGTTTTTGGGGGGATAAGTGGAGAGAAGAATCTTACAGTTTTTTTTGTTTTCATTTTTTTGCTTGCAAAGGCTTTGAATCACCTTCTCCCTGGCTAGTAGAATGACAATTATGACCCTCCAGCGCCTGGCTACTGATTTTTTGAAAATTGGACTTTCTTCCAAATCACGTAACTGGTTCCTAGCAAAGTTTTGAAGCCTGACTTAAATGTGACAGATTTTTGTCACTTGGAGACACTCTGTGCTGAACGTTAGACATCTACCAGGTGAGTCACAGTGGCACTTCCAGTTTTTGTTTATGTGGTGCTGAGGAATGGAATCCAGGGTTTCATACATGCTAGGCAAGCTACATTTTCAGCCCAAGGTTTTATGTTTTGTTTTTTTCAGTGTTGTTGCTTCTAAGGTACAGTATGATGTTCTTTCATTTTCTTTGCTTTTCACCTCTTTTCTTCTTTTTCCCTTTAGTTTTATTTCTGTAGTCACTGTGTTGAATTCGGGTACCCTGTGTCTTGTACATAGGTTTATGTGATTTGGGAAATGGAGAGGGTATAATATAATGGTAAAAAAAAACAAAGGAAAAAGGGTGAACCAATTGAACAGTGATACTTGGAAGACACTAAACGGAAATGAACTGAACAATCTGGGTGGAGAGGGGGCTGAGGGTAGGAAAACAGAGAAAAATGAGGGAGGGGATAACAATTTTCTTAAGAAATGTGTTCGTTACTTATGTAACTGTATGCCAACAATATATTGACTTAACAAAAAAATTAACTTAAAAAAATAATTTAGCCCGGTATGGTGGCTCACACTTGTAAATGTAGCTACTCAAGAGGTTGGGATCCAAGGATAGCAGTTCAAAATCTGCCTGGGCACTGAGGTCCATGTGACTTTTATCTCCAATTAACCACCAGAATCCCAGAAGTGGCCCTATGGCTCAAGGGATAGGGCAGTAGTCTTGAGCTGAAAAGCTCAGTGACAAGACCCAGGTGCAGAATTGCAGTCCCATGACTTGAATGATGAATGATACTAGCCAGGCTCTGTGCGCTCACACTTGGAATCCTATCTACACAGAATCAGGTTTGAATCCAGCCCAAACAAATTGCATGATATTCTGATTTACAGTTCATTACCAAAAATCTGGAAGTGGAGCTGTGGATCAAGTATTAGAACACTAGCCTGAAGCAAAAAAAAAACATTTAAGGACAGTTCCCAGGCCCTGGGTTCAAGTCCCAGGACTTGCATAAAACAAAGAAAATGTGACGCTGAGTCCTCCATCATTTGGTGTTAAAGTTCAATATTCTTGATATGCGTCTTAGAAATTAAGTCCCTAGCAAATACTCTCCCCTGAAATTCTGCTTCATAGCTGATTCATAGAATTTCAGCATCATTACTATCACCTTCCAGTTAGCATAGCTGTCTACTACTGAAAATTTGAAGAAAACTTTTGAGTAATCCTAATAAATCTGTGTATCATCTGCACACACATCAAATCAGCAGCAGCTATGTTCTACTATTATCTAAATGTATTTAATCCCTTCTTGAGTTAATGAGCCTTAAAGAGTAAAACCCATGAAATAGTTATGAAACTAACAGTCACCATTTTTCTACCTAATATTGTAATATAAGTTTATAAATGCAAGGACTATTCTCAAGTGTGCAGAAGATAGCTTCTAATTATAATATTCTCATGAAGTATAGTTTTTAAGAAACATGTTGCTTGCTTTGGGAAAGGAAAGCAAGGAAAAATGATATAGTAAGTTCCATGTTTATCAGAAGTAAAATACTATTGGGTTTAGATCAACTTCATTCATTCCATGCTGATGAAACAAATATTTGCAATTCCTGAGGCGAATCACTTCATTGTGATGCACAATCAGCCAGCTTAGATCAATCTTCCAAAAAAGGAAAGGAACAAATGAGAAGCAATTAAGGTTTCCAAAATGAACCAGGTGTTGGTGGCAGCTCACACTTGAAATTCTATCTACTAAAGGCCTGAAATCCAAGGATCTGGATTAAGTCTGTCTGGGATGAAAATATTCCTGTCTGAAACATCATCTCTGTTATCACAGCCCAGCTGATACACTCTGCCCAACAGGTTCCAAACACCAAATTCCATCTCCTATCTGAAATACCAGCAAACGTACTCACACAATATTTCCTCATTGGGAGATAGTTGAAACATGTACCAGAAACATTTCCCTGGCTTCTGAGTGGAAGTGGAAATATATACTAACTAGAAGCCCATCTAGTAAATTACAGTCAATCATCTTTCCTCACATCTTGTTAGTTAAATTGAACACTGAGTGTTTGGATCAGAAGCGGTGTGTATGAGCATACAGGTTGCAAAAGTACTTTAATCCTAGCTACTCAAGATAAGCGGAGGCCTGAGGATTCCAGTTCAAAATCAGCCATGCAATAAATTCCATAAGTTTTTTACCTCTAATTAACATCAAAAAAGAGAGCGTTGAATTGTGCTTAAAAAGCCACAGGCCTAAGCTTTGCATAAAAGTCCTAAGGGGTAGCATTCAGGATGCCCACTCTCTCCACTCCTTTTTAACATACTAGTAGAATTCCTAGGCAGTGCAATAAGGCAAGAAGCAAGCATAAAGGGGATCCAAGTAGGGAAAGAGGAAATAAAACTATCCCTCTTTGCAGATGACATGATTCTGTATTTAAAGAATCCTATAGACTCTACTCCCAAGCTCCTTGAGCTGATTCAAAGCTTTGGAAGAGTAGCAGGCCATAAAATCAACCCTCACAAATCAACTGCCTTCCTTTACGCCAACAGTGAGAGGAACGAGGCAATAATCAGGAAAGAAACTCCTTTCACAATAGCCTCAAAGACAATAAAGTACCTAGGAATTAGCGTAACTAAGAATGTAAAGGACCGTTTAGATGAAAACTTTAAAACCCTAAAAAAGGAAATTAAAGCAGAACTACGGAAATGGAAAAACCTCCCATGCTCCTGTATTGGACGAATCAACATTGTGAAAATGAAAATCTTGCCAAGGGCTATCTACAAATTCAATGCAATACCCATCAACATCCCAATGTCATTCTTTAAAGAAATAGAAGAGGCAATTCAAAATTTAATATGGAATAATAAAAGACCCCGTAGAGCAAAAACACTTCTTAGCTTCTGCATCTTGTGAAATACCCCTTTCCCTCAACGTAGACAAGAAAAACAGATCCATCCCATGGTCCACTGTGAGGCCACTGGTTGGGCTAAGAGCAAGTCGTGCAGCAACACATAAGTTTTATTCTAATACTTTCCAACTTTGTAATCAAATATGCTACTTTCTTACCAACTTAGGTCAGTTACCCTTATGCTATACCTTTTCTTCATGACTACAATATTCTTACACTCCTACGTTAATCCTCTTGTACCTCCCCTGACCTCTCTCATTCTTTTTTTCTATCTCTGGACCTCTGCTTGTCTTTCAACCCTTATACTGCACGGATCTACACTTGATGGCTGTTGAGCAATATTGTATATGTAGGTGGTTAATTATTTTCTAGGCTCAGAGGGACTTAAAGACAATAGAGATTGGATTGAGAGACTTATTGTTTTGGGTATAAATCGTTTATCAGTGGTTGTATTAGACTGGTCTGTAAGTGCACAAAAAGAAAGAGTGATAATACCAATCAAAACGTGTGAACACCTAGTGTCTGCCAGCTACAGAGCTCTAGGTTGGTTATATCTGAAAAACTATAATCGTATTTACTTGTAATCTTGCTCCCATTTTCAAATGGGCAGAACCAGAAACTCAAGAAAAATGTCAAATCAAGAAACAACATCCCCCACCCAATGTAAACAGACAATGGAACAGTCACTGGCAAACCTAGAGGTGAGTCTTCCAAGTGCTACACAAATGCAACTGATAAACATCATTAATGGAAAATGTGACAATATAAAGAAAGAGATAATGGAGGAAGCCATAACTGAACAAGAGGAAAGCAAAAACAAGGTGATAAGTAAAAAAGAAGAAGCCATAAGGGAGGCCATAATAAAGGTTTTTCAAAGAAAGATGGATGAGTTCATAGAATCCACAAATAAAAACGTGACCAAACTCCAGCAAATGTCCAAAGAAAATAAAGGTACTGATCTAACCACTCAAAAGGAAATCAAGGAGATAAAGAAATCCATACATGATCTAAAACAAGAGATGCAAGGCATCAAAAATGAACAATTAGAAGGAAGGGAGATGAAAAATAAAGTAGATAGCTTTGATAGCAGGTTAGACAATGCAGAGGAGAGAATTTCCGGGGTTGAAGATCATTTAGGTATTATAGAGAAAGAACAGAAAATGAGTCAATCCAAATCTAGGAAATATGAGAGAGCGCTTCAGGAGGTCCAAGATACAATTAGGAAGCCTAATTTAAGGCTAGTTGGTATTGAGGAGGGCGTGGAGAAAGAGGTCAATGGTATTGGAAATATACTTCAGGGAATCATCTCAGAGAATTTCCCAAATATCCAGAAGGGCAGGCCCATCCAGATACGAGAAGCTTTTAGAACCCCAAACACACCTAACCAGAAAAGAACATCCCACCGCCACATTGTGATACGAACTGGATCAATAGAAACGAAAGACAAGATCCTAAAGGCAGCCAGGGAAAAGGGATCAGTAACCTATAAAGGCAAACCAATCAGAATAACCCCAGATTTCTCAGCAGAGACCATGCAAGCACGAAGTGACTGGAAGCATATATGTCAGGCCCTTAAATCAAACCAAGAATACTGTAGCCAGCTAAGCTCTCATTCATAACTGAGGGAACAATAAAAACATTCCATTCCAGGGAAAAGCTGCAACAATATGTCGAAACAAAACCAACACTACAGAGAATTCTCAAAGATGCTCTATACATAGAAAACAAATTTAAATGCAATATAGGGAAAGAAATGGCACCTAAACAGCATACCATCTAAGGACCACAAGAGCTGTCAAGACACAGGCCCTACTAAAAGCTTTTAAAAATGGTAGGAACTAATAAATATCTCTCAATCCTAACTCTCAATATCAATGGACTTAACTCTCCAATTAAACGGCATAGGCTGTCTAGTTGGATCAAAAAGCAAGAGCCATCGTTCTGCTGTCTTCAAGAGACACATCTTACCCAAAAACAATCATCTTTTGAAAGTGAGAGGTTGGAATAAACTCTATGAAGCTAACTGCAACCATAAACTGGCTGGAGTTGCTATCCTCATATCAGTTACAATAGACTTCAAACTAAAATTAGTAAGAAAAGACAAAGAATGTTACTACATACTACTAGAGGGATCTTTCCTCCAGGAAGACATAACGATCCTAAATATTTACACATGCAATCCCGGAACTCCATATTTCATCAAGCAAACTTTACTAACACTGAAACCATACATAGATCGAAATACAGTGATTGTCGGTGACTTTAACACACCAACTCACCTATGGACAGCTCAACAAGGCAAAAACTCAACAGAGAAACCTTAGAACTGAACAACTGTATAGACCAACTAGACCTAACAGACATCTGCAGAAAATTCCACCCAGTAACAACACAATATACGTTTTCCTCAGCAGCACATGTAACATTTTCCAAAATAGACCACATCTTAGGCCATAAAACAAACCTGGACAGATTCAGAAACACTGAAATTATTCCACACACACTCTCAGACCATAAAGGCATCAAATTGGAACTGAACACACATCTCCACCAACGAAAACCCTGTAACTCATGGAGACTGAACAACACATTGTTGAATCAAAAACAATGGGTAATCGAAGAGATCAGAACAGTTATCCAACTGTTTATGAAATTTAACAATAAGGAGCACACAAATATCAACTCCTTAGGGACACAACAAAGGCAGTACTCAGAGGAAAATTTATAGCGCTGAGTGCCTACAACAGCAAGTTGGAAAAATGGCAAACCAACTAGTAAATGTCTCACCTTAACCTCCTGGAAAAAGAGCAACAAAACAACCGTAAACGCATTAGGAGAAAACAAATTATTAAAATCAAAGCAGAATTAAATGATTTGGAATAAAAAATACTATAGAAAGAATCAACAAAACAAGGAGTTGGTTCTTTGAAAGAATTAACAAAATTGACAAGCCCTTAGCAAATCTTACCAAAAAAAAAGAAGAGAGCATATCGAAATAAAAAAATAGCAGATGAAAATGGTAATATCACGACAGAAATAACCAAGATCCAGAATATCATGACGGAATACTTCTCAAACCTTTACGCCAACAAATTTGAGAATCTATAAGAAATGGATGAATTCCTAGACAATATTAACATAACCACACTGAACCAAGAAGAGCTAACCCAACTCAACAGGCCTATTTCAAGCTCTGAAATAGAAATGGAAATTAGACAACTTCCACTTAAAAAGAGCCCAGGGCCAGATGGATTCATAGCTGAATTCTATAAGGTCTTCAAAGCAGAGCTCACACCAATACTCCTCAAGCTCTTCAACGAAATTGAAAATGAAGGTTCTTTACCAAACTCATTCTGTGAAGCCAGTATATCCATCTTCCCCAAACCAGACAGAGATTCATCAAAGAAAGAGAACTATAGACCCATTTCTTTGATGAACATTGATGCAAAACTTCTCCACAAAATACTGGCCAACTGTCTACAACAACTCATCAAAAAATTATACACTATGATCAAACTGGATTCATCACAGGGAGGCAAAGCTGGTTCAACATACACAAATCAATTAATATAATTCAACACATCAAAAGGAGCAAGGACCAAAATCACATGATTGTCTCAATAGATGCGGAAAAGGCATATGACAAGATCCAAAATCCCTTTATGTTAAAAAATGTGGAGAAACTAGGAATCCATGGAACATTTCTCAATGTAATAAAGGCTGTTTATGAGAAACCCACCTCCAGTATTATACTTAATGGTGAAAATCTAAAGTCATTCCCTCTAAAATCAGGAACGAGACAAGGATGCTTACTCTCTCCACTCCTTTTAAATATAGTACTAGAATTCCTAGGCAGTGCAATAAGGCAAGGACCAACCATAAACTGGATCCAAGTAGGGAAACAGGAAATAAAACTATTCCTCTTCGCAGATAACATCATTCTGTATTTAAAGAATCCTATAGACTCTACTCCCAAGCTCCTTGAGCTGATTCAACGCTTTGGAAGGGCAGCAGGCCATAAAATCAACCCTCACAAATCAACTGCCTTCCTTTACGCCAACAGTGAGAGGAACGAGGCAATAATCAGGAAAGGAACTCCTTTCACAATAGCCTCAAAGAAAAAAAAGTACCTAGGAATTAGCTTAACTAAGAATGTAAAGGACCGTTTAGATGAAAACTTTAAAACCGTAAAAAAGGAAATTAAAGCAGAACTAAGGAAATGGAAAAACATCCCATGCTCCTGAGTTGGAAGAATCAACATTGTGAAAATGACAATCTTGCCAAGGGCTATCTACAAATTCAATGCAATACCCATCAACATCCCAATGTCATTCTTTAAAGAAAAAGAAGAGGCAATTCAAAATTTCATATGGAATAATAAAAGACCCCGTATAGCAAAACGATTTCTTAGCACAAAGAACAGCGCTGGAGGAATTTCAATTCCAAACTTTAGACTCTATTACAGAGCTATAATTCTCAAAACAGCTTGGTACTGGCACAAGAACAGGCCTGAAGTCCAATGGAATAGAACTGAGGACCCAGATATTAAACCACAGACCTATGGCCACCGAATCTTTGACAAGGGAGCCAAAAAAATAGAATGGAAGAAAGATAGCCTCTTCAACAAGTTGTGCTGGCAGAACTGGTTAAGCACCTGCAGAAAACAAAAGTTGGGTCCTTCTTTGTCACCTTGCACTAGAATTAACTCCAAATTGATCAAAGACCTGGAGGTAAAACCTGACACACTGAAAAGTTTACAGGAAGGAATAGGAGATACACTAGGCCTCCTTGGCACAGGTCGAAACTTTCTTAATAAGGACCAAGAATCACAACAAATCAGAAAATGACTGGATAAGTGGGACTGCATTAAACTGCAGAGGTTTTGTATGGCAACGGATATAGCTAGTAAACTAATCAGGAAGCCTACAGAGTGGGAGAAGATCTTCACCAACCAAACAACGGAAAAGGCCTCATATCTAAAATATATCAACAACTCAAAAAATTGCATCACTCCAAAACTAACCTCCAAAGTAACAACCATCCCATTAAAAAATGGACCAAAGACTTAAAGAGAGTCTTCTCTGAAGAAGAAACAAAAATGGCCTATAGACACATGAAGAAATGCTCCACATCTCTGGTCATAAAAGAAATGCAAATCAAAACAACTCTAAGATTCCACCTCACTCCAGTTAGAATGGCCAGGATCAGGAAAACGAATGACAACAGAGGCTGGAGGGGACTTGGCCAGGAGGGATCACTACTACACTGTTGGTGGGAGTGCAAACTCGTTCAACCACTATGGAAAGCAGTGTGGCAGTGCCTCAAAAGGCTAAACATAGAACTCCCCTATGACCCAGCAATTCCACTACTTGTCATTTACCCAACCACGCAGAAACAAGGACATACTAAACCCACTAGCACAACAATGTTCATTGCAGCACTATTCACCATAGCAAACATATGGAACCAACCCAGATGTCCCTCAGTTGATGACTGGATCAACAAGTTGTGGTATTTGTACACAATGGAATTCTATGCTGCTGTCAGAAAGAATGACATCGCCCCATTTGGTAGGAGATGGAAAGAGTTAGAACAAATAATATTAAGTGAAGTAAGCCAGACTCAAAGGAACTTGGCACCGTGATTTCCCTCATTCGTCATAATCAGTAGAAACCTTGGGCTCTACTAGCAGAGATTTGCAATAGAGCATAAGGCCATATATAAGGCCATGTAATGTGAAGCTAATTGAAAGGATCTCCAGGATATTGAAACAAAAGCCACATAATGAATGATTGTTGTCCTTAATGTACTATGTTGTCTCTCATCTCCTTTGCTGTCCCTTGGTTATCCCATATTGGTATAGTATCTCACTTTGGTATCTGATATATTGAATTTATTTGTATTTGGATATGTGAAATTTGATAGGGAAAGGGGGGAAACCAAGACGGGTGGGGGTGTGCGGTTGGAGGGAAATGGGTACCAAGACATGTGAAAGGGTATCAATGTATGTGAATTAATGCACCTTCTATCTGGCAAATATCATGTAACCCTTTTCCTAATTACAATAAAAAATTTAAAAAAAAAGAAAGTTGTAGTGTGTGGGGAGGATGATGGGGTCAAATACATTTCTTCTTAGAAATATACCTCATCTGGTTGCCCTGGATTTTCCTGGCCTTCTTCTTAGAGAAAGGCCAGTTATACTGGATTTGTGGCTTGGCAATGATCTAGCATGTACATCTTCCAGGAAGACATCCACAACTTCCATGCCTGAGACTCGAGTTTCCTGACCTTTGGCAACAGCACAGCAACAACTTTCTTCCTCGGAAGCCACAGGCCAAGTGAGCTGACTTGAGTTGGTTGTTAGTTACAGTGGCTTGGTTACCAGGGTTCAATATTCTGTTCCATTGTGAGGGAGGCAGGGTCACCTTTCAGGGCCCAATGACCAAAGATCCTTGCTCACAGAAGACCTCACCAAAGACATACTGGAGGCTGACTCTCTCCTCCAATCTCACAATATACATGTGGATGTGGTAAACAGCACACCTTATTTGTCCAATCCCAATATCTTCCACTAGCCCAACTACCAGTCTAGTCTCAGGCTCTAGGAGACTTTCTTAGGTAAGATCCAAACATAAGGGTCAATATTGCCCTCCTCCTTTACAAAACATTTGCTTCACAGTTCCTTCTCTGCCTGCATTTTGCCCCTTGTCGAATTATTTTTTGTTTTTGCTAGTCTTGGGACTTGACGTCAGAGTGTGAACATTTTTCTTGGGCTTTCGTTAGGCTTTAGCTGTCCCACCGAGCCACAGCACCACTTGCAGCGTTTTCTGTGTATGTAGTAATGAGGAATCAAACCTGAGTCCTTTTGCGTGGTAGCCAAGGACTCTACCACTAGCCAAACACACAGGGAATCTTGCACATATTTTTGACGTCAATCTACTAGGATATTATTAGTTTTCTGTATCCTAATCAATTTTTTCCTGATGATTAGCTTTGCTGTCATGTGTAATAATTGCAAGAGAGAAAAACACAGAGGTATTAGTGAAATTTTAAAAAAAGCATTACACACATAGATAAGTGTTCATTCTTTGTAGGAGAAAGGATATTTTGATATGATGATGATGACTTTATAATTGCTATGTCAGGGTTGAGAGTTTGGCATAGTGGTAGAGTGCTTGCCTAGCATCCATGAAGATCTGGGTTTGATTGCTCAGAATCACATAGATAGAAAATCTAGATGTGGCACCGTTGGACCAGTGGCAGAGCGCTAGACTTGAGAAAACCCGAGGACAGTGCTCAGGCCCTGAATTCCAGCCCCAAGACTGGCAGAAAGTTAAAAGAAAATAAAAATGCTTCTTACGAGCTAATTCACTCACAGCATTTGCTTCTGAAATCTTCGCTTCTGCATCTTGTGAAATACCCCTTTCCCTCAATGTAGACAAGAAAAACAGATCCATCCCATGGTCCACTGTGAGGCCATTGGTTGGGCTAAGAGCTAGTCGTGCAGTGAATTTATTTGTGTTTGGATATTTGAAATTTGATAGGGAAGGGGGGAAAACCAAGACGGGAGCGGGGTGTGGGGGGGAGGGAAACAGGTACCAAAACGTGTGAAAGGGTATCAATATATGTGAATTAATGCACCTTCTATCTGGCAAATATCATGTAACCCTTTTACTAATTACAATAAAAAAATCTAAAAAAAAGAATTATGGAAAAAAAGAAAAAGAAAAGGAGAAAAACTTCAGCCAGGGGTCTCCATTCCCCTCTGAATTCCAGAATGAAGTTGCAAATTCCAGTTGTATTGCTACTTGTTTCTGATCCATTCAGCCTTAGCAGCTGGACTTACATATCAGAAAGAAAATAAGATAAGCATAGAAATGTATCTCCAAGTTACAGCATGTACTCACTTATGAAAGGCCCTAGGTTCAATCTCTAGCACATCTCCAGCACAGAAGGTTTTTGTTTTCTTTATTTTTTAATTTGAATAAGGCAATGATGTAAAATATTATATTTGGCTTCTAAATCTGAGTTAAATAGTCAAGATTTGGGCCGAATCAAAAGTTAAAACAAAATACCTAATCTCTGCAGTTAGACCCAATCTTCTAGATGTTTTATAAAGATAAGGAAAATGTCTAGATAAATACCCTACATGGCGTACAGACACATGAAGAAATGCTCAACATGTCTGGCCATAAAAGAAATGCAAATCAAAACAACTCTAAGATTCTACCTCACTCCAGTTAGAATGGCCAGGATCAAGAAATCTAATAACAACAGATGCTGGAGGGGATGTGGCCAGAAGGGATCACTACTACACTGTTGGTGGGAGTGCAAACTCCTTCAACCACTATGGAAAAAACAGTATGGCATTCTTCAAAAGACTAAACATAGAGCTCCCCTAGGAACCAGAAATTCCACTACTCAGCATTTACCCTCTTGTCTAGAAACAAGGACATACTGAATTCACTAGCACAACAATATTCATTGCAGCACTATTTACCATAGCAAAGATATGGAACCAGTCCAGATGCCCCTCAGTTGATGAGTGGATCAACAAGATGTGGTATTTATACACAACGGTATCCTATGCTGCTGTCAGAAAGAACGACATTGCCCCATTTGTAAAGAAATGGAAAGACTTTGAAAAAATCATATTAAGTGAAATAAGCCAGACCAAAAGGAACACAGGCTCAATGGTTTGTCTCATTTGTCATTATCAGTAGAAACCTTGGGCTCACCAAACAGAGATTTACAATAGAGTAAAACCTAGATACATAAGGCCTTATAATATGATGCTAAATGAAAGAACCTCCTGGATACAGAAACAAAAGCCACATAATGAGTGATGGTTGTCCTTAATGTACTATGTTATCTCTCATCACTTTTTCTGTCTCTTGGTTAACTCATATTGTTACAGTATTTCACCTGATTGTCTGATATATTGTATATATGTATATTTGGTTATTTGAAATAGGATAGGGAAGCGGGTAAAAAAAGATGAGGTTTGGGGGTGGGGAGAGGGAACTGGGGACCAAGACATGAGAAAGGGTATCAATGTTTGTGAAGTAATGCACCTTCTATCTGGTGAATATAACGTAACCCTTCTATTAATTACAATAAAAATATATTACAATAAAAAATAGACACATCTTGCCCCCAAAAAATCATCTTTTGAAAGTGAGAGGTTGGAATAAACTCTATCAAGCTAACTGCCCCCATAAACAGGCTGGAGTTGCCATCCTCATATCAGATACAATAGACTTCAAACTAAAATTAGTAAGAAAAGACAAAGAAGGTGACTACATACTACTAAAGGGATCTTTCCTCCAGGAAGACATAACGATCCTAAATATTTACACACCCTTTTGAAGATTCTCAAAAGATTGAAGATTCTGCCAGTGTAAGTTAGATTCCGGCATTGATATTAAATAATGCAATGAGTAGGGATTTATATTTGAAATATCACTGTTGAAAAAATCTAACACACATTTGCTTAGTATTTGTTTTTATTTCCCAAGAAGTTCAGTACAAACTAACATGTGTGGCATATATCGACTGGGAGAAATGATTCAGAATATGTGACTCATTTGAACAGGAGTCAGTGAAAAGATACAGAAGCAGGATACCCATATTGTGATAATTTGTATCTTTTGCATATTTTGTGTTTGTTATTAATTCCATTTGTAGTGTACATTTCTAGGTAAAAACTTTTAAAATGTTTCCAAACAATTTGTTATTTCAACAGCAAAAAAAGACATTTATATGCCTGATAAAATTCACAGAATCCAAATTTTTCCATATTATTATTTTTTTTTGGTTGGTCATAGATATTGAACTCAGCCTGGGCAATATCCCTGAGCTCTTCAGCTCCAGGCTACCACCTTACCCTGGAGCCAAGCCCCACTTCCCATTTTCTAAAGGTAAATTGGAGATAAGAGTCTCAGGTCTTTTTGTGCCAGGATGGCTTTAAACCTTGATCCTCAGATCTCAGCCTCCTGAGTAGCTAGGATTATAGAAGTGAGCCACCACCCCATCATGCTCAGCTTTCTGTTTTTTTTTAAACAAGCCCTTTGGCTGGAACTCGGTCGGAGCACTGTCCTTCAGCTTTCCTCAAGCCTAGTGATCTTCTGCTTGAGCCACAGCACTACTTCTGGTTTTTTCTGTGTATGTGGTACTGCGGAATTGAACCTTCGTCTTCATACAAGCACTCTACAACTATGCCAAACTCCCAGCCCCTCCACATTAGTTTTTATGATAGATCTTTCCATGCATCTAGGATGGCTAGAAATCCTTCTTGAGTTTCCCAAGATCAGGGAGTATAGGTGTGTCCCATCCTGTGTGGCTACATAACCATTGTTTAGGGTACAGTTCTCTCTTCATTCTACCCATCTAGAGCAATTTTCATCTTCCATGTATAATCATTAAACATTCAGCTCCTGTTCCTCTCTACTCCATTCTCTGGAACCATCGTGCTTTTTGGCTCTAAGGGTTTGTGGATCCTTGGAAGCTCTGGAAGGGAAAACATACCCTAGCTCTTCCTTTATGACTGCTGTATTTTTAGTTTACTGTAATCAAGATTCATCTGTAAAATATAGTAAAATGTTCTTCCTTTTCAATGCATTGTTTTGCATATTTCTATCTTTTGATTATTATTAATAGTTGTGAATGGATTCTCCACATATTTGTTCTAGTCTCTGCTTTCTCTTCCGTTAGGTACAAATCTAGAAATAGAAGTGTTGGACCATATTTCTATGTAATTCTATATTTAGTACTTCTTGAGCTCTCTCCAAGCAATTTTTGATTGTTTTATATTCCTTGCAGAAGTATTCCAAAGTTCTGCTTCTTCTCACTACCTTCCCAGTAATAGTTAGACTTTGAAAGTTGTTTTTTTGTATGCGTGTGTGTGTGTGTGTGTTTGTGTGTGTGTATGTGGATCTTTTTGTTTAAAACTATACTTATATTAACATATTTAAAGTAATGATTTCATTGTAATTTTAATTTTTCTCATGACTGTTAATATTGAACTTCTTTCTACATTTTGAACTACTATTTCTATATATTCTTTTTAGAAAATCCTCTCCAATCTCCAATTTTTTTACCTTTTTTGTGGGGTAGTGGGGAAAGTCATGGGGCTTGGACCGTGAGCTCTTTAGTTTAAGGCTATTGTCCTACCCTGAGTATTGCCCCTCAGTTCTTCTGCTCACGGCTCCCTACCCCTCTTCCCATTATATACAGAACAAAGGTCATCCTCAGTCTTTTTGAAAAAGTAAAACATACAGTAAATTTGTAGTACAAAACGGCAAGAAATAAATTTCTTGCCAGGTGCAGTGACTTCTACCTGTAATCCTAGCTACTCAGATATCAGGCTGATATCTAAAGATTTGGTTCAAAGCCAGCCTGGGCATTAGAAAGTCTATGAGACTCTCATCTAGAGTTAACCACTAGAATATGGGAAATGGCACTGTGGCTTCATAGGTAGGGTGATAGCCTTGAGTTGAAGAGCTCAGGAACAGTGCCCAGGCCCAGAGTTCAAGCCTTACAAATCCCCCAGCCAAAAAAAAGAAAAAAAAGTTTCTTCCCCAATTGATTATTATGCGAGACATAGAACATTAACATTCTGGGTGTACTTCACAGTATTATTACTTGATACCCTAAGATTTTGCAATATTCTCACAGTACCAGCATATGTCATCATATAACGTTGTTCCTTTTCAATGGAATAATTCCATTTATAACCTAAATCTACTCCCCCGACTTATTTTTGTCGATACCACAATTGCTCTACCATGATATGCCACAAGCCATTAAACATTTTATGGTGGGTAATTGGAAAGGAGTCTCATGGAATTTTGTGCCAGGCTGGCTTTGAACCATGGTCCTCAGATTTCAGTCTCCTGAGTAGCTAGGATGACAGGCGTGAGTCACCAACACCTGGCTTGCCTTTTCATTTTTTTGTCGGTCTTGGGCTTCAACTCTGGGCCTAGGCACCATCCCTAAGCTTTTCAGGTCAATATTTCATGTAAGTCTAAACATTTAAGTAAAGGAATGAAATTCCAACAAAAAAAGAATAAAATTCCAGACATGGTGTGTTTATAACTCAGTGCTAATTACTTGATGAAAATGTGCCATTCCAGAAGCTGGTGTCATTTGATGATGTAGCTGTGGATTTCAGCTGGGAGGAGTGGCAGCATCTGGACAATGCTCAGAGGACCCTGTACAGAGATGTAATGCTGGAGACCTACAGCAACCTGGTGTCCTTAGGTGATAAAAAGTCAAATTCACTTGCAAGGTCAAGTGCCTTGTTATTTTGCAGATACGTGAATGTTTATCAAACTTTCAATACTATTTAAATGAAAGATTCCAGGCCCCTGAGAAGTATCATTACTTTCTAAAGAAAACCTAAGGTAATTTTGTACTCATTCTTCAGGATACCTTCAGGATACTTTGACAACAGTTCTAAATTATGTTTCCTCTAATGGAGACGACATTCCAAACTTACACAGTAATTGTAAGTGGATAAACAATCCAGAATAGAATATATATCATTATTGGAAATAGGATCTACAAATCACTAAACAGTGAGTTTATAATGGAAACCTGGCACTAGGTGCAATGTTTCATGCCTGTAATCTTAAAATATTCAGGAGGACGAAATCTAAGAATTCTAATTTGAAGCCAGCAATGGCATAAAAATTGCCATGAAACTCTATAATTCCAAGTAACCCCTCAAAAATGTTAGTGGAGTGTCAAGAGTTTGACTTTGTGGTTGAGTGCTTGCCTAGCATGCAAAAAGACCTATGCATGTAAGTGGAGCTGGGACTCAAACTGGTATTTTTTTAGCCTTGAGCAAGACAGTCAATTTTATGACATACAAAATGAATCCAGGGCTGGGAAAAGTCAACCATGGAGCCAATGAGAAATGACAAAAAAGATTTAATAGATAACTTGTGAGTAGGATGTCTGCGAACTTAAAGCAATGATGACACAGCATAAGCAATAATTCTCTACTGTTTCTAATTTACAGGGCCCTGTGTTCCCAAACTTGTATTAATTGACAAGCTAGAGCACTGTGCAGAACTCTGGATAGGAAATTCCTCTGACAAGAATATCACAGGTGAGTGAATGCATCTTCATATTGATGTTGGAGCCTGAGCCCCATTGGTAAGTTCATGTTGTGATGTACTGAGCAATAATATTCTTAGTTACCCTAAATCCTGTGTGGAACCTATGGAATTCTTCGTGAATGAATCAAGAATCATTTTCTTTTCCCAATCCTATGTTTGGTCTCAGGGCCTGAGCATGGTCGTTGGGTTTTCTCAAGGCTAGCGCTCTACTTCTTGAGTCATAGCACCACTTCTGGCTTTTTCTTTGTATGTAGTACCAAGGAACTGAACCAGGTCTTTGTGCATGCTAGGCCAAACCCCCGGCACCAAGAATCATAGGGTGATATAATGAATTCTATGTGGCAGTAGAGTTAAAGTTAGATTTCTCTGTAGAAATCACTGAGAAACAAAATAAAATGAGAAATCCATGAGCCCGTGGCTCATGCCTGTAATCCTAGCTACTTAGGAGGCTGAGATCTGAGGATCAAGGTTCAAAGACTGACCTATCACAAAAACACCTAGACTCTTCTCTCCAATGAACCAATAGAAAATGAGAAGTGGGGTTGAGGCTAAAGGCATAGGGCAGTAACCTTGAGCTGAAGAGCTCAGGAGGAACAGCCAGGTCTAGAATTCAAGTCCCATGACAGCAAAACAAGAAAGAAAGAAAGAAAGAAAGAAAGAAAGAAAGAAAGAAAGAAAGAAAGAAAGAAAGAAAGAAAGAAAGAAAGAGAGAGAGAAGAAAGAGGGAAGAAAGAGGGAAGGAAGGAAAGAAAGAAAGAAAGAAAGAAAGAAAGAAAGAAAGAAAGAAAGAAAGAAAAAAAGAAAGAGAGAAAGAAAGAAAGAAAGAAGAAAGAGGGAAGAAAGAGGGAAGGAAGGAAAGAAAGAAAGAAAGAAAGAAAGAAAGAGAGAAAGAAAGAAAGAAAGAAGAAAGAGGGAAGAAAGAGGGAAGGAAGGAAAGGAAGAAAGAAAGAAAGCAAGAAAGAAAGAAAGAAATTTCATTTCTTTAAAACTAAGACGATAAATGATTGAGCAAACAAGGAATATGTCAGAGCATTATTCTCTGATAAGGATAATATCTTTTTGCTGGTAGGAAGAGACTGGTATTCAGAACCAGACCTTTCCACCAGAAATTGAGCCTAGTGGTAGAGTGCTTGCCTAGCATTCACAAAGACACAGGTTTGATTCCTTGTTACCACATACATAGAAAAAGCCAGAAGTAATGACTTCATTGGTAGGGGTCTAGTCTTGAGAAAACCCAAGGACAGAGGTTAGGTCCTAAGTTCAAACCCAGGAATGGAAGGAAAAAAAAACAAGAAAGTTTCAATCAACATAAGAAAATTAACTAGACAATGAGCTGGTGATTTCCTGGTCTTCCATGGTTCTGAGGGACAGGAGTGTTAGAAAAGGAATTTTTATAAGACTTCAAATGGAAAGAAACAAATTTCAAAATTCCCACAAATACCTAAATTGAGACTTTAGTGAGAAGTTGTAACTGAAGGGATATAGGTGTAAGTCCTTACTCTCAAGAATCGTTCTTGCTTGGATCAAAGGCAAACAGACATATAAACCAAACTTGTGGCCGCTGAATCTAGAAAAAATTCGTGTTCCTCACTTAATGGTTAATAAGCAAACAGCGTTGAAACTGGGTAAGGTAATCCTATCTGCTACTCAGGACCTGAGACTCTTATCTGTAGTTAACTCTAGAAAACAGGAAGAGGGGCTGTAGCTCAAGGATAGAGGTTATAGTCTTCTGCTGAAGTGTTCAGGGACAGGGCCATTTCCTATGAACTACAAAAAAAAAGAAAAGAAAAGAAAAGAAAGTTTTAAAAAGATGCAAAATAGCACAATATTTAGATTATTTCTCAAAAATAAAAGAAAGGCAGCTATTCCTCAACGTATAAACAAAACAGTATTTGAAAAAAAACAGCTGCAGGTATACTATAGGTAGTACTCAGCTTAAAACTGTAGCAATACATAGTTTGGTAATTTCAATAAATATTTCCTGTGATATAAAAAGAGAACTAAAACACAGAAAAACATTGTTGGTCATTGTAAAATATCATTTTCTTAATAGGTTAGGGAGAAAAGCATATATTTCTCACAATTCAATTTCCACTTTTTATTTTAAAATATCTAACACTTAGGATGGGAAAGTAAAGTCATTACCTTTACAGTAAGGAATATTATTATCTCATGTATGTTTGTGTCTTTTTTTCTATGAGACATTTTAGATGTCCAGGTAATGGAAAATGTGTTCAAGACCTGCCAGGAAAGTCCACATGAATGCCTTTGTGAAGTGGCAGTTGCAAGTAGTATCGAAGTGGAGGAAAACGTGAGATTAGCAACAACTTTAAATTTGAGCTCTACACATAATCCAGAGCTGATTAGTAATAACGGTAAAAACTTAGGGGTGAGGACTGAGGAGTTCATTAAGTGTCAGAACATGCTTCTGTCTCCTAAGCCTGATGAGATGCATGCTGCATATAGATCTCGTATGTCTCCTTTTCTTAAAAAATCCATCGGATATTCAGAGCATTTTATTCATGATTGTGACAGTCCAAAAGATCTGCAGTATCATAATTCTGTTCTCCCTGCCCAAGAAATTCTTCAGGGAGGGAGGAAAACTGCTAAATGTACTGTGTGATGAAAAATATTGTACTTAACACCGACCATCACTACACATCCGAAAATGTACACAGGAGAGACTCCTCATACATGTAGTGAATGTGAGAAATCTTTCAGTAATGAAATACGCCTTACAATACCTCAGAGCAAATATCCTGAGATATGTGATGCGTACATCAAGTGTGAAAATTAATTTCTGAGAAGTCAGACCTGACGCTCCAACCTCGATCTCCAAGAGAAGACAAAACTTATGAATATGAGGAACGTAATAAAATTTCTGCCCAGAATTCATCTCTCAGCACACATCTGAGATCTCACACAGAAGAGAAATCTTATGAATAGGATAAATGTGGGAAGACTTTTAGACTGAAATCATACCTCACTTTGCACCAGAGAAGACACACAGAAGAGAAACCTTATGAATGTATCAAATGTGAAAAGTCTTTCACCCAGAAGATACACCTTCGAGTTCATCAAATAACACACACAGGAGAGAAATCTTATAAGTGTAATGAATGTGGAAAGTCTTTCCAAGGGAAGGGAAAACTTCGTGTTCATCAGAGAAAACACACAGGAGTGAAACCTTATGAATGCAAACAATGTGTAAAGTCTTTCAGACAGAAATCTTCCCTCAAATTGCATCAAAGAACACACACAGGAGAGAAACCTTATGTGTGCAACAAATGTGGAAAGACCTTCAAGTGGAAGTCATATCTTGATGGGCATAATAGAACACACACAGGAGAGAAAACTTATGCATGTAGTGAATGCGGAAAGTTTTTCAAAGTTAAGATAAAACTCCATGTTCATCAGAGAATATACTCAGGAGAAACACCTTATGAGTGTAACATATGTGGAAAGTCCTCCACACAGAAGCCAAACCTCAACATGCATGAGACAATTCAAACAGGAGAAAAACCTTATGAATGTAACCGATGTGGAATGTCTTTCAAATGGAAGTCTTCCCTCAAATTGCATCAGAGAACACACACAGAAGAGAAACTGTTCGAGTGCATGAAATGTGGTAAGACATTCAGATGGAAGTCACATTACAGGAGGCATAACAGAATTCACACATATTAGAAACCTTAGGAATATAACCAAAGTTGAAAGACTTTGGTGCACTATTCACCCTTCAGGAAGCGTAAGAGAGTTCACACATATGAGAAGCCTTAGCAATGTAATAAATCGGAAAGACTTTTTAGTCTGTGGAAGAAAACTCAGCTTGTGTCACAGAACCAACACAAGATCAAACCCTTAATGAATGTAGCAAATGTTCAGTCTTTTCCCCAGAAGGCACAAGACAAGATTTATCACTAAACTCCCACAGGATAGAATCCTATGAATAAAAGGAAAGGGAAATTTTTTGAAGAACTCATAGTTGAGTTTGCATGATACCACACAGACACAGGATAAAAATCGTATGAATATAAGAATATGAAAAATCCATCATGAACGCATGACTAAGTATAAAATGCACATAGGAGAGAAAAAACTTATGAATATTACAAAGGTGGAAAGTGTTTGACCTGGAAGGCATACTTCTGTGTTCATCACAAACCTGATTCCCATAGAAGAAAAGAAAACTAATGAATAGAACAAATGTGCAATGACTTTTAATCAGAAGTCAGTCTTCAGTACATTTCAGAACATACACAATAGAGAAATAGAGAAATTCTGAGTAATGAAAAACATTTAGCTATATATAGAATCTCTGTACATGGGAGTATTAGGGTAAGTCTTCTAAAGAATGTCAACCTTCAGGAAGCATTAAGAGCACTCACAGAAGAAAGAATAGCATGTAGGAAAACCTTTGTCAGAAACCTCTAAAAGCTGACTGTGTGGCTTAGTGGTAGAGTGCTAACCTATCAAGGATGAAGGCCTGGGTTAGATTCCTCAATACTACGTGAAAACAGCAAGCCAGAAGCAGCACTGTGGTTCAAATGGCAGAGTGCTAACCTTGAGCAAAAGTAGCTCAGGCCCTGAGTTCAAGCCTAAGGATTGAAGAAAGAGAGAGAGAGAGAGACAGAGAGAGAGAGAGAGAGAGAGAGAGAGAGAGAGAGAGAGAGAGAGAGACAGAGAGAGAGAGAGAGAGAGAGAGAGAGAGAGAGAGAGAGAGAGAGAGAGAGAGAGAGAGAGAGAGAGAAGAGAGAGAGAGAAACAGGAACTTCTAAATTTTACAGAGGTAGAGAAGGAGAGAGAAGGAGACAGAAACTAATTGTTAAACATTACAGTCTTTCTATTTCCTTACAAATTCGTCTATGTCATTCTTTCTGACAGAAGCAGAGAATTCCATTGTGTAAAAATACCTTATTTGATCTACTCATCAACTGACGGGCATCTGGGTTGGTTCCATACCTTTGCTATAGTAAATAGTGCTGTGATAAATGTTATTGTTCTAGTGAATTTAGTATGTCCTATCTGGACGATTGGCAAGTAGTGAAATTGCTGGATCACATGGGAGCTCTATGTTTAGTCTTTTTGGGATACTGCCATAGTGCTTTCCATAGTGGTTGAACGAGTTTGCAATCCCACCAGCAGTGTAGTAGTGATCTCTCCTGGCCACATCCCCTCCAGCATACGTTATTAGATTTCTGGATCCTGGTCATTCTAACTGGAGTGAGGAGGAAAAGGGAAAGAGGAACTGAAACTTTCTCTCCTTACAGATGACATGATTCTGTATTTAAAGAACCCTATAGACTCTACTCCGAAGCTGCTTGAGCTGATATAAAACTTTGGTAAGGTAGCAGGGTATAAAATTAACCCTCAATGTCAACTGCCTTCCTATATGCCAACAAATGAGAGGAATGAGGCAAGAATCAGGATAGCAACTCATTTTGCTATCAAAGAAAATAAAATACCTAGGAATTAACTTAGAATGTAAAGCACCTTTTTGATGGAACTCTAAACCCTGGAGAAGGAAATTAACGCAGAACTGAGGAAATGCAAAAACCTATGCTCCTGGTTTGGAAGAAGTAATATTGTAAAAATGGCAATCTTGATAAGGACTATCTACAAATTCAATGCAATATTCATCAATATCCCAATGTCATTCTTTAAAGAAACAGAAGAGGAAATCCAAAATTTCACATTGAATAATAAAAAACCCCTTATAGTCTGTCTTCTTGCATGATACATAATGTTTAATCTCACCTTCTCCACCAAAATCTCACCTTTCTCATTGAGACATAGGTGGTCCTGTTTACTAGCAGCAAAGGCTCAAACGCGCTGTTTCAGGTGTCACCACTGCCTCTGTTACTGGGTAGATTCAACTCTGTCATCGATTCTGAGGTCTGCTCTGGGAGTCTTGGTCACAAGTTGTTCTGTGGCATCTGCTGCCAGCCTGTGCCTATTTGCTTCCTTTTCCTCCAGCAGCGTACAACAGGGAATGAAGTTCAGGCGCTGATGCTCTCCTTCATATGCAGGGAAGGATGAGCCCAACCCTCCCTCATCTTCCTCTTCCAATTTTTGGGAAAAAATGTGCTGGCAGAAGTCCTCAGGTGCGGGGCAAGGCTGATCCACACTTTTAATCCAGGCTGGTCCGGAGGCTGAGATCTGAGTATGGAAGTTCCAAGTCACCTAGAACAGGAAAGTCTGATAGATTCTTACTACCAAAAAAAAACAGCTGGGAATGGAGTTTGGGCTCAAGTGGTAAAGGGCTAGTCTTGAGTACAAATGCTTAGTGCCCAGGCCCTGAGTTCAGGCTCCAGCATTGCCAACAACCTCATTTTAGTGAGATTTTAGCTTTATCCATGTAGGCACATCTCACTGAAATCTTTGCTGGTAGAGATAGTCTTCATAATTTTGTCTCAAGGTAAAGGTCCTCCTGGAGTAGTACACAAAGGGTGTCATGGAGAGAGGAGCCCCACTAGCTCCAGGTTTGAAGATGGCATAGATCAAGCCAGCATGGAGTTGGCACATCAGTCTTTTTCCTAGCACCACCTACCAGTGAATGTCAAATGACATTGATTGTTGTGGGATTGTGTGATTGAAGTGCCCCATTAAGCGCAGTATTAGCACATCCAAACTTGGATACCAGGAATGCTGAAATCTCAAAGCTAAGATTTCTGTTGGCTACAGAAATGCTGTTGTGTCTGTTATTCAGTAAAAGTTCAGGTGAAAGATTCTGAAGCTTGATGCCATGTGTTTTTATTCCATTTAGTAAAATTATTTTAATGCACTGTATAAGTTAAAACATTTGATAAGAGTCAGGGGTAGTGAAAACATTGCTCTTGAATTCAGGTGTCTGGCAGGGTAATGGGGGGGTGTTGGTGGCTGGGACTATGAAGCTGGAGCTGCTATCAAACCATGGATCATGTTCCTCTTTGTCTGGGAGAAATGACTCCAAAGATGAAATTTGAATGGTGAGGAAAAGATGATGATGTACTCAAGAAATTTCTCCTAAACAAATGCTCATGTGGAAGTGGGATGGGGGCTGGGCATATCTGAGGCAGAGCTTAAGGGGCTTCTCATGGCGTTGAGAACGTTCCTTGCGACTTCAGGCATGCAGCAGGGTGTTTTAGATGGCCATTGTGAGATGGATGGAATAAGACTGGAGACAAGATGAATGCTGGGATCCTGCAATGCTCTTGCATGAGTGGCTGGTGGCTCACCTGAAAGAACTAATTATGTCTAAAAAAGAAATCAGGAATTTGTTTTGATTAGATAAAACCTGTAATCCGAGGCATATTCAGGATCCTGATCTTAGTATTGTGGTTTAAAACCAATCCGGCAAAGGGAAAAATGCATGAGACTCTTACTCCCAGTTTAGAGCAAGAACAAAGATTGAAGTAGAGCTGTGGCTCAAGAGCTAGAGTGCTACCTTGAGCAAGGAATGGCTAAGAAAAAGCTCCAGGTCTTGAGTTCAAGGCCAGGAATGAAAGAAGGAAGGTAAAAAAAGGGAAGTATGTGAGGAAGGGAAATATATAAATGAAAGAGAGAAGGAACTAGAAATTTAAAACTAGAGAATATTTAAAAGTCATCAGTCCTTCTAAGAAAAGTGTTGGAGTATGGGTTCTATATGTGGTGAACAGGAAGTCCAGCAGTGACTTGTTAACCAAAGAGTCACCATGATGAGCAAAGGATAGAAATCTGCATGAGCCTCTTAGCGGATGGAGTCACAGAAGAGAACCTCAGCTCCCATCCCATAGTTAGAAGTATATAGAGATGGAGAAGTTGGCATCACCTTGATGTCATTGTGTCCATGGAGACTGGAAGCCATGGCTCTGTGAAAGCACAATGTTCTGGTTACTGAGCTGAGAGGCTGAGGAGAGCCAAGTCCTGGCCATGAAGAAATCAGGGTGGCAGCAGATCAACTCTGCTGCAGTGTGTGCCTGCTTGGCTGTTCTTATTCTGTGGTGGATCAGGCCGGAGCGGGTGATAGTAACTGTTCTGTGGTCACAAGCCCTTCACCAAGAGCTTCCTCTGGGATCCTCATAAGCTACAGGGTGGCTGGTGGTGGGATGTGTGTGGGGTGGAAGTGACAGATGGATGGACGCATGGCAAGGTGGGTGAAGAGATGAGAGGAATGATGAGAGCCCAGTTCATTGGTTTCCAAGGTTAATGGGTGGGAGGTAGAGAGGCATGATGGAGGAAAGATGGAGGCAGGGGAAGGTGATGACAGAGTGAGGCCATCTGTAGTGCCAGCCTTGCCATCATCTGAAGCCCATAGGCAGCTTCCTGATCCCTCACTTTGTCCTGCTCCTTGTGGAGGGAATGTCACGTGTACCCAGAGCTAGGGGTGGGGCAGTGATAGGAGCACCTGGAGAACCATTGGCCTCTACCTGGGTGAGGGGTGGTTATGGCTCCCATGCTGGGTGGCCTGATAGCTATGGAACAGATCTCTCCTTAGCTACCACAGTCAGTGGCTGCTCTCCATCTAGGGTTAGGGCACCTGCTCAGCCATCAGGACACCTCATGCCAGGACAGAGGCCTACAATTCAGATGGCAGCACAGGGGTGAAGATGATCTCACCGTAGCCCTAGTTACATGGCTGTCCCTGCATGCAGGACAGGATGAGCTGGGGGAAGATGTTCTCTGTGTTTTTCCACAGCCTATCCCGGCCTCTTCTTGTGTCTGATTAGACCAAGAGAGTACCAGGTTCCCTCTCATAGTCCTGGTTCTTTTTCTTTTACAGTCATGAGGCTTGAACTCAGGTCCTGGGTACTGTCCCTGAGCTCATTTGCTCAAGGTTGATGCTCTACCATTTGAACCATAGTGCCATTTCCAGCTTTTCCTTTTCATGTGGATCTCTGATATCTCCAGTGCTGTGCCTGCAGGGAGGCACTCACCCCACAGACAGAGCCAACTCTGCCGTGACTGTGACTGCCCACAAGCCACACACCCACTCCTTGCACACCCCTCGACTCCAGTTTTAGCTCCTCTTGGACTGGGTGTCCAGCCTACCCCTTCCTACACTCACTAAGGGTCTACAATTGTCTTCCCAGGGTCCTTTCTTCTGCCAGCCAGAGTACAGACTGTGCACATCTTGACGATCACAGAGCTCAAAGCCAAAGGCTGAGATGCAGAAGGGGGTGACCCAGTAGCTGCACAGGGCCCATGGATCATCCTGTGCATCCCCCAGCCTGTGACATACCCCACCCCGTTGGCAGGGAAGCTCCATGCCCACATCCTGATCCCTGGTCCCCTCCAATTCCATTCTCCCTTGGATTTTGCAGACTGTCTACCATCAGGATCTAAAATTCTATTCATCACTTCATGTCCTTATCACTGATTTGCTACTTTGGCAGGATCTCCCCGTGCCTGGAGAGTGGGCATGTCATGTACTCTCTGTGGAGAAGTTGCCCCAGGAGAAGAAATATGCACTTCATGTGAATGTTGGACAGGGCAGGAGGGCTCCCTAGGATTAGAAGCCACAGGAGGGGTGCAGATGGGGGAATGCTAGGGGCCCCAGGGGACAGTGGGATTTAGGGCACAGTTGGTTCCTTCTGCAGGGTTGACACCGCTTCACAAACCCAACAGAATGAGGTTCACATTACAGATGTCAGAGACAGTGCAGATTGCCAATGGGCGCAGGGGTCACTGTCACCCCCAGATGCTGGCTGCATGCTGGGATGCACGCAGAGATGTTTTCAAGATCAGATAATGAGGATGTTGCGGGATGTAACCATTCTTTTCAGATGGCTCTCTACCTCTCTTGAGCTTCATCTCTATCTTTGGCTTTTTCTTGGCAGTTAACTGGAAATGAGAGTTTCATGGACTTTCCTTTCTGGACTGGCTTCAAACAGAAGCTATGCACAGTTTTCAAACCATACCCTACTGAAGAAGGGAAGCTTGTTCTGGTGCTTAACTGGGTTGCACTTTGGCTCCATTTGCTATGCCTCACGGGAGGGGGCTCATCATTTGTAGACTAAGATCTCATGACCTTCAAAGCCAAATGCTACCTGAAAGTGCAGGGTCCCAGCCTATATGTTGGGCCTGGGTGAATACATTCTTTGTTATGCTGGGTCATCAACCCATGTTTTAAGCTGGAAGTAGGCAGTGCCACATTTGATAAGAACATCTGCCAGAGACTATCACCTCATGAAAGCAGATTCTAAATTTGTATTCCATTTCAAGTGGTGGAGAAATCCCCTCCAAGTTAGACAGGCTCACATCCACCTGCAGGTCACACTCCTAATGCACCCTTGAGTGTCCTCATGGTATTGGGATCTAAGTTTGTATGGAATGCTGGTTTAGTCCATGAATTAGCTGGACAAGTGATGACAAACGTGTTGTGGATTATTATGAGAACAATTTAAGAAGCCCTGGAGGAGCATCAACCTGACCCTCTGTGGTGCTATAAATCTGATAGGATGTTCCAGACTGAGAAACAATCACATGGCTTTGTGTTTGGCATCCAGACAAGTGAGTGCATGTCTTAGCTGTCAGCCAATACAGAGGAGGACATGAATAAGTGGGTGGAAAGCATCTGTCAGACCCCTGTCCGGGGGCAGGTGGAGAGAACATAGGAAGGTAGATACCATGGCTGTGGTGGGGCCAAAAAAAAGGGTAAAAGAGGCAAAGGAACCAGGTACTGGTAGCTCAAGACTGTCATCCTAGCTACTCAGGAGTTTGAGATCTGAGGATCACAATTCAAAGCCAGCCCAGGACAGAAACTCCATGAGACTCTTATCTGCAATAAACTGCTGAATGCAAGAAGCTCAAGCTCAGTGACAGCATCCAGGCCTAGGGTTCAAAACCCAGGACCGGCAGAAAAAAGTATCAAAGGACAAGAAGCTGGCCAAAAGTTAGAGGGACCCTATCTTGACAAACAATACAATGGTAAGTTGCACTCAGAAGACTTGCACAAAATCTGGAAATGCCTGAGACTTATCTATGTATGTTTCCTGTTTGTCTAAATACATATGTTTATGCATTTATATATTAGTATAGAGAGACAGATCAATACATATGACTATACATATATACATAGCCAGACACTTATGGGTGGGTGGTATACTGTGTGAGAGTTTGTGTTTGTGTTTTGTGGATGGCTATCTCTGTTTAAGAAATATAGAAAATATGTAAATATCCTTAAAAAAACTTGATAAAATATAGAGAGACATAAGCTCTTGAGGGAATCTGAAATGACAAGATTATTCACAGGCAAGTTTATCCCTATGGATTCCTCCGCAAGTTTTAATTTTTTTCATTATTTTCTTTCTTTTTTTGAACCAGTGCTAAGGATTTCTCTCAGGGACCAGGTGCTGCCAATTACTAATTTTCTCATGGCTGATACAGGAGGAACTGAGCCACAGTTCCACTTTTGCCTTATTTATTCGTGCTTAACTGAAGATAAAGATTTCTATCAGTGACTTTCTCTCAGGGGCTGGATTCTAACGAGGATCCCCAGACCTCAGCCTTCTCTATAGCTACAATTAACAATATGAGAACCCAGCACTGGGTTCCAATGCACAGGGCAAGAAATTGAGTGAATCTCTCAACTCCAATTAGCTATAATAAGCTAGAAGTGAAAGACCAATACCTTTGAGGAAAAGATGCTGAGGGTTATCACACAGGCCCTATGAGTAAGCCCTAAACCCTGTACACATGTGTGCATGCACACATTGGCAGATACACACACACACACACATGCACACACACAATATCTCAAGCAATATTGTGTTTTGAATCAATATCCAAAGATTGAACAACAGGATAGCAAGTAATAAAATCTGTTTTTCTTGTCTACATTGAGGGAAAGGAATAAGTCACAAGATGCAGAAGCGAAGAATTCAGAGGCAAATGCTGTGAGTGAATAACTTGTAAAAAGCACATTTCCTTTCTTTTCTTTTCTTTTGTTTTTTCTGCCATTCCTGGGGCTTGAACTCAGGGCCTGAGCACTGCTCTTGGCTTTTCCCAAGTCTAGCCCTCTGCCACTTGAGCCACATTGCCATATGGATTTTTATATCTGTGTGATATTAAGGACTCAAACCTAGATCTTCATGGATGCTAGGCAAGCACTCTACCACTGGGCCAAACTCTAAACCCTGATAAAGTATTTATAAATAGTCATCATCATATCAAAATATCCTTTCTCCTACAAAGAATGAACACTTATCTATGTCTGTAAGACTTTTTTTATGTCACCAATGCTTCTGTGATTTTCCCACTTGCATTTTTACACATGACAGCACAGATATTCATCAGGAAGAAAAATAGATTAGGATACAGAAACCTAACAACGTCCTAGTAGATTGAAGTGAAAAATATGTGCAAGATGGCCTGGGTGTTTCATCTATTTGTAGAGTGCTTGGCTACCACACAAAAAGACTCCGGTTTGATTCTGCAGTACCATATACATAGAAAACGCTGGAAGTGGTGCTGTGGCTTGGTGGGACAGCTATAGCCTAAAGAAAGCCTAAGAACAATGGTCAGGCTCTGAGGTCAAGTCCCAGGACTAGCAAAATAAAATGTGCAAGAGGCAAAATGCAAGCTGAGAAGGCACTGTGAAGCAAAATGTCTTGTGAAGGGTAAGGGGAATAGTGACAGTTAAGCTTGGATCTTACCTAAGAAAGGCTCCTTGAGCGTGAGACCAGGCTAGCACTTACGCCTAGTTAGTGACTTGGGATTTGAACAAAAAGGTGTGCTGTTTACTACATCCATATGTGAGGTGGGAAGGGAGATTCAGCCTCCAGTATGTCTTTGGGGAGGTCTTCTGTGAGCAAGGAGCTTTGGTCATTGGGCCTTGAAAGGTGACCCTACCTCCCTCACAGTGGAACAGAATATGGAACCCTGGTAACCAAGCCACTGTATGTGACAACCAGCTCAAGCCAGCTCCCTTGGCCTGTGGCTCAGGAACCAGAAAGATGTTGCTGTGCTGTTGCCAAAGGTCAGGAGACTCGCATCTCAGGCATGAGAGATATGGATGTCTCACTTGAAGAAGTAGATGCTGGATCAGTGCCAAGCCAAAATTCCAGTATATCAGGCATTTCTCTATCAAGAAAGCCAGGAAACTTCAGGGCAACTCAGATGAGGTATATTGAGAGGAAACCTATTGGAACCGATCATCCTGCCCACACACTACAACCTTCTTGTGTGCTTTCAAGTGACTATACTGAGATTAGAGTGCGTTATTTCCAATCTACTCTATTCCAATTCCTCAGTGTGAAGTGTGGTCCCATTCCTACGTTTGAAATATCCACTGTTTTGCCAACATAGTGTGATGGTAAGTCAGCTCACACTCTGAATGAGCCTTGTAACCTATGGATCCTGGAAGAAGGCCTGTTGGAGATGCTGCTGACAAAGCTGATCCCTGCCTACCAGAAAGGTGATCTCTTTTATGTGGGAAACTTCCTGCACAATTTCAAATAGTGGAGGACAATGTAGTAGTTGCTGGAAATTCTCTTGAAAAAGTGAGTGTTCCCCCTCCAAACCCAGGTTTGCTCACCCCTCCTGGCCAAGTCTTGGAATACTTGGCTCCTCTCTGAGCCTGTTTGGTTCACTGGGGTGTTCACAGGGGAGCTAAGCATGATACAAGTGCACAATCTACTTTATTATTACTGGGACACCATGCCATTTCATTTCCCTCACAAGCTACTGGAGTCTCAACAGTGGGCTTACTGAGAAGTTGGATTTCAGGCATGAGTAAGTGGCTCCCAACTGCAGCCCTCACCTAGGTGACATCCTAGGAAATCCCATTTCCCAGTAAGAAATGAGGTGTCAGTACTAATGGCGGAGGCCTGTGAAATACTGGAGTCAGAGGAAAAGCTGGGGGCTGAATCACTTTTGAGCCATCAGGGACGGATTGTCATAGTTTTGCCTGTTAGAACCTGAAAGAATTTACATTTTGGTGTGTGGTCCAGTGCTGCCACTTGAACCTGAACCCAGGTCTAAATGCCATCCCTTTGGTGTTCAAAAATTAGCACTGTACCATTTGAGTCATAGGTCAAGTTCTGGCTTTTTGCTGCCTAATTGAAGACAAGTGCCTTTAGACTTTTACTGACTAGACTGGCTTTCCACTGTGATCTTCAGAGCTCAGCCTGCTGGGTGGCTAAGATTAGAGGAATGAGCATTTAGTTCTTTATTTAGAGCATTCACTTATTGATTTATTTAGATCATTTACTTAGTTAATTTAAGGTGCGTTTACTTTTGACAGATGCATAGAGGCCTCTCTCAGTAGCTTCTGGAAGTGGGGTGTAAAAGTCATCCTGTTCTCGAGTGTCTCTTACACCCCTCCCAGCACATAAGTGCACATCTCTGCAGGACAGCCACAGCATTAGAGTCCTGCAAGAAAGGGGCTTTGGTAGAAGGCTCAGGATGGAGAGAGAAGGCTCTCACTTTCCTTGTACCGAATGTGCCCACAGCATCATGTGTTCCACCTATACGATGTGAATGGACTTCTACCCCAGTGATTTCTACGAGTTCAAGAACTGCCACACCCTGACACAACTCAAGCTCTATATGAGGCTCCACATGCCGGCTTTGGACCTGCTCTTCTAGACACATACTTTTTGACCAGCTGGAGGAATCTGTGACCAGTAAGACCAAGAAAAAGTAGAAGTCCTGGTGTGGGTGCCTCAGAGCCTGTGAGTAGGAAGCCCATGTGGTCTAGATATTGGTTGGCCCTTACTTCTACAGAGCTTGGCAAAATGCCCTTTATGGGTGGTGTCAGCCAGGTAATGTCTGTCCTCTGAAAGGACTCGGGAATAAGCACTCATTAGAAAGACCCTACACCTCCTCAGTGTTCAGTCCAAACTCCAGTTCTACAGGTTCCTCCATTAGATCCTCATGGAAGTTGAGTGACACTTCAACTTGCAGAGTCCACTCTGTCCACTCTGTACCTATTTCCATTCTTAGGTTTGGGTCATGTGGAAGAGCTTATCCTAAACACCGGATGAAAAACCCACCAATGGAGCTGGTGACTGATGGAGACAGAGAATTATCACTGCACTCCAGAAAGCATGGGCCTACTGTAGAAATTATCAAACAGGTTTAGAGTCCTGTGGATATACCTTTTGCTCTGAACCCCATGTGTGACACAGTTGAACCTGCAGATACTATGGAGGAAGAAAAGAGCAGCCAGATTTCCTTCCGTTTCCTTTCACACTCCACCCAGAGTCAGTCCATCTGAGTCAGAGTAACACTCCACTTATTGTGCAAGCTGAAGGGGCACACGCTGGGCTCATGGAAAATGTCCCCATGGAAAGCAGCAAGTGTACTCTCAACACTGGATTCATTGGCGGAAAATGAATCCATCCTCACAGAATATCCAGACCCATCCATCTCACTAAAAGAGACTCAATCTCCATTCGACAAACCAGAATCCATCCCCCTCTTAACTCAGGAAGGACATTCTGTTTCTCATGAGGAAGGAGAACCTTCTGAGGACTCTGAAGTAGAATTACTGTCTGAAGGCAACTTGGAGGCCAGTCTGGATTTAGAGCTTCCCTGTCCCCTTCCTAAAAAGACATCTCTTTATCATGCTCTCATGATTCTTGTCAAGTATTCATTGTATTTACTTTGCTAACTATTAAACTCTCATTGTTAATATTATGGTGTGCAGTTCTTCAGTCCTTATTATACTGTGTTTTATTTTCCACTTATAATGTGAGACCTCAGTCACCTAGGTCCTGGGTGGTCCAAAAACTAGACTGGTCTGGTCCCATAGAAGGCAACCTTACTGGATATACAGGGAAATATGAAATGCATGGAATCACCAGGAATCCAGGCCAGGCCTCCATGGAAAGACAAGTCAGCTACCAAAGCTTAAGGACAGAGCAGATGCCTGGAAATGTGTTTTGTCAATCAGGAGAAGTGCCAGAGTAACAGTAATATTATGTGGGACTCTGTTCTGTGAGTTCAAGTCTGTTTATATATCCATTGTGCTTTGTACAAATATTTAAGAAAATTAAAACTCCACAATAGCATCAAAAATCTACTTTGGCTTTGAATGTGGCCTAGTTGTAGAGTGCTCGCCTAGTATACAAGAAGACCTTGATTCAATTCCTCGGCACTGCATACACAGAAAAAGCAGATGGGGCACTGTGGCTCAGGTGTCAGAGTGCCACCCTTGAACAAATGTGGCCAAGGACAGTTACTGGTCCCTCAGTTCAAGCCCCAGGACTAGCCAAACAAGAAATCATACCATTTTCCACACATTTGGAAATAAATCTGTTTTATCTAACCCTACTTCTTTTTTGCCAGTCCAGGGTGTGTGCCACCAAGCCAAACTACTGGCCCCCAACCTTATTATTTTGAATCATTTAATTTTTTTACATAATCATATTTCATGCTGTCTGTATTAATACCATAAACAGTATGCTTAGTGTAATAATGTTAAAGGTAAAACATAAGAAATTAATAACTAAAATTCCTTTTTTATTAGTTTTATTGCATTACTACAATTTTATGAGAAAAATTACCTAGAATGTTTATTTTAGAGTTCAAGTAATCCATTTTGATAAATATATCAACCTACATCATTTATTTGAACACATTTTAAACTATTTTTTTCAGGAATGAAAATACATATATATTTGTTGTAAATGAAATTTATGACTTGGGGGGAAGGGAAAGAGAAAAGGGGGGGAGGGGGTAACAGTGTTTACAAGAAATGTACTCATTACACATGTAATGGCAATCTCTTTGTATATCACCTTGACAACAAATTTTTTGAAAAGTACAATAAGTTTTAACGTCTACTTTGGGCAGAATTTTTTTTTGCCAGTACTGTGCTTAGACTGAGGACCTGAGCACGATCCTTGTTTTTGTTTTTGTTTATTCTTAAGGCGCAAGTTCTATCACATGTGCCACAGCATCACTTTTATCTTTTTTTATCTATGTTGTGCTGAGGAATTGAACTTGGGTCTTCATTCATGCTCGGCAAGAACTCATCCACTAGGCTTAACTTATGGCCCCAGTGGGAAGGAAGTTTTCCATAAAATATGTAGGAAATATGTCCACTAAGGAAAAGCCATCAAAAATAGAAGAAAAATTATATACTTAGATAACGACATGCCAGTATTGTGGCAGATCTCTGTAGTTCTAGCTTCAAGAGTGGCCTATTTGGACCGGGAGTTGGCTGGCTGAAGTAAAGTGCTATCCTTGAGCAAGCCCTAGGACAGTGCTCTGGCCATGAGTTGAAGCCATAGGACATGCAAAAAATAATAATTTAATGCCTGTCACTGGTGGCTCACCCTGGTAATCCTAGCTACCCTGGAGGATCGAGGTTCAAAGACGGCCCAGGCATAAAAATCTGTGAGAATCTTATTTCCAAATAATCCAGAAAATTCAAAATGACAATGTGCCTCAAGTGGTAGAGCTCTTGCCTTGAGCTGAAGAGCTTAAGGTAAACATCCAGGCCCAGAGTTCAAGCCCCATGAGTGAAAAAAAGAAAAAGAAAAAGAAAGCCCTTATCTAAGGCTGGAGTGCACACTAGTGGTAGTTTGCTTGCCTAGTATGCACAAAGCCCTGTGTTCAATTACTATGTACCACTTAAACCAAAAAAAAAGCTGGAAATGATGTCAGAAGGTTGGGTTCTGAGGATCACAGTTCAAAGCCAGGCCAGACACTAAAGTCCATGAAACTGTTACTTCCAATTAAGCACCAGAAAACCAGAAGTGACACTGTGGCTCAAGGTGTTTAAGGTTGTAGCCTTGAGCTGAAGAGCCCAGGGACACTGCCCAGGTGCACAATTAAAGTCTTACAACCGAGAGAGAGAGAGAGAGAGAGAGAGAGAGAGAGAGAGAGAGAGAGAGAGAGAGAGAGAGAGAGAGAGACAGAGAGAGACAGAGAGAGACAGAGAGAGACAGAGAGACAGAGACAGAGAGAGAAATAGAGACAGAGACAGAGAGACACAGAGAGAGAGACAGACAGGCAGACAGACAGAGACAGACAGAGACAGAGAGACAGAGACAGAGACATCAAACTTTCAGGCACTGCTGGCTGAAGCGTGTAATTCTAGCTACTATGGAGGCTGAGATTGGAGGATCTTGGTTCAAAGCCCAAAGCCAGCCTGGACACATAAGTCTGTGAGACTTACATCACCAATTAACTACCAGAAACCAAAAATGGAGCTGTAGAGGAAGAGCGCTAGCCTTGAGCTGAAGGGCTCCGGGACAGTGTCCAGGCCCAGAGTCCAAGCACCATGACGAATCAACAATAAAAAAAGAAGATAGCTAATAGTAATGATGAATAATTTTGGGCTGGGAGTTTGGCCTAGTGGTAGAGTGCTTGCCTAGCATGCACGAAGACCTGGGTTCAATTCCTCAATACCACATACATAGAAAAATGCTGGAAGTGGTGCTGAGGCTGAAGTGGTAGAGCCCTAGCCTTGAGAAAATATAAGGACAGTGCTCAGTCCCTGAGTTCAAGCCCAGGACTGGCCAAATCAAAAGTAGTAGAGCACTGGCATTGAACTGAAGATCTGAGGAACAGCCCAGGCACAGAGTTCAAGCACCGCAAACAACAACAACAAAATCTATGAAATGGCAGTGGTGGTTTTAAGCTAAGCAAAAATAGAGTAGAAACTGGTAAAATGCATATTTGTGTGTAAGCAAAATAGCCAGACTTATGCATTAGAACAGGATAGCAACTTCAAAAAAAATTTTGTTTTCCATTTCACTAGGTCCTGTCTCTTAACTTATTCAAGTAAGTAAAATGCTGGGTTTTATAATGATTGCTCTGAATATTAGAAAATCAGAATATCTCTCATTAACCAACAAAGACCAGGAACTGAGGCTTCGTTCAAATGGCAGAGTATCAGGCAAGGGAAGAAAAAATTGAAGTATGAACTTGAAGATCTTGATCCAGAACCTGCATAGTAACAGAGCAGCAGCCTGGTGATGGTACCTCACACCTATAATCTTAGCTACTCAGGAGGCTAAGATCTGAGAATCAAAGTTTAAAGCCAGCCAAAGTACCCAGTTAACTGCCAGAAAAACCAGAAGTGGCACTGTGGCTCACAGATTAAAGCACTAGCCTTGAGATGAAGAGCTCTGGGACAGTGCCCAAGCCCAGAGTTCAAGCCCCACAATTGACAAAAATCAAACAAGCAAACAAAACTCACAAAGAAGCCTGCAGACCACAGTGGTTCTGCTGAGTCTCTTCTCTATGGGGATCAGGAAACATTTCACTTTTTCTGTCTCTTCCCATATCAACATTCATACTAAAATAAGACTGTGTTGAAAGTTTCAATTTATAAAAATTTTTTTCATGAAGCACCCTGAAATATTCATCGCTTATACCTCAATTGAAGATAGTTGATTTGGGGCTGCATTGGAACAGTGCTAGCCTTGAGCAGAAAAGGTCAGGGATAGAGCTGAAGCACTCAGTTGAAGACCCAGTGCCAACACACAAAAGAAATTATGCACTTTATACACATTTTCTAATTTCTTAATGAATTTTTCAGTCTGTATAAATATAGGGTACATTCCTTGTTACTTAAGTAAGATTGCTCATTTTTTTCTTTTTGGCAGTTCTAGGGCTTGGACTCAGGGCCTAGACATTTTCATTGGACTCGCTTGCCCAAGGTGAGTGCTCTGCCTCTTGAGACACAGCGCAACTTCTAGCTTTTTTCTGAGTATGCGGAACCGGTGAATAGAACCTAGGTCTTCATGCATTCTAGGTGAGCACTCTACCATTAGGCTACATTCCCAGGCAGTGAGATTCCTCTTACAGTCATTGTATGTTCACAGAGTTTGATCTCACACACTGTAGGGCCCTGGTTGGCTTTCACCTGTGATCCTAAGCCCTGAGCCTCGTAAGCAGCTGAAATTAAGTTGTGAGCCAGCATGATGGCTTCCATTCTTTTTTCTACAAAAATATATGTAGTTATCTAAAATACATCAATAGCTGAAAAAAATGAATCTCTCCCAAACAAATCTTCAAAGAAACAACCATCCTATTAAAAGGTGGGCTAAAGACTTAAGAGTATTCTCTGAAGAAAAAATTAAAATGGGCTTTAGACAAATGAAGAAATGCTCCATATCTCTAGCAATAAGGGAAATGAAAATCAAAACAACTTTGAGATTCCACCTGACTCCAGTCAGAATGGCCATTATCAAAAAATCTAATAAGAGATACTGGTGGGGAAGTGACCAGGGGGGATCACACCTACACTGTTGGTGTGAGTGTAAACTCGTTCAACCACTAGGTAAAGCAGTGTGGTGGTTCCTCAAAAGACTAAACATAGAGCTCCCCTATGATCCAGCAAATTCACTACTTGGCACCTACCCAATTGTCCAGAAAAAAGGACATACTAAAGCCACTAGCACAATGATGCTCATTGCAGCACTATTTACCATAGCAAAGATATGAAACCAACCCAGATGCCACTCAGTAGATGACTGAATCAAGAAGATGTGGTACTTATACACAATGGAATGCTATGCTGCCATCAGAAGGAATGACATCGCCCCATTTGTAAGGAAATGGAAAGACTTGGAAAAATTCATATTAAGTGAAGCAAGCCAGACCCAAAGAAACATAAGCTCAATGGTTTCCCTCATTTGTAATAATTAGTTCACATCTAGGACTCTCCTAGCAGAGCATTACAATAACTCAAAAACCTAGGTATATAAGGTCATATAGGATGAGACTAAATGTAAGGATCTCTAGGATATGGGAACAAGAGCTATATCTTGTGTCATCGTTGCTCTTAATCTTGTGTGATTTTTGTCCTTAATCTACTATGTTATTTCTCATCTCTTATTTTGCCCTTTGGTTAATGTCAGATTGTTACTGTATCTGATTTTTTCCCTGGCATATTGTATATATGTTTATTTGTTTATGTCAAATAGGAAAGGGAAGGGGGGAAACAAGATGATTGGGAAGGGGAGGGGAGAGGGAACTGGGGACAAAAACATGTGGAGTGGAATAAATGTGTGAGAAGTAATGCAGTCCACTACCTGTAAATGTAATCGTAACCCCTCTATACATTACCCTGAAAATAAAAAAGAGTCTATACAAATATCTGTAGAAAATGAGGCTGGATGATGGAAACAACCAGATGCCCTACTACAAAAAATGTGATACACGCACACACACACACACACATACACACACACACACACACATACAATGGAATGATACATAGCTAACCAACAAGATAAAATAATGGCATTCTCGGGGAAATAGATGAAAAGGAAAAAAATCATATTTAGTGAAGTGAAGTAAACCAAACTCAAAGGAACATAGGCCCAAGAGTCTCCCTCATTTGTCAAATTCAGTAGAAACCTTGGGCTCTGCTACCAGAGAATTACAATAGAACAAAATCTAGAGACATCGTGACAAATAGTATGACACTAAATGTAAGGACCTCCAAGATAAAGAAACAAACTCATATAAAGAGTGATTGTTGTCCTTAATGAACTATGTGATCTCTTATCTCTTTTGCTATCCCTTGGTTATATCATATTGTAACAATATTTCACCTTGTTTTCTGATATATTTCATATGTGCCTAACTGGTTATTTGAAATTGGATAGGGATGGGGGAAATGAACATGAGTGGGGGTAGGGGAAGAGAAATGGGGACCATATCATTACATGGGGTATCAAAGTTTGAGAAGTAATGCACCTTCTATCTGGTGAATATAATGTTCTACACTCAATGATACTTCTGGAAAAATGATATAGCTGACTGTGTAGATGGTATGAAGACATACTGGCCTAAACGTAGAATAAAGCATTGGTAAGTGGCTGTTAGCTGTCCAGATTCTACTGGAATATGTGGAATGAATTTATTAAGCACAATGCAGGCTCTTAATCAGATCAGGATCAAGATTATGTGGTTCCATGAGATGAATGAGGAAAGATCAGAAAAATCTACTAAGATATCCAGATATACTTTTGAAACTAAGGTATCTGGACTCCTTTTTTTTCTTTCTTGGTGGGGAGCTTGAACTTTGGACCTGGGCAAGGTCTCTTAGTTCTTTTTCCTCAAGGCTAATGCTGTACCAGTTTTAGCCACAACTCCACTTAGTTTTTGGGTGGATAAGTGGAGAAAAGAATCTTACAGTTTTTTTTGTTTTCGTTTTTTTGCTTGCAAAGGCTTTGAATCACCTTCTCCCTGGCTAGTAGAATGACAATTATGACCCTCCAGCGCCTGGCTAGTGATTTTTTGAAAATTGGACTTTCTTCCAAATCACGTAACTGGTTCCTAGCAAAGTTTTGAAGCCTGACTTAAATGTGACAGATTTTTGTCACTTGGAGACACTCTGTGCTGAACGTTAGACATCTACCAGCTGAGTCACAGTGCCACTTCCAGTTTTTGTTTATGTGGTGCTGAAGAATGGAATCCAGGGTTTCATACATGCTAGGCAAGCTACATTTTCAGCCCAAGGTTTTATGTTTTGTTTTTTCAGTGTTGTTGCTTCTAAGGTACTGTATGATGTTCTTTCATTTTCCGTGCTTTTCACCTCTTTTCTTCTTTTTCCCTTTAGTTTTATTCTCTGTAGTCACTGTGTTGAATTCGGTTACCCTGTGTCTTGTACATAGGTTTATGTGATTTGGGGAATGGAGAGGGTATAATAAAATTGGGGAAAAAAAAACAAAGGAAAAAGGGTGAACCAATTGAACAGTGATACTTGGAAGACACTAAACGGAAATGAACTGAACAATCTGGGTGGAGAGGGGGCTGAGGGTAGGAAAACAGAGAAAAATGAGGGAGGGGATAACAATTTTCTTAAGAAATGTGTTCATTACTTATGTAACCGTATGCCAACTATATATTGACTTAACAAAAAAAATTAACTTAAAAAAATAATTTAGCCGGGTATGGTGGGTCACACTTGTAAATGTAGCTACTCAAGAGGCTGGGAACCAAGGATAGCAGTTCAAAGTCAGCCTGGGCACTGAAGTCCATGTGACTCTTATCTCCAATTAACCACCAGAAAACCATAAGTGGCCCTATGGCTCAAGGGATAGGGCAGTAGTCTTGAGCTGAAAAGCTCAGTGACAAGACCCAGGTGCAGAACTGCAGTCCCATGACTTGAATGATGGATGATACTAGCCAGGCTCTGTGCGCTCACACTTGGAATCCTATCTACACAGAATCAGGTTTGAATCCAGCCCAAACAAATTGCATGATATTCTGATTTACAGTTCATTACCAAAAATCTGGAAGTGGAGCTGTGGATCAAGTGGTAGAACACTAGCCTGAAGCAAAAAAAAAAATTTAAGGACAGTTCCCAGGCCCTGGGTTCAAGTCCCAGGACTTGCATAAAACAAACAAAATGTGACGCTGAGTCCTCCAACATTTGGTGTTATAGTTCAATATTCTTGATATGCGTCTTAGAAATTAAGTCCCTAGCAAATACTCTCCCCTGAAATTCTGCTTCATAGCTGATTCATAGAATTTCAGCATCATTACTATCACCTTCCAGTTAGCATAGCAGTCGACTACTGAAAATTTGAAGAAAACTTTTGAGTAATCCTAATAAATCTGTGTATCATCTGCACACACATCAAATCAGCAGCAGCTATGTTCTACTATTATCTAAATGTATTTAATCCCTTCTTGAGTTAATGAGCCTTAAAGAGTAAAACATATGAAATAGTTATGAAACCAACAGTCAACATTCTTCTACCTAATATTGTAATATAAGTTTATAAATGCAAGGACTATTCTGAAGTGTGCAGAAGATAGCTTCTAATTATAATATTCTTATGAAGTATAGTTTTTAAGAAACATGTTGCTTGCTTTGGGAAAGCAAAGGCAAGGAAAAATGATATAAGTAAGTTCCCTATTTATCAGAAGGAAAATACTATTGGGTTTAGATCAACTTCATTCATTCCGTGCTGATGAAACAAATATTTGCAATTCCTGAGGCCAATCACTTCATTGTGATGCACAATCAGCCAGCTTAAATCAATCTTCCAAAAAAGGAAAGGAACAAATGAGAAGCAATTAAGGTTTCCAAAATGAACCAGGTGGTGGTGGCAGCTCACACTTGTAATTCTATCTACTCAAGGCCTGAAATCCAAGGATCTGGATTAAGTCTGTCTGGGATGAAAATATTCCTGTCTGAAACATCATCTCTGTTATCACAGCCCAGCTGATACACTCTGCCCAACAGGTTCCAAACACCAAAGTCCATCTCCTATCTGAAATACTAGCAAACGTACTCACACATTATTTCCTCTTTGGGAGATAGTTGAAACATGTACCAGAAACATTTCCCTGGCTTCAGAGTGGAAGTGGAAATATATACTCACTAGAAGCCCATCTAGTAAATTACAGTCAATCATCTTTCCTCACATCTTGTTAGTTAAATTGAACAATGAGTGTTTGGATCAGAAGCGATGTGTATGAGCATACAGGTTGTAAATGTACTGTAATCCTAGCTACTCAAGATAAGCTGAGACCTGAGGATTCCAGTTCAAAATCAGCCATGCAATAAATTCCATAAGATTTTTACCTCTAATTAACCAGCAAAAAACAGAGCGTTGATTTGTGCTTAAAATGCCACAGGCCTAAGCTTTGCATAAAAGTCCTAAGGGGTATCATTCAGGATCCCACTCTCTCCACTCCTTTTTAACATAGTACTAGAATTCCTAGGCAGTGCAATAAGGCAAGAAGCAAGCATAAAGGGGATCCAAGTAGGGAAAGAGGAAATAAAATTATCCCTCTTTGCAGATGACATGATTCTGTATTTAAAGAATCCTATAGACTCTACTCCCAAGCTCCTTGAGCTGATTCAAAGCTTTGGAATTGTAGCAGGCCATAAGATCAACCTCACAAATCAACTGCTTTCCTTTATGCCAACAGTGAGAGGAACAAGGCAATAATCAGGAAAGAAACTCTTTTCACAATAGCCTCAAAGAAAATAAAGTACCTAGGAATTAGCTTAACTAAGAATGTAAAGGACCTTTTTGACGAAAACTTTAAAACCCTAAAAAAGGAAATTAAAGCAGAACTAAGGAAATGGAAAAACCTCCCATAGTCCTGGATTGGAAGAATCAACATTGTAAAAATGACAATCTTGCCAAGGGCTATCTACAAATTCAATGCAATACCCATCAACAACCCAATGTCATTCTTTAAAGAAATAGAAGAGGCAATTCAATGTTTCATATGGAATAATAAAAGACCCCCTAAGCAAAAACACTTCTTAGCAGCTGGAGGAATTTCAATTCCAAACTTTAGTCTCTATTACAGAGCTATAATTCTCAAAACAGCTTGGTACTGGCACAAGAACAGGCCTGAAGTCCAATGGAATAGAACTGCGGTCCCAGATATTAAACCACAGACCTATGGCCACCTAATCTTTGACAAGGGAGCCAAAAAAATAGAATGGAAGAAAGATAGCCTCTTCAACAAGTTGTGCTACCAGAACTGGTTAAGCACCTGCAGAAAACTAAAGTTGGATCCTTCTTTGTCACCTTGCACTAGAATTAACTCCAAATGGATCAAAGACCTGGAGGTAAAAGCTGACACACTGAAAAGTTTACAGGAAGGAATAGGAGATACACTAGGCCTCCATGGCACAGGTCGAAACTTTCTTAATAAGGACCAAGAATCACAACAAATCAGAGAAAGGCTGGATAAGTGGGAATGCATTAAACTGCAGAGCTTTTGTTTGGCAGCGGATATAGCTAGTAAACTAATCAGGAGGCCTACAGAGTGGGAAAGATCTTCACCAACCAAACAACGGACAAAGGCCTCATATCTAAAATATATCAACAACTCAAAAAATTGAATCACTCCAAAACTAACCTCCAAAGTAACACATATCCCATTAAAAAACGGGCCAGAGACTTAAAGAGAGTCTGCGCTGAAAAAGAAACAAAAATGGCCTATAGACACATGAAGAAATGCTCCACATCTATGGTCATAAAAGAAATGCAAATCAAAACAACTCTAAGATTCCACCTCACTCCAGTTAGAATGGCCAGGATCAGGAAAACGAATGACCACAGATGCTTGAGGGGATGTGGCCAGGAGGGATCACTACTACACTGTTGGTGGGAGTGCAAACTCGTTCAACCACTATGGAAAGCAGTGCGGCAGTGCCTCAAAAGGCTAATCATAGAACTCCCCTATGACCCAGCAATTCCACTACTTGGCATTTTCCCAACAATCCAGAAACAAGGGCATACTAAACCCACTAGCACAACAATGTTCATTGCAGCACTATTCACCATAGCAAAGATATGGAACCAACCCAGATGTCCCTCAGTTGATGAGTGGATCAACAAGTTGTGGTATTTGTACACAATGGAATTTTATGCTGCTGTCAGAAAGAATGACATCGCCCCATTTGTTAGGATATGGAAAGACTTAGAACAAATCATATTAAGTGAAGTAAGCCAGACTCAAAGGAACTTAGGCTCAGTGGTTTCCTTCATTCGTCATAATCAGTAGAAACCTTGGGCTCTACTAGCAGAGATTTGCAATAGAGCAAAAGGCCATATATAAGCCCATATACTGTGAAGCTATTGGAAAAGACCTCCAGGATATTGAAACAAAAGCCACATAATGGATGGTTGTTGTCCTTAATGTACTATGTTGTCTCTCATCTCCTTTGCTGTCCCTTGGTTATCCCATATTGGTATAGTATCTCAATTTGTTATCTGATATATTGAATTTATTTGTATATGGATATTTGAAATTTGATAGGGAAGGGGGGAAATCAAGCGGTTGGGGGGTGTGGGGTTGGAGGGATATGGGTACCAAGACATGTGAAAGGGTATCAATGTATGTGAATTAATGCACCTTCTATCTGGCAAATATCATGTAACCCTTTTACTAATTACAATAAAAAAATTTAAAGAAAAAGAAAGCTGTAGTGTGTGGGGAGGATGATGGGGCCAAATACATTTCTTCTTAGAAATTTACCTCATCTGGTTGCCCTGGATTTTCCTGGCCTTCTTCTTAGAGAAAGGCCTGTTATACTGGATTTGTGGCTTGGCAATGATCTAGCATGTACATCTTCGAGTATGACATCCACAACTTCCACGCCTGAGACTCGAGTTTCCTGACCTTTGGCAACAGCACAGCAACATCTTTCTTCCTCCTGAGCCACAGGCCAAGTGAGCTGGCTTGAGCTGGGTGTTATTTACAGTGGCTTGGTTACCAGGGTTCCACATTCTGTTCCATTGTGAGGGAGGCAGGGTCACCTTTCAGGGCCCAATGACCAAAGATCCTTGCTCACAGAAGACCTCACCAAAGACATACTGGAGGCTGAATCTCTCCTCCAATCTCACAATATACATGTGGATGTAGTAAACAGCACACCTTATTTGTCCATTCCCAATGTCTTCCACTAGGCCCACCTACCAGTCTGGTCTCAGGCTCAAGGAGCCTTTCTTAGGTAAGATCCAAATTTAAGGGTCAATATTGCCCTCATCCTTTACAAAACATTTGCTTCACAGTGCCTTCTCTGCCTGCATTGTGCCCCTTGTCGATTTTTTTTTTTTGCTAGTCTTGGGACTTGACCTCAGAGTGTGAACATTGTTCTTGGGCTTTCTTTAGGCTTTAGCTGTCCCACCGAGCCACAGCACCACTTGCAGCGTTTTCTATGTATGTGGTAATGAGGAATCAAACCTGAGTCTTTTTGCGTGGTAGCCAAGGACTCTACCACTAGGTCAAACACACAGGGCATCTTGCACATATTTTTGACGTCAATCTACTATGATATTATTAGGTTTCTGTATCCTAATCAATTTTTTCCTGATGATTAGCTTTGCTGTCATGTGTAAAAAATGCAAGACGGGAAAACACAGAAGAATTAGTGAAATTTAAAAAAAAGCATTACACACATAGATAAGTGTTCATTCTTTGTAGGAGAAAGGATATTTTGATATGATGATGATGACTTTATAATTACTATTTCAGGGTTGAGAGTTTGGCATCGTGGTAGAGTGCTTGCCTAGCATCCATGAAGATCTGGGGTTGATTGCTCAGTATGACATAGGTAGAAAATCTAGATGTGGCACTGTGGCTCAAGTGGCAGAGTGCTAGACTTGAAAAAAAGCGAGGACAGTGCTCAGGCCCTGAATTCCAGGCCCAAGACTGGCAGAAAGATAAAAGAACATAAAATGTTTTTTACGAGCTAATTCACTCACAGCATTGGCTTCTGGAATCTTCGCTTCTGCATCTTGTGAAATACCCCTTTCCCTCAACGTAGACAAGAAAAACAGATCCATCCCATGGTCCACTGTGAGGCCACTGGTTGGGCTAAGAGCTAGTCGTGCAGCAACACATAAGTTTTATTCTAATATTTTCCAAACTTTATACTCAAATATGCTAGCTACTTACCAACTTAGGTCAGTTATCCTTATGCTATAACTTTTCTTCATTACTACAATATTCTTACACTCCTACGTTAATCCTCTTTACCTCCCCTGACCTCTCTCATTCTTTTTTTCTATCTCTGGACCTCTGCTCGTCTTTCAACCCTTATACTGCACGGATCTACACTTGATGGCTGTTGAGCAATATTGTATATATAGGTGGTTAATTATTCTCTAGGCTCAGAGGGACTTAAAGACAATAGAGACTGGATTGAGAGGCTTATTATTTTGGGTATAAATCGCTTATCAGTGGTTGTATTAGACTGGTCTGTAAGTGCACAAAAAGAAAGAGTGATAATACCAATCAAAACTTGTGAACATCTAGTGTCTGCCAGCTACAGAGGTCTAGGTTGGTTATATCTGGAAAACGATAATCCTATTTAGTAGTAATCTTGCTCCCATTTTCAAATGGGCAGAACAAGAAACTCAAGAAAAATGTCAAATCAAGAAACAACATCCCCCACCCAAAGTAAACAGACAATGGAACAGTCACTGGCACACCTAGAGGAGAGTCTTCCAAGTGCTACACAAATGCAATTGATAAACATCATTAATGGAAAATGTGAAAATATAAAGAAAGAGATAATGGAGCAAGCCATAGCTGAACAAGAGGAAAGCATAATCAAGGTGATAAGTGAAAAAGAAGAAGCCATAAAGGAGGCCATAATAAAGGTTTTTCAAAGAAAGATGGATGAATTCATAGAATCCACAAATAAAAACGTGACCAAACTCCAGCAAATGTCCAAAGAAAATAAAGCTACTGAGCTACCCACTCCAAAGGAAATCAAGGAGATAAAGAAATCCATACATGATCTAAAACAAGAGATGCAAGGCATCAAAAGTGAGCAAATAGAAGCAAGGGATATGAAAAATAAAGTAGATAGCTTTGATAGCAGGTTAGACAATGCAGAGGAGAGATTTTCCGGGGCTGAAGATAATTTAGTTATTATAGAGAAAGAACAGAAAATGAGTCAATCCAAATCTAGGATATATGAGAGAGCGCTTCAGGAGGTCCAGAATGCAATTAGGAAGCCTAATTAAGGCTAGTTGGTATTGAGGAGGGCGTGGAGAAAGAGGTCAATGGTATTGGAAATATACTTCAGGGAATCATCTCAGAGAATTTCCCAAATATCCAGAAGGGCAGGCCCATCCAGGTACGAGAAGCTTTTAGAACCCCAAACAGACCTGACCAGAAAAGAACATCCCACCGCCACATTGTGATCCGAACTGGATCAATAGAAATGAAAGGAAAGATCCTAAAGGCAGCCAGGGAAAAGGGATCAGTAACCTATAAAGGCAAACCAATCAGAATAACCTCAGATATCTCAGCAGAGACCATGCAAGCACGAAGTGACTGGAAGCATATATGTCATGCCCTTAAATCAAATAACTACCAACCAAGAATACTGTAGCCAGCTAAGCTCTCATTCATAACTGAGGGAACAATTAAAACATTCCATTCCAGGGAAAAGCTGCAACAATATGTCGAAACAAAACCAACACTACAGAGAATTCTCAAAGATGCTCTATACATAGAAAACCAAAATAAATGCAATATAGGGAAAGAAATGGCACCTAAACAGCATACCATCTAAGGACCACAAGAACTGTCAAGACACAGGCCCTACTAAAAGCTTTTAAGAATGGTAGGAACTAATAAATATCTCTCAATCCTAACTCTCAATATCAATGGACTTAACTCTCCAATGAAACGGCATAGGCTGTCTAGTTGGATCTAAAAGCAAGAGCCATCGTTCTGCTGTCTTCAAGAGACACATCTTACCCAAAAACAATCATCTTTTGAAAGTGAGAGGTTGGAATAAACTCTATCAAGCTAACTGCCCCCATAAACAGGCTGGAGTTGCCATCTTCATATCAGATACAATAGACTTCAAACTAAAATTAGTAAGAAAAGACAAAGAAGGTTACTACATACTACTAAAGGGATCTTTCCTCCAGGAAGACATAACGATCCTAAATATTTACACACCCAATCCCGGAGCTCCAAACTTCATCAAGCAAACTTTACTTACACTGAAACCATACATAGATCGAAATACAGTGATTGTTGGTGAGTTTAACACACCACTCTCACCTATGGACAGATCAACAAGGCAAAACTCAACAGAGAAACCTTAGAACTGAACAACTGTATAGACCAACTAGATCTAACAGACATCTGCAGAATATTCCACCCAGCAACAACACAATATACGTTTTTCATAGCAGCACATGGAACATTTTCCAAAATAGATCACATCTTAGGCCATAAAACAAACCTGGACAGATTCAGAAACACTGAAATTATTCCATGCACACTCTCAGACCATAAAGGCATCAAATAGGAGCTGAACACATATCTCCACCAACGAAAACCCTGTAACTCCTGGAGACTGAACAACACATTGTTGAATCAAAAACTATGGGTAATAGAAGAGATCAGAACAGATATCCAACTGTTTATGAAATTTAACAATAAGGAGCACACAAATATCAACTCCTTAGGGACACAACAAAGGCAGTACTCAGAGGAAAATTTATAGTGCTGAGTGCCTACATCAGCGAGTTGGAAAAATGGCAAACCAACTAGTTAATGTCTCACTTTAACCTCCTGGAAAAAGAGCAACAAACCAAACCTAAACCCATTAGGAGAAAGCAAATTATTAAAATCAAAGCAGAATTAAATGATTTGGAATAAAAAAAAACCTATAGAAATAATCAACAAAACAAGGAGATGGTTCTTTGAAAGAATTCAAAAAATTGACAAGCCCTTAGCAAATCTTACCAAAAAAAGAAGAGAGCATATCGAAATAAACAAAATCGCAGATGAAAATGGTAATATCACGACAGAAATTACCAAGATCCAGAATATCATGAGGGAATACTTCTCAAACCATTAAGCCAACAAATTTGAGAATCTAGAGGAAATGGATGAATTCCCAGACAATATTAACATACCCACACTGAACCAAGAAGAGCTAACCCAACTCAACAGGCCTATTTCAAGCTCTGAAATAGAAATGGAAATTAGACAACTTCCACTTAAAAAGAGCCCAGGGCCAGATGGATTCACAGCTGAATTCTATAAGGTCTTCAAAGCAAAGCTCACACCAATACTCCTCAAGCTCTTCAATGAAATTGAAAATGAAGGTTCTTTACCAAACTCATTCTGTGAAGCCAGTATATCCCTCATCCCCAAACCAGACAGAGATTCATCAAAGAAAGAGAACTATAGACCCATTTCTTTGATGAACATCGATGCAAAACTTCTCAACAAAATACTGGATAACCGTCTACAACAACTCATCAAAAAAATTATACACTTTGATCAAACTGGATTCATCACAGGGAGGCAAAGCTGGTTCAACATGCACAAATCAATTAATATAATTCAACACATCAACAGGAGCAAGGACAAAAATCACATGATTGTCTCAATAGATGTGGAAAAGGCATTTGACAAGATCCAAAACCCCTTTATGTTAAAAGATGTGGAGAAACTAGGAATCCATGGAACATTTCTCAATGTAAGAAAAGCTGTGTATGAGAAACCCACTCCTAGTATTATAATTAATGGTGAAAATCTAAAGCCATTCCCTCTAAAATCACGAAGGAGACAAGGATGCCCACTCTCTCCACTCCTTTTTAGCATAGTACTAGAATTCCTAGGCAGTGCAATAAGGCAAGAAGCAAGCATAAAGGGGATCCAAGCAGGGAAAGAGGAAATAAAACTATCCCTCTTTGGAGATTGTAGGGAGCCGGGACAAACGCCATTATAAGATGGCGCCCGTTTCCTAACTCCTTAGAGGTGAACAATCTATATAAGGCAATGTTGTGCTCGACTACGTGTCCTAAGTTATGCACATGCACGAATCACATGATGATCCCTGGCCAATCCCGCGGCACCTCCTTGTGACAGTAGGGCGGCAGCCAATGGTGGAGCAACCCGTGTTCCTGTTCCCTATATAAGCAGCTGCTTTTTGATGCCTCGCCCCTTTCGCTTCCTGCTCCCCCTTCAATCAAAAGGCTCTCCAATAAAGTATGATTTGAGAAGAATCCTCGAGTGGTGGTCGTTCTTCCTCGCTGGTCGAGGAGCTCGCCGCAACTGGTGCCGAGACCCGGGACCCTGGGAAGACAGGACGACAAGCGAGGGGCCGAGGAGGATTCAGAACTCGACATACGGAGAGGAGACGTTGGTATGTATCAGCCTGATCAGCTGAGATCCCCAGGTATGCTGTTTTTTGGGGTACAATTCTGGGTGCTTGCTGTTGTCCTTCCTTTGTGGGTGCTGCTGGTGTGTTTTTGTTGCATTTGTCTGCATTGCGGCAACTCAGAGATTGTTAAGTAAGTCAGTAGGACATTGATGAAGCACCAGGATAGTCTCTCCGAGGCAGAATCTAATGGGGAGGAAAAGGGTAGGCCAAAAACGAAAGGGAAAGAAAATAAAGAAAAGAGACTTTATGTCAAAGAACAGAGGGTGGATGCACCATACCAAGATACCGTGCAGGAGGGTGATAAGGAGGACCAAGTCATAAGAGCAATGGAGCCGCTCCCCGGGCAGCTTTACCCGGATCTAGACAGGTTTCAACATTTACAAATAAGGGAGTCTAGAGATGAGGAGCTAAATGATTCAAATGAGGAATTAAACAGCTCAGATGAGGAAGTGACTAACAATTCAGATGAGGAACAGGACCCGAAAGAGGGAGAAGGCTTGGAGGAGGCGGTTGCTAGGTATGAGGAGGGTAGGTATGGAGTTCGACGACCTCTTCTGGCCGGAGTGTCTAAAGGAAATAAGCAAGAGAGAATCATGCCCTCTGCGCCCCCGCCCTATCCTGTGGCGCCGGGAAAATTCATTTCATAAAAGGAAGCACTTGGTCCCGCCTGGCAGCTGCGTTCCCAGTTTTTGAGAACCCAGTTACCCAGGAGAGGACCTTTGAACCAGTCTCCTATAAACAGTTAAAGGATTTGATGGAGGCAGTACGTAATTATGGAGTTACGGCCAGTTATACCACTGCCTTGCTTAGAAGACTAACTGTTAATGCTATGACACCTAATGATTGGTATGAGGTCGCGCAGACATGCCTCAATCATGGACAGTTCCTTGACTTCAGGTCTATAGTTATGGACAGAGCTCAGGCTCAATATAGAGTAAATGTACAAGAAGGGCGGCCCGAGTGGACCGTGGACATGCTCCTAGGGCAAGGACAATGGGCTGAGGATCAGACAAATTTCCCCTGGGATGTTTATAAACAAATAAATGAGGTTTTTTACAAGTCCTGGAGGGCAATCCCAAAGGTCACTGGCAGCCTCACCAAAGTTACTCAAGCTGTCACGGAGCCATTCTCCGATTTTGTGGCCCGTGTGCTCGAAACGGCGGAGCGCGTTTTTGGAAATCTTGAAGTCTTTATGCCAGTTGTCCAACAAATTATTTTTGAGCAAAGTACAAAGGAATGTCAGAGAGCTATTGTGCCGGTCAAGGAAAAGGGCCTGGAAGCATGGGTAAAAGCCTGCAGGGAAATACGGGGGCCATTAACTAATGCAGGCCTGGCTGCAGCTGTACTGTCAGCCACCCGAGCGGCCAAGGACTCTAAAGGTAAAGGATGCTTCAAATGTGGCCAACTTGGAAACTTTAAACACCAGTGTCCCAGAACTGCTCCCCAGCGTCCTCAGGGAGTTCAAAAGATGCCAGGAACATGTCCTAGGTGCAAGAAGGGAAAACATCGGGCCAATGAATGCAGGTCAGTAAAAGATATTAATGGACAGCCCATTCCTTCTCTTAGTGCAGGCCAGGAGCCAAAAAACGGGACAAGGGGCCCCCGTCCCCAGGGCCCACAAATTTATGGGGCACTTCAGACTCCGGCACCTGTTTCCAGCCTACAGCAGCCAGTTCGGACAGAAGGGCAACCCCAGGCTCTGCAGGGTTGGACCTCTGTGCCTCCTCTGGATTGGTCTTAACTCCAGCCATGGGAGTACAGATATTGGATACTAATGTAACTGGACCATTAGAAAGAGGCACGGTGGGATTGGTGTTAGGGCGCTCCTCCTCCACCTTAAAAGGACTAATAATTTTCCCGGGCGTTATAGATTCTCACTATTCAGGAGTAATCAAGGTTTTGTGCCACTCGCCTTACGGAGTAATCTCTATAGCCCCGGGAGATAGGATTGCCCAGCTTTTAATTTTACCTTCAAAACATGAAAACTTTCTTTCACTACAAAAGGAAAGGGGAGCCGCAGGCTTAGGCTCCACAGGGATTGATCTTGTATGCCTGTCGATGGAATTGGACCAGAGACCCATGCTATCCCTACAAATAGAGGGAAAGTCCTTTCTGGGCCTGGTAGATACCGGAGCCGATCGGAGCATTATTCAATCAAAGGCCTGGCCCAAGCAGTTGCCATTACAAAAATCTTCTCAAACTTTACAAGGCCTTGGATATGCTAATACTCTCTGTGTCAGTGCTAAAGAGTTAGTGTGGAGAACTGAAGAAGGCCAACAGGGGACAATCCAACCGTTTGTAATCGACGTCCCTGTCAATCTTTGGGGACGGGATGTGCAACAACAATTAAAACTTAAACTGACTAATAATTATTCAGAAGTTAGTCAAAACATCATGAAACAGCAGGGATATGTTCCAACTCAAGGGCTTGGCAGATGTCTTCAGGGACGCCCAGAACCCGTTGAGCCTGTTGCAAAATTTAATAGGAAAGGATTGGGTTTTTCCTAGGGGCCACTGAAACAAAAGCTTCCAACAATAATGCGGTACCCATACCCTGGTTGACTCAGAAATCGGTGTGGGTCCCCCAGTGGCCCCTTTCACAAGAAAAATTGGAAGCTGAAAAAAATTTAGTTGAGGAACAGTTAAAATTGGGACGCATTGAGCCCTCTGTATCTCCCTGGAACACACCCATTTTTATTGTTAAAAAGGCTTCTGGCAAGTGCAGATTGTTACATGACTTAAGGGCAGTAAACGCGCAAATGCAGGTCATGGGACCAGTCCAGAGAGGACTTCCTCTACTTTCGGCGCTGCCCCGAGATTGGCCTGTGTTGACCTTAGACATTAAAGATTGCTTCTTCTCAATACCCTTTGCCCTGAGGATAGAGAACGTTTTGCCCTCTGTTAATCATGAACAGCCAGATGTCCGGTATCAGTGGAAGGTCTTGCCGCAAGGCATGGCTAATAGCCCGACTATTTGTCAACTGTTTGTGGATTCGGCCCTGCTGACAGGAGTTTCCCCTGGTAAAAATCATTCATTATATGGATGATATCCTGCTAGCTGCTTCCTCTCTTGAGGTACTTCATAGAGCCTATCAACAGGTGGTTTCCCTACTTGAACAGAGAGGGCTCATTATTGCCCCTGATAAAGTACAACAATACAAGGTGGTAAAATTCTTAGGCGCCATTGTTACTCCTGCCTTTATTCGACCTCAAAAAATTTCTATTCGGACTGCCCACTTAAAGACACTCAATGATTTTCAACAACTGTTGGGAGACATCAACTGGAACCGGGGATATTTAAACATTCCTCGAGCAGAATTACTGCCTTTATTTTCCATTTTGGAAGGTAACCCGGATGTCACATCTACACGAAAACTTACCCCACAGGCTTTTGCGGCCCTAAAAAGGATTGAAGAGGCAATAATTAAGGCTCAAGTGTGTCGTTATAATCCAGGTCAATTACTTATGTTGTGTATTTTAAAGACAAAGAATTATCCTACAGGGGTCTTATGGCAGGACAGCCCTCTGTGGTGGCTTCATGGTAATTCTCTTGGAGCAAGAACTGTTCAATATTTTCCTGAGCTTGTTGCAACTCAAGCCCTATTGGGCCTAAAGTATTGTTTGATGCATTTTGCTAAAATACCCGATAAATTAATTATTCCCTATACCAGGAATCAGGTGGAAACTTTGGCTGCCACTGTGGATATATGGGCAATTTTATTATGTGCCTTTCCCAATATTATTGATAACCATTATCCCAAGCATCCCCTGTTTGCCTTTGTAGAGAGAAATTTGGTTTATTTTCCCATTATTACCTCTAAGAAGCCTTTGGTTACAGCCTTGACTATTTATACTGATGGGTCAAAAACTGGTCAGGGTGCCTTTGTGGTGGAAGTTCAAAATCCAGTCGTGTTATATTTTCAACCGGATGTTCCCCAGGTCACGGAGTGCCTGGTGGTTCTAGAGGTGTTTAAAAGATTTGAAGTGCCCTTTAATCTTCTTTCTGATTCACAATATGTTGTTAATGCTGTTATTTCTCTTGAAGTCGCCGCCTCAATTACGCAGGCCAGCATGGTTTCTAACATATTATTACAGATTCAATCCCTTATTTTGGCAAGAAAGAATCCCTTTTATATAGGGCACATGACAGCTCATACCTTGTTGCCAGGTCCCATGGCTAAGGCTAATGCCCAGGTAGATCAGGCAATTAGGGCCATGGTTTTGACAGCTATTGATTCTGTAGAATCAGCAAAAACTTTTCATCAGTTATATCATGTACCTGCTAATACTCTTAGAATAAAATTTAATATAACCAGACATGAAGCACGAAATATTGTTAAATCCTGTCAGTCTTGTGTGATTTTTCTCCCCTCTACTAATGTGGGGATAAACCCTAGAGGCTTAAAACCAAATGCCCTGTGGCAAATGGATGTTACTCATTTAGCGGAATTTGGAAAATTAAAATATTTACATGTCTCAGTGGATACCTATTCTGGCATAGTACATGCCACGCCCTTGGCAGGAGAAAAGGTTTACCATGTAAAAGTACATTGTTTAGAAGCCTGGGCGGCCTGGGGAAAAACCCCTTCACTTAAAAACTGATAATGGCCCTGCCTATACTTCTCATGGTTTCCGCGCCTTTTGTGCGCAAATGCAAGTAGCCCATACAACAGGATTACCATACAATCCGGAAGGACAAGGAATTGAGGAAAGAACCAACAAAAATTAAAAGAAATACTTCAAAAACAAAAAGGGGGAATTGCGGAAGGAGCATCTCCCAGGGAAAGACTTTCCCTTGCACTTTTTACTTTAAATTTTTTAATTTTAAATAGTGATGATAAGTCAGCAGCAGATAGACATGCTGCCCAAAACCCTAAAATTATAACTGAGATGGTTAAATGGAAGGATGTTATTACAAATACTTGGTGCGGACCGGATCCCGTAGTAAGGAGATCCAGGGGAGCTGTTTGTGTTTTTCCACAGGAGCAGGAAACACCGCTTTGGGTCCCATTGCGATTGACGCGAAAGGTGGAAGGAGAACCCGAGAAAGGCACTGACGATGAAGATCATTCTCATGTTGGTGGTAATACTAGCAGATCCAGTGATGGCCCAGGAGAGGATTTTGTGGGCGCTGATGAAGACCTTTCCAATACCGATGCCTGTGAAGCATGACGCTCGTATTTTCCTGTATCTTTTCACGACCAATTCATCATTGCAGTTACCTTTTCTTCCCATGGACAGACAGTTGGACAATTATACGTTGCCGATGTCTTTATACCGCTAATCTGTCAAGGCAGTTGGGTCAGATGTTAACTGGACAATGGTCACATGATTTTGAAAACCTTACAAGCCAATTGAGATATGAAATTATGATTGTTAATTCAACCAGGGTAAATGTGGCCCCTTTTCGGGAAAATTACTGATTGGATATTACAGGCGTCCTCCTGGGTAAAAGAATGGGCTGGAAGTTTAGCCTTATTGGGATTAATGATGTGTGGGTTGGGGATTTTGTGTTGGATGCTATGTAAAATGAGTTATAAACGAAAAAGAGGTAATGCTATTATAAAACAAGCTTTTGCAGCATTAGAAATGCATGACTCCCCCCAAGTTTGGTTAAGTATGCTTGAAAACAAAAGGATGTGTGGTCTGCCTATGGTTGGTCTGTCGCCTGCAAGCCCAAACACAGAGGGATGAGGTAATGATTTTCACAAGCATTAGCCGCCTTGGAAGTTGGATCCTCACCCCAAATATGGCTTTCAGCCTTAAAGGGCAATTGAGCCTTATTTTTCTGCATAGCCTTTGCACCCGAGGGGACAAGATCCCATTGCACAGGGACAGGTATGAACGCTTAAGATCTGGAGCAAACAGGATGCGAGGCGTATGCACTGCACTTAGGAAAAGGGAGATGCCTTTTCTCGAGAAGAGCACGTCTGTTTGCATGTGGGTAGATGCCAAAATTTCCCACCTCTGAAAAAAGGGCATCGGACTGGCGGGTCACCCTCTGGGAAAGAGCCTGGAGAGGAGGCCTTGCCTTGTCCATATTCTCTTCAGAGAACAGACCTCTACTCTTGCCTGATGCCCAAAACAAAAAGGGGGAGCTGTAGGGAGCCGGGACAAACGCCATTATAAGATGGCGCCCGTTTCCTGACTCCTTAGAGGTAAACAATTCCATATAAGACAATGCTGTGCTAGACTACGTGTCCTAAGTTATGCGCATGCGCGAATCACATGATGATCCCTGGCCAATCCCGCGGCACCTCATTGTGGCAGTAGGGAGGCAGCCAATGGTGGAGCAACCCGTGTTCCTGTTCCCTATATAAGCAGCTGCTTTTTGATGCCTCGCGCCTTTCACTTCCTGCTCCCCCTTCAATCAAAAGGCTCTCCAATAAAGTATGATTTGAGAAGAATCCTCGAGTGGTGGTCATTCTTCCTGACTGGTCGAGGAGCTCGCCGCACAGTTGACATGATTCTGTATTTAAAGAATCCTATAGACTCTACTCCCAAGCTCCTTGAGCTGATTCAAAGCTTTGGAAGGGTAGCAGGCCATAAAATCAACCCTCACAAATCAACTGCCTTCCTTTACACCAACAGTGAGAGGAACGAGGCAATAATCAGGAAAGAAACTCCTTTCACAATAGCCTCAAAGAAAATAAAGTACCTAAGAATTAGCTTAACTAAGAATGTAAAGACCGTTTAGATGAAAGAACAGCGCAGGAGGAATTTCAATTCCAAACTTTAGACTCTATTACAGAGCTATAATTCTCAAAAGAGCTTGGTACTGGCACAAGAACAGGCCTGAAGTCCAATGGAATAGAACTGCGGACCCAGATATTAAACCATAGACCTATGGCCACCTAATCTTTGACAAGAGAGCCAAAAAAATAGAATGGAAGAAAGATAGCCTCTTCAACAAGTTGTGCTGCCAGAACTGGTTAAGCACCTGCAGAAAACTAAAGTTGGATCCTTCTTTGTCACCTTGCACTAGAATTAACTCCAAATGGATCAAAGACCTGGAGGTAAAAGGAACACACTGAAAAGTTTAAGGAAGAAATAGGAGATACACTAGGCCTCCTTCGCACAGGTCGAACCTTGCTTAATAAGGACCAAGAATCACAACAAATCAGAGAAAGGCTGGATAAGTGGGACTGCATTAAACTGCAGAGCTTTTGTATGGCAACGGATATAGCTAGAAAACTAATCAGGAAGCCTACACAGTAGGAGAAGATCTTCACCAACCAAACAACGGAAAAGGCCTCATATCTAAAATATATCAACAACTCAAAAAATGTGGTAGTGTGTGGGGAGGATGATGGGGTCAAATACATTTCTTCTTAGAAATATACCTCATCTAGTTTCCCTGGATTTTCCTGGCCTTCTTCTTAGAGAAAGGCCTGTTACACTGGATTTGTGGCTTGGCAATGATCTAGCATGTACATCTTCGAGTAAGACAGCCACAAATTCCATGCCTTAGACTCGAGGTTCCTGACCTTTGGCAACAGCACAGCAACATCTTTCTTCCTCCTGAGCCACAGGCCAAGTGAGCTGGGTTGTCCTGGTTGTTAGTTACAGTGGCTTGGTTACCAGGGTTCCATATTCTGTTCCATGGTGAGGGCGGCAGGGTCACCTTTCAGGGCCCAATGACCAAAGATCCTTGCTCACAGAAGACCTCACCAAAGACATACTGGAGGCTGAATCTCTTCTTCAATCTCACAATATACATGTGGATGTAGTAAACAGCACACCTTATTTGTCCAATCCCAATATCTTCCACTAGGCCCAACTACCAGTCTGGTCTCAGGCTCAAGGAGCCTTTCTTAGGTAAGATCCAAACTTAAGGGTCAATATTGCCCTCATCCTTTACAAAACATTTGCTTCACAGTGCCTTCTCTGCCTGCATTTTGCCCCTTGTCGAATTTTTTTTGTTTTTGCTAGTCTTGGGACTTTACTTCAGAGTGTGAACATTTTTCTTGGGCTTTCTTTACGCTTTAGCTGTCCCACCGAGCCACAGCACCACTTGCAGCGTTTTCTATGTATGTGGTAATGAGGAATCAAACCTGAGTCTTTTTGCGTGGTAGCCAAGGACTCTACCACTAGGTCAAACACACAGGGCATCTTGCACATATTTTGGACGTCAATCTACTGGGATATTATTAGGATTCTGTATCCTAATCAATTTTTCCTGATGATTAGCTTTGCTGTCATGTGTAAAAAATGCAAGAGGGAAAAACACAGAAGAATTAGTGAAATTTAAAAAAAGCATTACACACATAGATAAGTGTTCATTCTTTGTAGGAGAAAGGATATTTTGATATGATGATGATGAGTTTATATTTACTATGTCAGGTTGACAGTTTGGCATAGTGGTAGAGTCCTTGCCTAGCATAAATGAAGATCTGGGTTTGAATGTTCAGTATCACATAGATAGAAAATCTAGATGTGGCACTGTGGCTCAAGTGGCAGAGGGCTAGACTTGAGAAAACCCAAGGACAGTGCTCAGACCCTGAATTCAAGCCCCAAGACTGTCAGAAAGATAAAAGAAAATAAAAATGCTGTTAACGAGCTAATTCACTCACAGCATTGGCTTCTGAAATCTTCGCTTCTGCATCTTGTGAAATACCCCTTTCCCTCAACGTAGACAAGAAAAACAGATCCATCCCATGGTCCACTGTGCGGCCACTGGTTGGGCTAAGAGCTAGTCGTGCAGCAACACATAAATTTTATTCTAATACTTTCCAAACTTTGTACTCAAATATGCTACCTACTTACCAACTTAGGTCAGTTATCCTTATGCTATAACTTTTCTTCATTACTACAATGTTCTTACACTCCTACGTTAATCCTCTTGTACCTCCCCTGACCTCTCTCATTCTTTGTTTCTATCTCTGGACTTCTGCTCTTCTTTCAACCCTTATACTGCACGGATCTACACTTGATGGCAGTTGAGCAATATTGTATATATAGGTGGTTAATTATTCTCTAGGCTCAGAGGGACTTAAAGACAATAGAGATTGGATTGAGAGGCTTATTGTTTTGGGTATAAATTGCTTATCAGTGGTTGTATTACACTGGTCTGTAAGTGCACAAAAAGAAAGAGTGATAATACCAATCAAAACTTGTGAACATCTAGTGTCTGCCAGCTACAGAGGTCTAGGTTGGTTATATATGAAAAACTATAATCGTATTTAGTAGTAATCTTGCTCCCATTTTCAAATGGGCAGAACCAGAAACTCAAGAAAAATGTCAAATCAAGAAACAACATCCCCCACCCAAAGTAAACAGACAATGGAACAGTCACTGGCACACCTAGAGGAGAGTCTTCCAAGTGCTACACAAATGCAATTGATAAACATCATTAATGGAAAATGTGAAAATATAAAGAAAGAGATAATGGAGGAAGCCATAGCTGAACAAGAGGAAAGCATAATCAAGGTGATAAGTGAAAAAGAAGAAGCCATAAAGGAGGCTATAATAAAGGTTTTTCAAAGAAAGATGGATGAATTCATAGAATCCACAAATAAAAACGTGACCAAACTCCAGCAAATGTCCAAAGAAAATAAAGCTACTGAGCTACCCACTCCAAAGGAAATCAAGGAGATAAAGAAATCCATACATGATCTAAAACAAGAGATGCAAGGCATCAAAAATGAGCAATTAGAAGCAAGGGAGATGAAAAATAAAGTAGATAGCTTTGATAGCAGGTTAGACAATGCAGAGGAGAGAATTTCCGGGGCTGAAGATAATTTAGTTATTACAGAGAAAGAACAGAAAATGAGTCAATCCAAATCTAGGATATATGAGAGAGCGCTTCAGGAGGTCCAAAATGCAATTAGGAAGCCTAATTAAGGCTAGTTGGTATTGAGGAGGGCGTGGAGAAAGAGGTCAATGGTATTGGAAATATACTTCAGGGAATCATCTCAGAGAATTTCCCAAATATCCAGAAGGGCAGGCCCATCCAGGTACGAGAAGCTTTGAGAACCCCAAACAGACCTGACCAGAAAAGAACATCCCACCGCCACATTGTGATCCGAACTGGATCAATAGAAACGAAAGGAAAGATCCTAAAGGCAGCCAGGGAAAAGGGATCAGTAACCTATAAAGGCAAACCAATCAGAATAACCCCAGATTTCTCAGCAGAGACCATGCAAGCACGAAGTGACTGGAAGCATATATGTCATGCCCTTAAATCAAATAACTACCAACCAAGAATACTGTAGCCAGCTAAGCTCTCATTCATAACTGAGGGAACAATAAAAACATTCCATTCCAGGGAAAACCTGCAACAATATGTCGAAACAGAACCAACACTACAGAGAATTCTCAAAGATGCTCTATACATAGAAAACCAAAATAAATGCAATATAGGGAAAGAAATGGCACCTAAACAGCATACCATCTAAGGACCACAAGAACTGTCAAGACACAGGCCCTACTAAAGCTTTTAAAAAGGGTAGGAACTAATAAATATCTCTCAATCCTAACTCTCAATATCAATGGACTTAACTCTCCAATGAAACGGCATAGGCTGTCTAGTTGGATCTAAAAGCAAGAGCCATCGTTCTGCTGTCTTCAAGAGACACATCTTACCCAAAAACAATCATCTTTTGAAAGTGAGAGGTTGGAATAAACTCTATCAAGCTAACTGCCCCCATAAACAGGCTGGAGTTGCCATCCTCATATCAGATAAAATAGACTTCAAACTAAAATTAGTAAGAAAAGATAAAGAAGGTTACTACATACTACTAAAGGGATCTTTCCTCCAGGAAGACATAACGATCCTAAATATTTACACACCCAATCCCGGAGCTCCAAACTTCATCAAGCAAACTTTACTTACACTGAAACCATACATAGATCGAAATACAGTGATTGTTGGTGAGGTTAACACACCACTCTCACCTATGGACAGATCAACAAGGCAAAACTCAACAGAGACACCTTAGAACTGAACAACTATATACACCAACTAGATCTAACAGACATCTGCAGAATATTCCACCCAGTAACAACACAATATAAGTTTTTCTCAGCAGTACATGGAACATTTTCCATAATAGACCACATCTTAGGCCATAAAACGAACCTGGACAGATTCAGAAACACTGAAATTATTCCATGCACACTCTCAGACCATAAAGGCCTCAAATTGGAGCTGAACACATATCTCCACCAACGAAAACCCTGTAACTCATGGAGACTGAACAGCACATTGTTGAATCAAAAACAATGGGTAATCGAAGAGATCAGAACAGATATCCAACTGTTTATGAAATTTAACAATAAGGAGAACACAAATATCAACTCCTCAGGGACACAACAAAGGCAGTATTCAGAGGAAAATTTATAGTGCTGAGTGCCTACAACAGCAAGTTGGAAAAATGGCAAACCAACTAGTTAATGTCTCACCTTAACCTCCTGGAAAAAGAGCAACAAACTAACCCTAAACCCATTAGCAGAAAGCAAATTATTAATATCAAAGCAGAATTAAATGATTTGGAATAAAAAAACTATAGAAAGAATCAAGAAAACAAGGAGTTGGTTCTTTGAAAGAATTAAAAAAATTGACAAGCCCTTAGCAAATCTTACCAAAAAAAGAAGAGAGCATATCGAAATAAACAAAATCGAAGATGAAAATGGTAATATCACGACAGAAATTGCCCAGATCCAGAATATCATGAGGGAATACTTCTCAAACCTTTACGCCAACAAATTTGAGAATCTAGAGGAAATGGATGAATTCCTAGACAATATTAACATACCCACACTGAACCAAGAAGCGCTAACCCAACTCAAGCTCTGAAATAGAAATGGAAATTAGACAACTTATACTTAACAAGAGTCCAGGGCCAGATGGATTCACAGCTGAATTCTATAAAGTCTTCAAAGCAGAGCTCACACCAATACTCCTCAAGCTCTTCAACGAAATTGAAAATGAAGGTTGTTTACCAAACTCATTCTGTGAAGCCAGTACATCCCTCATCCCCAAACCAGACAGAGACTCATCAAAGAAAGAGAACTTTAGACCCATTTCTTTGATGAACATCGATGCAAAACTTCTCAACAAAATACTGGCCAACCGTCTACAACAACTCATCAAAAAATTATACACTATGATCAAACTGGATTCATCACAGGGAGGCAAAGCTGGTTCAACATACACAAATCAATTAATATAATTCAACACATCAACAGGAGCAAGGACAAAAATCACATGATTGTCTCAATAGATGCGGAAAAGGCATTTGACAAGATCCAAAACCCCTTTATGTTAAAAGATGTGGAGAAACTAGGAATCCATGGAACATTTCTCAATGTAATAAAGGCTGTGTATGAGAAACCCACTGCCAGTATTATACTTAATGGTGAAAATCTAAAGCCATTCCCTCTAAAATCAAAAACGAGACAAGGATGCCCACTCTCTCCACTCTTTTTTAACATTGTACTAGAATTGCTAGGCAGTGCAATAAGGCAAGAAGAAAGCATAAAGGGGATCCAAGTAGGGAAAGAGGAAATAAAACTATCCCTCTTTGCAGATGACATGATTCTGTATTTAAAGAATCCTATAGACTCTACTCCCAAGCTCCTAGAGCTGATTCAAAGCTTTGGAAGGGTAGCTGGCCATAAAATCAACCCTCACAAATCAACTGCCTTCCTTTACGCCAACAGTGAGAGGAACGAGGCAATAATCAGGAAAGAAACTCCTTTCACAATAGCCTCAAAGACAATAAAGTACCTAGGAATTAGCTTAACTAAGAATGTAAAGGACCGTTTAGATGAAAACTTTAAAACCCTAAAAAAGGAAATTAAAGCAGAACTAAGGAAATGGAAAAACCTCCCATGCTCCTGGATTGGAAGAATCAACATTGTGAAAATGACAATCTTGCCAAGGTCTATCTACAAACTCAGTGCAATACCCGTCAACATCCCAATGTGATTCTTTAAAGAAATAGAAGAGGCAATTCAAAATTTCATATGGAAAAATAAAAGACCCCGTATAGCAAAAACACTTCTTCGCAGAAAGAACAGCGCTGGAGGAATTTCAATTCCAAACTTTAGACTCTATTACAGAGCTATAATTCTCAAAACAGCTTGGTACTGGCACAAGAACAGGCCTGAAGTCCAATGGAATAGAACTGCGGACCCAGATATTCAACCACAGACCTATGGCCACCTAATCTTTGACAAGGGAGCCAAAAAAATAGAATGGAAGAAAGATAGCCTCTTCAACAAGTTGTGCTGGCAGAACTGGTTAAGCACCTGCAGAAAACTAAATTTGGGTCCTTCTTTGTCACCTTGCACTAGAATTAACTCCAAATGGATCAAAGACCTGGAGGTAAAAGCTGACACATTGAAAAGTTTACAGGAAGGAATAGGAGATACACTAGGCCTCCTTGGCACAGGTCGAAACTTGCTTAATAAGGACCAAGAATCACAACAAATCAGAGAAAGACTGGATAAGTGGGACTGCTTTAAACTGCAGAGCTTTTGTATGGCAGCGGATATAGCTAGTATACTAATCAGGAAGCCTACAGAGTAGGAGAAGATCTTCACCAACCAAACAACGGACAAAGGCCGCATATCTAAAATATACCAACAACTCAAATTTGAATCACTCCAAAACTAACCTCCAAATTAAGACCCATCCCTTTAAAAATGGGCCAAAGACTTAAAGAGAGTCTTCTCTGAAGAAGAAACAAAAATGGCCTATAGACACATGAAGAAATGCTCAACATCTCTGGTCATAAAAGAAATGCAAATCAAAACAACTCTAAGATTCCACCTCACTCCAGTTAGAATGGCCAGGATCAGGAAAACGAATGACAACAGATGCTGGAGGGGATGTGGCCAGGAGGGATCACTACTACACTGTTGGTGGGAGTGCAAACTCATTCAACCACTATGGAAAGCAGTGTGGCAGTGCCTCAAAAGGCTAAACATAGAACTCCCCTATGACCCAGCAATTCCACTACTTGGCATTTACCCAACAATCCAGAAACAACGGCATACTAAACCCACTAGCACAACAATGTTCATTGCAGCACTATTCACCGTAGCAAAGATATGGAACCAACCCTGATGTCCCTCAGTTGATGAGTGGATCAACAAGTTGTGGTATTTGTACACAATGGAATTCTATGCTGCTGTCAGAAAGAATGACATCGCCCCATTTGTTAGGAAATGGAAAGACTTAGAACAAATCATATTAAGAGAAGTAAGCCAGACTCAAAGGAACTTAGGCTCAGTGGTTTCCCTCATTCGTCATAATCAGTAGAAACCTTGGGCTCTACTAGCAGAGATTTGCAATAGAGCAAAAGGCCATATATAAGGCCATATAATGTGAAGCTAATTGAAAGGACCTCCAGGATATTGAAGCATAAGCCACATAATGAATGATTGTTGTCCTTAATGTACTATGTTGGTCTCTCATCTCCTTTGCTGTCCCTTGGTTCTCCCATATTGGTATAGTATCTCACTTTGTTATCGGATATATTGAATTTATTTGTATATGGATATTTGAAATTTGATAGGGAAGGGGGGAAAAGCAAGACGGGTGGGGGGTGTGGGGTTGGAGGGAAATGGCTACCAAGACATGTGAAAGGGTATCAATGTATGTGAATTAATGCACCTTCTATCTGGCAAATATCATGTAACCCTTTTCCTAATTACAATAAAAAGAATTTTAAAAAAAGAAAGTTGTAGTGTGTGGGGAGGATGATGGGGTCAAATACATTTCTTCTTAGAAATATACCTCATCTGGTTGCCCTGGATTTTCCTGGCCTTCTTCTGAGAGAAAGGCCTGTTATACTGGATTCGTGGCTTGGCAATGATCTAGCATGTACATCTTCGTGTAAGACAGCCACAACTTCCATGCCTGAGACTCGAGTTTCCTGACCTTTGGCAACAGCACAGCAACATCTTTCTTCCTCCTGAGCCACAGGCCAAGTGAGCTGGCTTGAGCTGGTTGTTAGTTACAGTGGCTTGGTTACCAGGGTTCCATATTCTGTTCCATTGTGAGGGAGGCAGGGTCACCTTTCAGGGCCCAATGACCAAAGATCCTTGCTCACAGAAGACCTCACCAAAGACATACTGGAGGCTGAATCTCTTCTTCAATCTCACAATATACATGTGGATGTAGTAAACAGCACACCTTATTTGTCCAATCCCAATATCTTCCACTAGGCCCAACTACCAGTCTGGTCTCAGGCTCAAGGAGCCTTTCTTAGGTAAGATCCAAACTTAAGGGTCAATATTGCCCTCATCCTTTACAAAACATTTGCTTCACAGTGCCTTCTCTGCCTGCATTTTCCCCTTGTCGAATTTTATTGGTTTTTGCTAGTCTTTGGACTTGACCTCATAGTGTGAACATTGTTCTTGGGCTATCTTTAGGCTTTAGCTGTCCCACCGAGCCACAGCACCACTTGCAGCGTTTTCTATGTATGTGGTAATGAGGAATCAAACCTGAGTCTTTTTGCGTGGTAGCCAAGGACTCTACCACTAGGTCAAACACACAGGGCATCTTGCACATATTTTGGACGTCAATCTACTAGGATATTATTAGGTTTCTGTATCCTAATCAATTTTTTCCTGATGATTAGCTTTGCTGTCATGTGTAAAAAATGCAAGAGGGAAAAACACAGAAGAATTAGTGAAATTTAAAAAAAGCATTACACACATAGATAAGTGTTCATTCTTTGTAGGAGAAAGGATATTTTGATATGATGATGATGAGTTTATATTTACTATGTCAGGTTGACAGTTTGGCATAGTGGTAGAGTCCTTGCCTAGCATAAATGAAGATCTGGGTTTGATTGCTCAGTATCACATAGATAGAAAATCTAGATGTGGCACTGTGGCTCAAGTGGCAGAGGGCTAGACTTGAGAAAACCCAAGGACAGTGCTCAGGCCCTGAATTCAAGCCCCAAGACTGTCAGAAAGATAAAAGAAAATAAAAATGCTGTTTACGAGCTAATTTACTCACAGCATTGGCTTCTGAAATCTTCGCTTCTGCATCTTGTGAAATACCCCTTTCCCTCAACGTAGACAAGAAAATCAGATCCATCCCAGGGTCCACTGTGCGGCCACTGGTTGGGCTAAGAGCTAGTCGTGCAGCAACACATAAATTTTATTCTAATACTTTCCAAACTTTGTACTCAAATATGCTACCTACTTACCAACTTAGGTCAGTTATCCTTATGCTATAACTTTTCTTCATGACTACAATATTCTTACACTCCTACGTTAATCCTCTTGTACCTCCCCTGACCTCTTTCATTCTTTGTTTCTATCTCTGGACTTCTGCTCGTCTTTCAACCCTTATACTGCACGGATCTACACTTGATGGCTGTTGAGCAATATTGTATATATAGGTGGTTAATTATTCTCTAGGCTCAGAGGGACTTAAAGACAATAGAGATTGGATTGAGAGGCTTATTGTTTTGGGTATAAATTGCTTATCAGTGGTTGTATTACACTGGTCTGTAAGTGCACAAAAAGAAAGAGTGATAATACCAATCAAAACTTGTGAACATCTAGTGTCTGCCAGCTACAGAGGTCTAGGTTGGTTATATCTGAAAAACTATAATCGTATTTAGTAGTAATCTTGCTCCCATTTTCAAATGGGAAGAACCAGAAACTCAAGAAAAATGTCAAATCAAGAAACAACATCCCCCACCCAAAGTAAACAGACAATGGAACAGTCACTGGCACACCTAGAGGAGAGTCTTCCAAGTGCTACACAAATGCAATTGATAAACATCATTAATGAAAAATGTGAAAATATAAAGAAAGAGATAATGGAGGAAGCCATAGCTGAACAAGAGGAAAGCATAATCAAGGTGATAAGTGAAAAAGAAGAAGCCATAAAGGAGGCTATAATAAAGGTTTTTCAAAGAAAGATGGATGAATTCATAGAATCCACAAATAAAAACGTGACCAAACTCCAGCAAATGTCCAAAGAAAATAAAGCTACTGAGCTACCCACTCCAAAGGAAATCAAGGAGATAAAGAAATCCATACATGATCTAAAACAAGAGATGCAAGGCATCAAAAATGAGCAATTAGAAGCAAGGGAGATGAAAAATAAAGTAGATAGCTTTGATAGCAGGTTAGACAATGCAGAGGAGAGAATTTCCGGGGCTGAAGATAATTTAGTTATTATAGAGAAAGAACAGAAAATGAGTCAATCCAAATCTAGGATATATGAGAGAGCGCTTCAGGAGGTCCAAAATGCAATTAGGAAGCCTAATTAAGGCTAGTTGGTATTGAGGAGGGCGTGGAGAAAGAGGTCAATGGTATTGGAAATATACTTCAGGGAATCATCTCAGAGAATTTCCCAAATATCCAGAAGGGCAGGCCCATCCAGGTACGAGAAGCTTTTAGAACCCCAAACAGACCTGACCAGAAAAGAACATCCCACCGCCACATTGTGATCCGAACTGGATCAATAGAAACGAAAGAAAAGATCCTAAAGGCAGCCAGGGAAAAGGGATCAGTAACCTATAAAGGCAAACCAATCAGAATAACCCCAGATTTCTCAGCAGAGACCATGCAAGCACGAAGTGACTGGAAGCATATATGTCATGCCCTTAAATCAAATAACTACCAACCAAGAATACTGTAGCCAGCTAAGCTCTCATTCATAACTGAGGGAACAATAAAAACATTCCATTCCAGGGAAAACCTGCAACAATATGTCGAAACAGAACCAACACTACAGAGAATTCTCAAAGATGCTCTATACATAGAAAACCAAAATAAATGCAATATAGGGAAAGAAATGGCACCTAAACAGCATACCATCTAAGGACCACAAGAACTGTCAAGACACAGGCCCTACTAAAGCTTTTAAAAAGAGTAGGAACTAATAAATATCTCTCAATCCTAACTCTCAATATCAATGGACTTAACTCTCCAATGAAACGGCATAGGCTGTCTAGTTGGATCTAAAAGCAAGAGCCATCGTTCTGCTGTCTTCAAGAGACACATCTTACCCAAAAACAATCATCTTTTGAAAGTGAGAGGTTGGAATAAACTCTATCAAGCTAACTGCCCCCATAAACAGGCTGGAGTTGCCATCCTCATATCAGATAAAATAGACTTCAAACTAAAATTAGTAAGAAAAGATAAAGAAGGTTACTACATACTACTAAAGGGATCTTTCCTCCAGGAAGACATAACGATCCTAAATATTTACACACCCAATCCCGGAGCTCCAAACTTCATCAAGCAAACTTTACTTACACTGAAACCATACATAGATCGAAATACAGTGATTGTTGGTGAGGTTAACACACCACTCTCACCTATGGACAGATCAACAAGGCAAAACTCAACAGAGACACCTTAGAACTGAACAACTATATACACCAACTAGATCTAACAGACATCTGCAGAATATTCCACCCAGTAACAACACAATATAAGTTTTTCTCAGCAGTACATGGAACATTTTCCATAATAGACCACATCTTAGGCCATAAAACGAACCTGGACAGATTCAGAAACACTGAAATTATTCCATGCACACTCTCAGACCATAAAGGCCTCAAATTGGAGCTGAACACATATCTCCACCAACGAAAACCCTGTAACTCATGGAGACTGAACAGCACATTGTTGAATCAAAAACAATGGGTAATCGAAGAGATCAGAACAGATATCCAACTGTTTATGAAATTTAACAATAAGGAGAACACAAATATCAACTCCTCAGGGACACAACAAAGGCAGTATTCAGAGGAAAATTTATAGTGCTGAGTGCCTACAACAGCAAGTTGGAAAAATGGCAAACCAACTAGTTAATGTCTCACCTTAACCTCCTGGAAAAAGAGCAACAAACTAACCCTAAACCCATTAGCAGAAAGCAAATTATTAATATCAAAGCAGAATTAAATGATTTGGAATAAAAAAACTATAGAAAGAATCAAGAAAACAAGGAGTTGGTTCTTTGAAAGAATTAAAAAAATTGACAAGCCCTTAGCAAATCTTACCAAAAAAAGAAGAGAGCATATCGAAATAAACAAAATCGAAGATGAAAATGGTAATATCACGACAGAAATTGCCCAGATCCAGAATATCATGAGGGAATACTTCTCAAACCTTTACGCCAACAAATTTGAGAATCTAGAGGAAATGGATGAATTCCTAGACAATATTAACATACCCACACTGAACCAAGAAGCGCTAACCCAACTCAAGCTCTGAAATAGAAATGGAAATTAGACAACTTATACTTAACAAGAGTCCAGGGCCAGATGGATTCACAGCTGAATTCTATAAAGTCTTCAAAGCAGAGCTCACACCAATACTCCTCAAGCTCTTCAACGAAATTGAAAATGAAGGTTGTTTACCAAACTCATTCTGTGAAGCCAGTACATCCCTCATCCCCAAACCAGACAGAGACTCATCAAAGAAAGAGAACTTTAGACCCATTTCTTTGATGAACATCGATGCAAAACTTCTCAACAAAATACTGGCCAACCGTCTACAACAACTCATCAAAAAATTATACACTATGATCAAACTGGATTCATCACAGGGAGGCAAAGCTGGTTCAACATACACAAATCAATTAATATAATTCAACACATCAACAGGAGCAAGGACAAAAATCACATGATTGTCTCAATAGATGCAGAAAAGGCATTTGACAAGATCCAAAACCCCTTTATGTTAAAAGATGTGGAGAAACTAGGAATCCATGGAACATTTCTCAATGTAATAAAGGCTGTGTATGAGAAACCCACTGCCAGTATTATACTTAATGGTGAAAATCTAAAGCCATTCCCTCTAAAATCAAAAACGAGACAAGGATGCCCACTCTCTCCACTCTTTTTTAACATTGTACTAGAATTGCTAGGCAGTGCAATAAGGCAAGAAGAAAGCATAAAGGGGATCCAAGTAGGGAAAGAGGAAATAAAACTATCCCTCTTTGCAGATGACATGATTCTGTATTTAAAGAATCCTATAGACTCTACTCCCAAGCTCCTAGAGCTGATTCAAAGCTTTGGAAGGGTAGCTGGCCATAAAATCAACCCTCACAAATCAACTGCCTTCCTTTACGCCAACAGTGAGAGGAACGAGGCAATAATCAGGAAAGAAACTCCTTTCACAATAGCCTCAAAGACAATAAAGTACCTAGGAATTAGCTTAACTAAGAATGTAAAGGACCGTTTAGATGAAAACTTTAAAACCCTAAAAAAGGAAATTAAAGCAGAACTAAGGAAATGGAAAAACCTCCCATGCTCCTGGATTGGAAGAATCAACATTGTGAAAATGACAATCTTGCCAAGGGCTATCTACAAACTCAGTGCAATACCCATCAACATCCCAATGTGATTCTTTAAAGAAATAGAAGAGGCAATTCAAAATTTCATATGGAAAAATAAAAGACCCCGTATAGCAAAAACACTTCTTCGCAGAAAGAACAGCGCTGGAGGAATTTCAATTCCAAACTTTAGACTCTATTACAGAGCTATAATTCTCAAAACAGCTTGGTACTGGCACAAGAACAGGCCTGAAGTCCAATGGAATAGAACTGCGGACCCAGATATTCAACCACAGACCTATGGCCACCTAATCTTTGACAAGGGAGCCAAAAAAATAGAATGGAAGAAAGATAGCCTCTTCAACAAGTTGTGCTGGCAGAACTGGTTAAGCACCTGCAGAAAACTAAATTTGGGTCCTTCTTTGTCACCTTGCACTAGAATTAACTCCAAATGGATCAAAGACCTGGAGGTAAAAGCTGACACATTGAAAAGTTTACAGGAAGGAATAGGAGATACACTAGGCCTCCTTGGCACAGGTCGAAACTTGCTTAATAAGGACCAAGAATCACAACAAATCAGAGAAAGACTGGATAAGTGGGACTGCTTTAAACTGCAGAGCTTTTGTATGGCAGCGGATATAGCTAGTATACTAATCAGGAAGCCTACAGAGTAGGAGAAGATCTTCACCAACCAAACAACGGACAAAGGCCGCATATCTAAAATATACCAACAACTCAAAAAATTGAATCACTCCAAAACTAACCTCCAAATTAAGACCCATCCCTTTAAAAATGGGCCAAAGACTTAAAGAGAGTCTTCTCTGAAGAAGAAACAAAAATGGCCTATAGACACATGAAGAAATGCTCAACATCTCTGGTCATAAAAGAAATGCAAATCAAAACAACTCTAAGATTCCACCTCACTCCAGTTAGAATGGCCAGGATCAGGAAAACGAATGACAACAGATGCTGGAGGGGATGTGGCCAGGAGGGATCACTACTACACTGTTGGTGGGAGTGCAAACTCATTCAACCACTATGGAAAGCAGTGTGGCAGTGCCTCAAAAGGCTAAACATAGAACTCCCCTATGACCCAGCAATTCCACTACTTGGCATTTACCCAACAATCCAGAAACAACGGCATACTAAACCCACTAGCACAACAATGTTCACTGCAGCACTATTCACCGTAGCAAAGATATGGAACCAACCCTGATGTCCCTCAGTTGATGAGTGGATCAACAAGTTGTGGTATTTGTACACAATGGAATTCTATGCTGCTGTCAGAAAGAATGACATCGCCCCATTTGTTAGGAAATGGAAAGACTTAGAACAAATCATATTAAGAGAAGTAAGCCAGACTCAAAGGAACTTAGGCTCAGTGGTTTCCCTCATTCGTCATAATCAGTAGAAACCTTGGGCTCTACTAGCAGAGATTTGCAATAGAGCAAAAGGCCATATATAAGGCCATATAATGTGAAGCTAATTGAAAGGACCTCCAGGATATTGAAGCATAAGCCACATAATGAATGATTGTTGTCCTTAATGTACTATGTTGGTCTCTCATCTCCTTTGCTGTCCCTTGGTTCTCCCATATTGGTATAGTATCTCACTTTGTTATCGGATATATTGAATTTATTTGTATATGGATATTTGAAATTTGATAGGGAAGGGGGGAAAAGCAAGACGGGTGGGGGGTGTGGGGTTGGAGGGAAATGGCTACCAAGACATGTGAAAGGGTATCAATGTATGTGAATTAATGCACCTTCTATCTGGCAAATATCATGTAACCCTTTTCCTAATTACAATAAAAAGAATTTTAAAAAAAGAAAGTTGTAGTGTGTGGGGAGGATGATGGGATCAAATACATTTCTTCTTAGAAATATACCTCATCTGGTTGCCCTGGATTTTCCTGGCCTTCTTCTGAGAGAAAGGCCTGTTATACTGGATTCGTGGCTTGGCAATGATCTAGCATGTACATCTTCGTGTAAGACAGCCACAACTTCCATGCCTGAGACTCGAGTTTCCTGACCTTTGGCAACAGCACAGCAACATCTTTCTTCCTCCTGAGCCACAGGCCAAGTGAGCTGGCTTGAGCTGGTTGTTAGTTACAGTGGCTTGGTTACCAGGGTTCCATATTCTGTTCCATTGTGAGGGAGGCAGGGTCACCTTTCAGGGCCCAATGACCAAAGATCCTTGCTCACAGAAGACCTCACCAAAGACATACTGGAGGCTGAATCTCTTCTTCAATCTCACAATATACATGTGGATGTAGTAAACAGCACACCTTATTTGTCCAATCCCAATATCTTCCACTAGGCCCAACTACCAGTCTGGTCTCAGGCTCAAGGAGCCTTTCTTAGGTAAGATCCAAACTTAAGGGTCAATATTGCCCTCATCCTTTACAAAACATTTGCTTCACAGTGCCTTCTCTGCCTGCATTTTCCCCTTGTCGAATTTTATTGGTTTTTGCTAGTCTTTGGACTTGACCTCATAGTGTGAACATTGTTCTTGGGCTATCTTTAGGCTTTAGCTGTCCCACCGAGCCACAGCACCACTTGCAGCGTTTTCTATGTATGTGGTAATGAGGAATCAAACCTGAGTCTTTTTGCGTGGTAGCCAAGGACTCTACCACTAGGTCAAACACACAGGGCATCTTGCACATATTTTGGACGTCAATCTACTAGGATATTATTAGGTTTCTGTATCCTAATCAATTTTTTCCTGATGATTAGCTTTGCTGTCATGTGTAAAAAATGCAAGAGGGAAAAACACAGAAGAATTAGTGAAATTTAAAAAAAGCATTACACACATAGATAAGTGTTCATTCTTTGTAGGAGAAAGGATATTTTGATATGATGATGATGAGTTTATATTTACTATGTCAGGTTGACAGTTTGGCATAGTGGTAGAGTCCTTGCCTAGCATAAATGAAGATCTGGGTTTGATTGCTCAGTATCACATAGATAGAAAATCTAGATGTGGCACTGTGGCTCAAGTGGCAGAGGGCTAGACTTGAGAAAACCCAAGGACAGTGCTCAGGCCCTGAATTCAAGCCCCAAGACTGTCAGAAAGATAAAAGAAAATAAAAATGCTGTTTACGAGCTAATTCACTCACAGCATTGGCTTCTGAAATCTTCGCTTCTGCATCTTGTGAAATACCCCTTTCCCTCAACGTAGACAAGAAAATCAGATCCATCCCAGGGTCCACTGTGCGGCCACTGGTTGGGCTAAGAGCTAGTCGTGCAGCAACACATAAATTTTATTCTAATACTTTCCAAACTTTGTACTCAAATATGCTACCTACTTACCAACTTAGGTCAGTTATCCTTATGCTATAACTTTTCTTCATGAAACAATATTCTTACACTCCTACGTTAATCCTCTTGTACCTCCCCTGACCTCTCTCATTCTTTGTTTCTATCTCTGGACTTCTGCTCGTCTTTCAACCCTTATACTGCACGGATCTACACTTGATGGCTGTTGAGCAATATTGTATATATAGGTGGTTAATTATTCTCTAGGCTCAGAGGGACTTAAAGACAATAGAGATTGGATTGAGAGGCTTATTGTTTTGGGTATAAATTGCTTATCAGTGGTTGTATTACACTGGTCTGTAAGTGCACAAAAAGAAAGAGTGATAATACCAATCAAAACTTGTGAACATCTAGTGTCTGCCAGCTACAGAGGTCTAGGTTGGTTATATCTGAAAAACTATAATCGTATTTAGTAGTAATCTTGCTCCCATTTTCAAATGGGAAGAACCAGAAACTCAAGAAAAATGTCAAATCAAGAAACAACATCCCCCACCCAAAGTAAACAGACAATGGAACAGTCACTGGCACACCTAGAGGAGAGTCTTCCAAGTGCTACACAAATGCAATTGATAAACATCATTAATGGAAAATGTGAAAATATAAAGAAAGAGATAATGGAGGAAGCCATAGCTGAACAAGAGGAAAGCATAATCAAGGTGATAAGTGAAAAAGAAGAAGCCATAAAGGAGGCTATAATAAAGGTTTTTCAAAGAAAGATGGATGAATTCATAGAATCCACAAATAAAAACGTGACCAAACTCCAGCAAATGTCCAAAGAAAATAAAGCTACTGAGCTACCCACTCCAAAGGAAATCAAGGAGATAAAGAAATCCATACATGATCTAAAACAAGAGATGCAAGGCATCAAAAATGAGCAATTAGAAGCAAGGGAGATGAAAAATAAAGTAGATAGCTTTGATAGCAGGTTAGACAATGCAGAGGAGAGAATTTCCGGGGCTGAAGATAATTTAGTTATTATAGAGAAAGAACAGAAAATGAGTCAATCCAAATCTAGGATATATGAGAGAGCGCTTCAGGAGGTCCAAAATGCAATTAGGAAGCCTAATTAAGGCTAGTTGGTATTGAGGAGGGCGTGGAGAAAGAGGTCAATGGTATTGGAAATATACTTCAGGGAATCATCTCAGAGAATTTCCCAAATATCCAGAAGGGCAGGCCCATCCAGGTACGAGAAGCTTTGAGAACCCCAAACAGACCTGACCAGAAAAGAACATCCCACCGCCACATTGTGATCCGAACTGGATCAATAGAAACGAAAGAAAAGATCCTAAAGGCAGCCAGGGAAAAGGGATCAGTAACCTATAAAGGCAAACCAATCAGAATAAACCCAGATTTCTCAGCAGAGACCATGCAAGCACGAAGTCACTGGAAGCATACATGTCATGCCCTTAAATCAAATAACTACCAACCAAGAATACTGTAGCCAGCTAAGCTCTCATTCATAACTGAGGGAACAATAAAAACATTCCATTCCAGGGAAAACCTGCAACAATATGTCGAAACAGAACCAACACTACAGAGAATTCTCAAAGATGCTCTATACATAGAAAACCAAAATAAATGCAATATAGGGAAAGAAATGGCACCTAAACAGCATACCATCTAAGGACCACAAGAACTGTCAAGACACAGGCCCTACTAAAAGCTTTTAAGAATGGTAGGAACTAATAAATATCTCTCAATCCTAACTCTCAATATCAATGGACTTAACTCTCCAATGAAACGGCATAGGCTGTCTAGTTGGATCTAAAAGCAAGAGCCATCGTTCTGCTGTCTTCAAGAGACACATCTTACCCAAAAACAATCATCTTTTGAAAGTGAGAGGTTGGAATAAACTCTATCAAGCTAACTGCCCCCATAAACAGGCTGGAGTTGCCATCCTCATATCAGATACAATAGACTTCAAACTAAAATTAGTAAGAAAAGACAAAGAAGGTTACTACATACTACTAAAGGGATCTTTCCTCCAGGAAGACATAACGATCCTAAATATTTACACACCCAATCCCGGAGCTCCAAACTTCATCAAGCAAACTTTACTTACACTGAAACCATACATAGATCGAAATACAGTGATTGTTGGTGAGGTTAACACACCACTCTCACCTATGGACAGTTCAACAAGGCAAAACTCAACAGAGACACCTTAGAACTGAACAACTATATAGACCAACTAGATCTAACAGACATCTGCAGAATATTCCACCCAGTAACAACACAATATACGTTTTTCTCAGCAGTACATGGAACATTTTCCGTAATAGACCACATCTTAGGCCATAAAACGAACCTGGACAGATTCAGAAACACTGAAATTATTCCATGCACACTCTCAGACCATAAAGGCCTCAAATTGGAGCTGAACACATATCTCCACCAACGAAAACCCTGTAACTCATGGAGACTGAACAGCACATTGTTGAATCAAAAACAATGGGTAATCGAAGAGATCAGAACAGATATCCAACTGTTTATGAAATTTAACAATAAGGAGAACACAAATATCAACTCCTCAGGGACACAACAAAGGCAGTATTCAGAGGAAAATTTATAGTGCTGAGTGCCTACAACAGCAAGTTGGAAAAATGGCAAACCAACTAGTTAATGTCTCACCTTAACCTCCTGGAAAAAGAGCAACAAACTAACCCTAAACCCATTAGCAGAAAGCAAATTATTAATATCAAAGCAGAATTAAATGATTTGGAATAAAAAAAACTATAGAAAGAATCAAGAAAACAAGGAGTTGGTTCTTTGAAAGAATTAAAAAAATTGACAAGCCCTTAGCAAATCTTACCAAAAAAAGAAGAGAGCATATCGAAATAAACAAAATCGAAGATGAAAATGGTAATATCACGACAGAAATTGCCCAGATCCAGAATATCATGAGGGAATACTTCTCAAACCTTTACGCCAACAAATTTGAGAATCTAGAGGAAATGGATGAATTCCTAGACAATATTAACATACCCACACTGAACCAAGAAGCGCTAACCCAACTCAAGCTCTGAAATAGAAATGGAAACTAGACAACTTATACTTAACAAGAGTCCAGGGCCAGATGGATTCACAGCTGAATTCTATAAAGTCTTCAAAGCAGAGCTCACACCAATACTCCTCAAGCTCTTCAACGAAATTGAAAATGAAGGTTGTTTACCAAACTCATTCTGTGAAGCCAGTATATCCCTCATCCCCAAACCAGACAGAGATTCATCAAAGAAAGAGAACTTTAGACCCATTTCTTTGATGAACATCGATGCAAAACTTCTCAACAAAATACTGGCCAACCGTCTACAACAACTCATCAAAAAATTATACACTATGATCAAACTGGATTCATCACAGGGAGGCAAAGCTGGTTCAACATACACAAATCAATTAATATAATTCAACACATCAACAGGAGCAAGGACAAAAATCACATGATTGTCTCAATAGATGCGGAAAAGGCATTTGACAAGATCCAAAACCCCTTTATGTTAAAAGATGTGGAGAAACTAGGAATCCATGGAACATTTCTCAATGTAATAAAGGCTGTGTATGAGAAACCCACTGCCAGTATTATACTTGATGGTGAAAATCTAAAGCCATTCCCTCTAAAATCAAAAACGAGACAAGGATGCCCACTCTCTCCACTCTTTTTTAACATTGTACTAGAATTGCTAGGCAGTGCAATAAGGCAAGAAGAAAGCATAAAGGGGATCCAAGTAGGGAAAGAGGAAATAAAACTATCCCTCTTTGCAGATGACATGATTCTGTATTTAAAGAATCCTATAGACTCTACTCCCAAGCTCCTAGAGCTGATTCAAAGCTTTGGAAGGGTAGCTGGCCATAAAATCAACCCTCACAAATCAACTGCCTTCCTTTACGCCAACAGTGAGAGGAACGAGGCAATAATCAGGAAAGAAACTCCTTTCACAATAGCCTCAAAGACAATAAAGTACCTAGGAATTAGCTTAACTAAGAATGTAAAGGACCGTTTAGATGAAAACTTTAAAACCCTAAAAAAGGAAATTGAAGCAGAACTAAGGAAATGGAAAAACCTCCCATGCTCCTGGATTGGAAGAATCAACATTGTGAAAATGACAATCTTGCCAAGGTCTATCTACAAACTCAGTGCAATACCCATCAACATCCCAATGTGATTCTTTAAAGAAATAGAAGAGGCAATTCAAAATTTCATATGGAATAATAAAAGACCCCGTATAGCAAAAACACTTCTTCGCAGAAAGAACAGCGCTGGAGGAATTTCAATTCCAAACTTTAGACTCTATTACAGAGCTATAATTCTCAAAACAGCTTGGTACTGGCACAAGAACAGGCCTGAAGTCCAATGGAATAGAACTGCGGACCCAGATATTCAACCACAGACCTATGGCCACCTAATCTTTGACAAGGGAGCCAAAAAAATAGAATGGAAGAAAGATAGCCTCTTCAACAAGTTGTGCTGGCAGAACTGGTTAAGCACCTGCAGAAAACTAAATTTGGGTCCTTCTTTGTCACCTTGCACTAGAATTAACTCCAAATGGATCAAAGACCTGGAGGTAAAAGCTGACACACTGAAAAGTTTACAGGAAGGAATAGGAGATACACTAGGCCTCCTTGGCACAGGTCGAAACTTGCTTAATAAGGACCAAGAATCACAACAAATCAGAGAAAGACTGGATAAGTGGGACTGCTTTAAACTGCAGAGCTTTTGTATGGCAGCGGATATAGCTAGTATACTAATCAGGAAGCCTACAGAGTAGGAGAAGATCTTCACCAACCAAACAACGGACAAAGGCCGCATATCTAAAATATACCAACAACTCAAAAAATTGAATCACTCCAAAACTAACCTCCAAATTAAGACCCATCCCTTTAAAAATGGGCCAAAGACTTAAAGAGAGTCTTCTCTGAAGAAGAAACAAAAATGGCCTATAGACACATGAAGAAATGCTCAACATCTCTGGTCATAAAAGAAATGCAAATCAAAACAACTCTAAGATTCCACCTCACTCCAGTTAGAATGGCCAGGATCAGGAAAACGAATGACAACAGATGCTGGAGGGGATGTGGCCAGGAGGGATCACTACTACACTGTTGGTGGGAGTGCAAACTCATTCAACCACTATGGAAAGCAGTGTGGCAGTGCCTCAAAAGGCTAAACATAGAACTCCCCTATGACCCAGCAATTCCACTACTTGGCATTTACCCAACAATCCAGAAACAACGGCATACTAAACCCACTAGCACAACAATGTTCACTGCAGCACTATTCACCGTAGCAAAGATATGGAACCAACCCTGATGTCCCTCAGTTGATGAGTGGATCAACAAGTTGTGGTATTCGTACACAATGGAATTCTATGCTGCTGTCAGAAAGAATGACATCGCCCCATTTGTTAGGAAATGGAAAGACTTAGAACAAATCATATTAAGAGAAGTAAGCCAGACTCAAAGGAACTTAGGCTCAGTGGTTTCCCTCATTCGTCATAATCAGTAGAAACCTTGGGCTCTACTAGCAGAGATTTGCAATAGAGCAAAAGGCCATATATAAGGCCATATAATGTGAAGCTAATTGAAAGGACCTCCAGGATATTGAAGCATAAGCCACATAATGAATGATTGTTGTCCTTAATGTACTATGTTGGTCTCTCATCTCCTTTGCTGTCCCTTGGTTCTCCCATATTGGTATAGTATCTCACTTTGTTATCGGATATATTGAATTTATTTGTATATGGATATTTGAAATTTGATAGGGAAGGGGGGAAAAGCAAGACGGGTGGGGGGTGTGGGGTTGGAGGGAAATGGCTACCAAGACATGTGAAAGGGTATCAATGTATGTGAATTAATGCACCTTCTATCTGGCAAATATCATGTAACCCTTTTCCTAATTACAATAAAAAGAATTTTAAAAAAAGAAAGTTGTAGTGTGTGGGGAGGATGATGGGGTCAAATACATTTCTTCTTAGAAATATACCTCATCTGGTTGCCCTGGATTTTCCTGGCCTTCTTCTGAGAGAAAGGCCTGTTATACTGGATTCGTGGCTTGGCAATGATCTAGCATGTACATCTTCGTGTAAGACAGCCACAACTTCCATGCCTGAGACTCGAGTTTCCTGACCTTTGGCAACAGCACAGCAACATCTTTCTTCCTCCTGAGCCACAGGCCAAGTGAGCTGGCTTGAGCTGGTTGTTAGTTACAGTGGCTTGGTTACCAGGGTTCCATATTCTGTTCCATTGTGAGGGAGGCAGGGTCACCTTTCAGGGCCCAATGACCAAAGATCCTTGCTCACAGAAGACCTCACCAAAGACATACTGGAGGCTGAATCTCTTCTTCAATCTCACAATATACATGTGGATGTAGTAAACAGCACACCTTATTTGTCCAATCCCAATATCTTCCACTAGGCCCAACTACCAGTCTGGTCTCAGGCTCAAGGAGCCTTTCTTAGGTAAGATCCAAACTTAAGGGTCAATATTGCCCTCATCCTTTACAAAACATTTGCTTCACAGTGCCTTCTCTGCCTGCATTTTCCCCTTGTCGAATTTTATTGGTTTTTGCTAGTCTTTGGACTTGACCTCATAGTGTGAACATTGTTCTTGGGCTATCTTTAGGCTTTAGCTGTCCCACCGAGCCACAGCACCACTTGCAGCGTTTTCTATGTATGTGGTAATGAGGAATCAAACCTGAGTCTTTTTGCGTGGTAGCCAAGGACTCTACCACTAGGTCAAACACACAGGGCATCATGCACATATTTTGGACGTCAATCTACTAGGATATTATTAGGTTTCTGTATCCTAATCAATTTTTCCTGATGATTAGCTTTGCTGTCATGTGTAAAAAATGCAAGAGGGAAAAACACAGAAGAATTAGTGAAATTTAAAAAAAGCATTACACACATAGATAAGTGTTCATTCTTTGTAGGAGAAAGGATATTTTGATATGATGATGATGAGTTTATATTTACTATGTCAGGTTGACAGTTTGGCATAGTGGTAGAGTCCTTGCCTAGCATAAATGAAGATCTGGGTTTGATTGCTCAGTATCACATAGATAGAAAATATAGATGTGGCACTGTGGCTCAAGTGGCAGAGGGCTAGACTTGAGAAAACCCAAGGACAGTGCTCAGGCCCTGAATTCAAGCCCCAAGACTGTCAGAAAGATAAAAGAAAATAAAAATGCTTTTTATGAGCTAATTCACTCACAGCATTGGCTTCTGAAATCTTCGCTTCTGCATCTTGTGAAATACCCCTTTCTCTCAACGTAGACAAGAAAAACAGATCCATCCCATGGTCCACTGTGCGGCCACTGGTTGGGCTAAGAGCTAGTCGTGCAGCAACACATAAATTTTATTCTAATACTTTCCAAACTTTGTACTCAAATATGCTACCTACTTACCAACTTAGGTCAGTTATCCTTATGCTATAACTTTTCTTCATGACTACAATATTCTTACACTCCTACGTTAATCCTCTTGTACCTCCCCTGACCTCTCTCATTCTTTGTTTCTATCTCTGGACTTCTGCTCGTCTTTCAACCCTTATACTGCACGGATCTACACTTGATGGCAGTTGAGCAATATTGTATATATAGGTGGTTAATTATTCTCTAGGCTCAGAGGGACTTAAAGACAATAGAGATTGGATTGAGAGGCTTATTGTTTTGGGTATAAATTGCTTATCAGTGGTTGTATTACACTGGTCTGTAAGTGCACAAAAAGAAAGAGTGATAATACCAATCAAAACTTGTGAACATCTAGTGTCTACCAGCTACAGAGGTCTAGGTTGGTTATATCTGAAAAACTATAATCGTATTTAGTAGTAATCTTGCTCCCATTTTCAAATGGGAAGAACCAGAAACTCAAGAAAAATGTCAAATCAAGAAACAACATCCCCCACCCAAAGTAAACAGACAATGGAACAGTCACTGGCACACCTAGAGGAGAGTCTTCCAAGTGCTACACAAATGCAATTGATAAACATCATTAATGGAAAATGTGAAAATATAAAGAAAGAGATAATGGAGGAAGCCATAGCTGAACAAGAGGAAAGCATAATCAAGGTGATAAGTGAAAAAGAAGAAGCCATAAAGGAGGCTATAATAAAGGTTTTTCAAAGAAAGATGGATGAATTCATAGAATCCACAAATAAAAACGTGACCAAACTCCAGCAAATGTCCAAAGAAAATAAAGCTACTGAGCTACCCACTCCAAAGGAAATCAAGGAGATAAAGAAATCCATACATGATCTAAAACAAGAGATGCAAGGCATCAAAAATGAGCAATTAGAAGCAAGGGAGATGAAAAATAAAGTAGATAGCTTTGATAGCAGGTTAGACAATGCAGAGGAGAGAATTTCCGGGGCTGAAGATAATTTAGTTATTATAGAGAAAGAACAGAAAATGAGTCAATCCAAATCTAGGATATATGAGAGAGCGCTTCTGGAGGTCCAAAATGCAATTAGGAAGCCTAATTAAGGCTAGTTGGTATTGAGGAGGGCGTGGAGAAAGAGGTCAATGGTATTGGAAATATACTTCAGGGAATCATCTCAGAGAATTTCCCAAATATCCAGAAGGGCAGGCCCATCCAGGTACGAGAAGCTTTGAGAACCCCAAACAGACCTGACCAGAAAAGAACATCCCACCGCCACATTGTGATCCGAACTGGATCAATAGAAACGAAAGAAAAGATCCTAAAGGCAGCCAGGGAAAAGGGATCAGTAACCTATAAAGGCAAACCAATCAGAATAAACCCAGATTTCTCAGCAGAGACCATGCAAGCACGAAGTCACTGGAAGCATACATGTCATGCCCTTAAATCAAATAACTACCAACCAAGAATACTGTAGCCAGCTAAGCTCTCATTCATAACTGAGGGAACAATAAAAACATTCCATTCCAGGGAAAACCTGCAACAATATGTCGAAACAGAACCAACACTACAGAGAATTCTCAAAGATGCTCTATACATAGAAAACCAAAATAAATGCAATATAGGGAAAGAAATGGCACCTAAACAGCATACCATCTAAGGACCACAAGAACTGTCAAGACACAGGCCCTACTAAAAGCTTTTAAGAATGGTAGGAACTAATAAATATCTCTCAATCCTAACTCTCAATATCAATGGACTTAACTCTCCAATGAAACGGCATAGGCTGTCTAGTTGGATCTAAAAGCAAGAGCCATCGTTCTGCTGTCTTCAAGAGACACATCTTACCCAAAACAATCATCTTTTGAAAGTGAGAGGTTGGAATAAACTCTATCAAGCTAACTGCCCCCATAAACAGGCTGGAGTTGCCATCCTCATATCAGATACAATAGACTTCAAACTAAAATTAGTAAGAAAAGACAAAGAAGGTTACTACATACTACTAAAGGGATCTTTCCTCCAGGAAGACATAACGATCCTAAATATTTACACACCCAATCCCGGAGCTCCAAACTTCATCAAGCAAACTTTACTTACACTGAAACCATACATAGATCGAAATACAGTGATTGTTGGTGAGGTTAACACACCACTCTCACCTATGGACAGATCAACAAGGCAAAACTCAACAGAGACACCTTAGAACTGAACAACTATATAGACCAACTAGATCTAACAGACATCTGCAGAATATTCCACCCAGTAACAACACAATATACGTTTTTCTCAGCAGTACATGGAACATTTTCCGTAATAGACCACATCTTAGGCCATAAAACGAACCTGGACAGATTCAGAAACACTGAAATTATTCCATGCACACTCTCAGACCATAAAGGCCTCAAATTGGAGCTGAACACATATCTCCACCAACGAAAACCCTGTAACTCATGGAGACTGAACAGCACATTGTTGAATCAAAAACAATGGGTAATCGAAGAGATCAGAACAGATATCCAACTGTTTATGAAATTTAACAATAAGGAGAACACAAATATCAACTGCTCAGGGACACAACAAAGGCAGTATTCAGAGGAAAATTTATAGTGCTGAGTGCCTACAACAGCAAGTTGGAAAAATGGCAAACCAACTAGTTAATGTCTCACCTTAACCTCCTGGAAAAAGAGCAACAAACTAACCCTAAACCCATTAGCAGAAAGCAAATTATTAATATCAAAGCAGAATTAAATGATTTGGAATAAAAAAAACTATAGAAAGAATCAAGAAAACAAGGAGTTGGTTCTTTGAAAGAATTAAAAAAATTGACAAGCCCTTAGCAAATCTTACCAAAAAAAGAAGAGAGCATATCGAAATAAACAAAATCGAAGATGAAAATGGTAATATCACGACAGAAATTGCCCAGATCCAGAATATCATGAGGGAATACTTCTCAAACCTTTACGCCAACAAATTTGAGAATCTAGAGGAAATGGATGAATTCCTAGACAATATTAACATACCCACACTGAACCAAGAAGCGCTAACCCAACTCAAGCTCTGAAATAGAAATGGAAATTAGACAACTTATACTTAACAAGAGTCCAGGGCCAGATGGATTCACAGCTGAATTCTATAAAGTCTTCAAAGCAGAGCTCACACCAATACTCCTCAAGCTCTTCAACGAAATTGAAAATGAAGGTTGTTTACCAAACTCATTCTGTGAAGCCAGTATATCCCTCATCCCCAAACCAGACAGAGATTCATCAAAGAAAGAGAACTTTAGACCCATTTCTTTGATGAACATCGATGCAAAACTTCTCAACAAAATACTGGCCAACCGTCTACAACAACTCATCAAAAAATTATACACTATGATCAAACTGGATTCATCACAGGGAGGCAAAGCTGGTTCAACATACACAAATCAATTAATATAATTCAACACATCAACAGGAGCAAGGACAAAAATCACATGATTGTCTCAATAGATGCGGAAAAGGCATTTGACAAGATCCAAAACCCCTTTATGTTAAAAGATGTGGAGAAACTAGGAATCCATGGAACATTTCTCAATGTAATAAAGGCTGTGTATGAGAAACCCACTGCCAGTATTATACTTTATGGTGAAAATCTAAAGCCATTCCCTCTAAAATCAAAAACGAGACAAGGATGCCCACTCTCTCCACTCTTTTTTAACATTGTACTAGAATTCCTAGGCAGTGCAATAAGGCAAGAAGAAAGCATAAAGGGGATCCAAGTAGGGAAAGAGGAAATAAAACTATCCCTCTTTGCAGATGACATGATTCTGTATTTAAAGAATCCTATAGACTCTACTCCCAAGCTCCTAGAGCTGATTCAAAGCTTTGGAAGGGTAGCTGGCCATAAAATCAACCCTCACAAATCAACTGCCTTCCTTTACGCCAACAGTGAGAGGAACGAGGCAATAATCAGGAAAGAAACTCCTTTCACAATAGCCTCAAAGACAATAAAGTACCTAGGAATTAGCTTAACTAAGAATGTAAAGGACCGTTTAGATGAAAACTTTAAAACCCTAAAAAAGGAAATTAAAGCAGAACTAAGGAAATGGAAAAACCTCCCATGCTCCTGGATTGGAAGAATCAACATTGTGAAAATGACAATCTTGCCAAGGGCTATCTACAAACTCAGTGCAATACCCATCAACATCCCAATGTGATTCTTTAAAGAAATAGAAGAGGCAATTCAAAATTTCATATGGAATAATAAAAGACCCCGTATAGCAAAAACACTTCTTCGCAGAAAGAACAGCGCTGGAGGAATTTCAATTCCAAACTTTAGACTCTATTACAGAGCTATAATTCTCAAAACAGCTTGGTACTGGCACAAGAACAGGCCTGAAGTCCAATGGAATAGAACTGCGGACCCAGATATTCAACCACAGACCTATGGCCACCTAATCTTTGACAAGGCAGCCAAAAAAATAGAATGGAGGAAAGATAGCCTCTTCAACAAGTTGTGCTGGCAGAACTGGTTAAGCACCTGCAGAAAACTAAATTTGGGTCCTTCTTTGTCACCTTGCACTAGAATTAACTCCAAATGGATCAAAGACCTGGAGGTAAAAGCTGACACACTGAAAAGTTTACAGGAAGGAATAGGAGATACACTAGGCCTCCTTGGCACAGGTCGAAACTTGCTTAATAAGGACCAAGAATCACAACAAATCAGAGAAAGACTGGATAAGTGGGACTGCTTTAAACTGCAGAGCTTTTGTATGGCAGCGGATATAGCTAGTATACTAATCAGGAAGCCTACAGAGTAGGAGAAGATCTTCACCAACCAAACAACGGACAAAGGCCGCATATCTAAAATATACCAACAACTCAAAAAATTGAATCACTCCAAAACTAACCTCCAAATTAAGACCCATCCCTTTAAAAATGGGCCAAAGACTTAAAGAGAGTCTTCTCTGAAGAAGAAACAAAAATGGCCTATAGACACATGAAGAAATGCTCAACATCTCTGGTCATAAAAGAAATGCAAATCAAAACAACTCTAAGATTCCACCTCACTCCAGTTAGAATGGCCAGGATCAGGAAAACGAATGACAACAGATGCTGGAGGGGATGTGGCCAGGAGGGATCACTACTACACTGTTGGTGGGAGTGCAAACTCATTCAACCACTATGGAAAGCAGTGTGGCAGTGCCTCAAAAGGCTAAACATAGAACTCCCCTATGACCCAGCAATTCCACTACTTGGCATTTACCCAACAATCCAGAAACAACGGCATACTAAACCCACTAGCACAACAATGTTCACTGCAGCACTATTCACCGTAGCAAAGATATGGAACCAACCCTGATGTCCCTCAGTTGATGAGTGGATCAACAAGTTGTGGTATTCGTACACAATGGAATTCTATGCTGCTGTCAGAAAGAATGACATCGCCCCATTTGTTAGGAAATGGAAAGACTTAGAACAAATCATATTAAGAGAAGTAAGCCAGACTCAAAGGAACTTAGGCTCAGTGGTTTCCCTCATTCGTCATAATCAGTAGAAACCTTGGGCTCTACTAGCAGAGATTTGCAATAGAGCAAAAGGCCATATATAAGGCCATATAATGTGAAGCTAATTGAAAGGACCTCCAGGATATTGAAGCATAAGCCACATAATGAATGATTGTTGTCCTTAATGTACTATGTTGGTCTCTCATCTCCTTTGCTGTCCCTTGGTTCTCCCATATTGGTATAGTATCTCACTTTGTTATCGGATATATTGAATTTATTTGTATATGGATATTTGAAATTTGATAGGGAAGGGGGGAAAAGCAAGACGGGTGGGGGGTGTGGGGTTGGAGGGAAATGGCTACCAAGACATGTGAAAGGGTATCAATGTATGTGAATTAATGCACCTTCTATCTGGCAAATATCATGTAACCCTTTTCCTAATTACAATAAAAAGAATTTTAAAAAAAGAAAGTTGTAGTGTGTGGGGAGGATGATGGGGTCAAATACATTTCTTCTTAGAAATATACCTCATCTGGTTGCCCTGGATTTTCCTGGCCTTCTTCTGAGAGAAAGGCCTGTTATACTGGATTCGTGGCTTGGCAATGATCTAGCATGTACATCTTCGTGTAAGACAGCCACAACTTCCATGCCTGAGACTCGAGTTTCCTGACCTTTGGCAACAGCACAGCAACATCTTTCTTCCTCCTGAGCCACAGGCCAAGTGAGCTGGCTTGAGCTGGTTGTTAGTTACAGTGGCTTGGTTACCAGGGTTCCATATTCTGTTCCATTGTGAGGGAGGCAGGGTCACCTTTCAGGGCCCAATGACCAAAGATCCTTGCTCACAGAAGACCTCACCAAAGACATACTGGAGGCTGAATCTCTTCTTCAATCTCACAATATACATGTGGATGTAGTAAACAGCACACCTTATTTGTCCAATCCCAATATCTTCCACTAGGCCCAACTACCAGTCTGGTCTCAGGCTCAAGGAGCCTTTCTTAGGTAAGATCCAAACTTAAGGGTCAATATTGCCCTCATCCTTTACAAAACATTTGCTTCACAGTGCCTTCTCTGCCTGCATTTTCCCCTTGTCGAATTTTATTGGTTTTTGCTAGTCTTTGGACTTGACCTCATAGTGTGAACATTGTTCTTGGGCTATCTTTAGGCTTTAGCTGTCCCACCGAGCCACAGCACCACTTGCAGCGTTTTCTATGTATGTGGTAATGAGGAATCAAACCTGAGTCTTTTTGCGTGGTAGCCAAGGACTCTACCACTAGGTCAAACACACAGGGCATCATGCACATATTTTGGACGTCAATCTACTAGGATATTATTAGGTTTCTGTATCCTAATCAATTTTTCCTGATGATTAGCTTTGCTGTCATGTGTAAAAAATGCAAGAGGGAAAAACACAGAAGAATTAGTGAAATTTAAAAAAAGCATTACACACATAGATAAGTGTTCATTCTTTGTAGGAGAAAGGATATTTTGATATGATGATGATGAGTTTATATTTACTATGTCAGGTTGACAGTTTGGCATAGTGGTAGAGTCCTTGCCTAGCATAAATGAAGATCTGGGTTTGATTGCTCAGTATCACATAGATAGAAAATATAGATGTGGCACTGTGGCTCAAGTGGCAGAGGGCTAGACTTGAGAAAACCCAAGGACAGTGCTCAGGCCCTGAATTCAAGCCCCAAGACTGTCAGAAAGATAAAAGAAAATAAAAATGCTTTTTATGAGCTAATTCACTCACAGCATTGGCTTCTGAAATCTTCGCTTCTGCATCTTGTGAAATACCCCTTTCTCTCAACGTAGACAAGAAAAACAGATCCATCCCATGGTCCACTGTGCGGCCACTGGTTGGGCTAAGAGCTAGTCGTGCAGCAACACATAAATTTTATTCTAATACTTTCCAAACTTTGTACTCAAATATGCTACCTACTTACCAACTTAGGTCAGTTATCCTTATGCTATAACTTTTCTTCATGACTACAATATTCTTACACTCCTACGTTAATCCTCTTGTACCTCCCCTGACCTCTCTCATTCTTTGTTTCTATCTCTGGACTTCTGCTCGTCTTTCAACCCTTATACTGCACGGATCTACACTTGATGGCAGTTGAGCAATATTGTATATATAGGTGGTTAATTATTCTCTAGGCTCAGAGGGACTTAAAGACAATAGAGATTGGATTGAGAGGCTTATTGTTTTGGGTATAAATTGCTTATCAGTGGTTGTATTACACTGGTCTGTAAGTGCACAAAAAGAAAGAGTGATAATACCAATCAAAACTTGTGAACATCTAGTGTCTACCAGCTACAGAGGTCTAGGTTGGTTATATCTGAAAAACTATAATCGTATTTAGTAGTAATCTTGCTCCCATTTTCAAATGGGAAGAACCAGAAACTCAAGAAAAATGTCAAATCAAGAAACAACATCCCCCACCCAAAGTAAACAGACAATGGAACAGTCACTGGCACACCTAGAGGAGAGTCTTCCAAGTGCTACACAAATGCAATTGATAAACATCATTAATGGAAAATGTGAAAATATAAAGAAAGAGATAATGGAGGAAGCCATAGCTGAACAAGAGGAAAGCATAATCAAGGTGATAAGTGAAAAAGAAGAAGCCATAAAGGAGGCTATAATAAAGGTTTTTCAAAGAAAGATGGATGAATTCATAGAATCCACAAATAAAAACGTGACCAAACTCCAGCAAATGTCCAAAGAAAATAAAGCTACTGAGCTACCCACTCCAAAGGAAATCAAGGAGATAAAGAAATCCATACATGATCTAAAACAAGAGATGCAAGGCATCAAAAATGAGCAATTAGAAGCAAGGGAGATGAAAAATAAAGTAGATAGCTTTGATAGCAGGTTAGACAATGCAGAGGAGAGAATTTCCGGGGCTGAAGATAATTTAGTTATTATAGAGAAAGAACAGAAAATGAGTCAATCCAAATCTAGGATATATGAGAGAGCGCTTCTGGAGGTCCAAAATGCAATTAGGAAGCCTAATTAAGGCTAGTTGGTATTGAGGAGGGCGTGGAGAAAGAGGTCAATGGTATTGGAAATATACTTCAGGGAATCATCTCAGAGAATTTCCCAAATATCCAGAAGGGCAGGCCCATCCAGGTACGAGAAGCTTTGAGAACCCCAAACAGACCTGACCAGAAAAGAACATCCCACCGCCACATTGTGATCCGAACTGGATCAATAGAAACGAAAGAAAAGATCCTAAAGGCAGCCAGGGAAAAGGGATCAGTAACCTATAAAGGCAAACCAATCAGAATAAACCCAGATTTCTCAGCAGAGACCATGCAAGCACGAAGTCACTGGAAGCATACATGTCATGCCCTTAAATCAAATAACTACCAACCAAGAATACTGTAGCCAGCTAAGCTCTCATTCATAACTGAGGGAACAATAAAAACATTCCATTCCAGGGAAAACCTGCAACAATATGTCGAAACAGAACCAACACTACAGAGAATTCTCAAAGATGCTCTATACATAGAAAACCAAAATAAATGCAATATAGGGAAAGAAATGGCACCTAAACAGCATACCATCTAAGGACCACAAGAACTGTCAAGACACAGGCCCTACTAAAAGCTTTTAAGAATGGTAGGAACTAATAAATATCTCTCAATCCTAACTCTCAATATCAATGGACTTAACTCTCCAATGAAACGGCATAGGCTGTCTAGTTGGATCTAAAAGCAAGAGCCATCGTTCTGCTGTCTTCAAGAGACACATCTTACCCAAAAACAATCATCTTTTGAAAGTGAGAGGTTGGAATAAACTCTATCAAGCTAACTGCCCCCATAAACAGGCTGGAGTTGCCATCCTCATATCAGATACAATAGACTTCAAACTAAAATTAGTAAGAAAAGACAAAGAAGGTTACTACATACTACTAAAGGGATCTTTCCTCCAGGAAGACATAACGATCCTAAATATTTACACACCCAATCCCGGAGCTCCAAACTTCATCAAGCAAACTTTACTTACACTGAAACCATACATAGATCGAAATACAGTGATTGTTGGTGAGGTTAACACACCACTCTCACCTATGGACAGATCAACAAGGCAAAACTCAACAGAGACACCTTAGAACTGAACAACTATATAGACCAACTAGATCTAACAGACATCTGCAGAATATTCCACCCAGTAACAACACAATATACGTTTTTCTCAGCAGTACATGGAACATTTTCCGTAATAGACCACATCTTAGGCCATAAAACGAACCTGGACAGATTCAGAAACACTGAAATTATTCCATGCACACTCTCAGACCATAAAGGCCTCAAATTGGAGCTGAACACATATCTCCACCAACGAAAACCCTGTAACTCATGGAGACTGAACAGCACATTGTTGAATCAAAAACAATGGGTAATCGAAGAGATCAGAACAGATATCCAACTGTTTATGAAATTTAACAATAAGGAGAACACAAATATCAACTCCTCAGGGACACAACAAAGGCAGTATTCAGAGGAAAATTTATAGTGCTGAGTGCCTACAACAGCAAGTTGGAAAAATGGCAAACCAACTAGTTAATGTCTCACCTTAACCTCCTGGAAAAAGAGCAACAAACTAACCCTAAACCCATTAGCAGAAAGCAAATTATTAATATCAAAGCAGAATTAAATGATTTGGAATAAAAAAAACTATAGAAAGAATCAAGAAAACAAGGAGTTGGTTCTTTGAAAGAATTAAAAAAATTGACAAGCCCTTAGCAAATCTTACCAAAAAAAGAAGAGAGCATATCGAAATAAACAAAATCGAAGATGAAAATGGTAATATCACGACAGAAATTGCCCAGATCCAGAATATCATGAGGGAATACTTCTCAAACCTTTACGCCAACAAATTTGAGAATCTAGAGGAAATGGATGAATTCCTAGACAATATTAACATACCCACACTGAACCAAGAAGCGCTAACCCAACTCAAGCTCTGAAATAGAAATGGAAATTAGACAACTTATACTTAACAAGAGTCCAGGGCCAGATGGATTCACAGCTGAATTCTATAAAGTCTTCAAAGCAGAGCTCACACCAATACTCCTCAAGCTCTTCAACGAAATTGAAAATGAAGGTTGTTTACCAAACTCATTCTGTGAAGCCAGTATATCCCTCATCCCCAAACCAGACAGAGATTCATCAAAGAAAGAGAACTTTAGACCCATTTCTTTGATGAACATCGATGCAAAACTTCTCAACAAAATACTGGCCAACCGTCTACAACAACTCATCAAAAAATTATACACTATGATCAAACTGGATTCATCACAGGGAGGCAAAGCTGGTTCAACATACACAAATCAATTAATATAATTCAACACATCAACAGGAGCAAGGACAAAAATCACATGATTGTCTCAATAGATGCGGAAAAGGCATTTGACAAGATCCAAAACCCCTTTATGTTAAAAGATGTGGAGAAACTAGGAATCCATGGAACATTTCTCAATGTAATAAAGGCTGTGTATGAGAAACCCACTGCCAGTATTATACTTTATGGTGAAAATCTAAAGCCATTCCCTCTAAAATCAAAAACGAGACAAGGATGCCCACTCTCTCCACTCTTTTTTAACATTGTACTAGAATTCCTAGGCAGTGCAATAAGGCAAGAAGAAAGCATAAAGGGGATCCAAGTAGGGAAAGAGGAAATAAAACTATCCCTCTTTGCAGATGACATGATTCTGTATTTAAAGAATCCTATAGACTCTACTCCCAAGCTCCTAGAGCTGATTCAAAGCTTTGGAAGGGTAGCTGGCCATAAAATCAACCCTCACAAATCAACTGCCTTCCTTTACGCCAACAGTGAGAGGAACGAGGCAATAATCAGGAAAGAAACTCCTTTCACAATAGCCTCAAAGACAATAAAGTACCTAGGAATTAGCTTAACTAAGAATGTAAAGGACCGTTTAGATGAAAACTTTAAAACCCTAAAAAAGGAAATTAAAGCAGAACTAAGGAAATGGAAAAACCTCCCATGCTCCTGGATTGGAAGAATCAACATTGTGAAAATGACAATCTTGCCAAGGGCTATCTACAAACTCAGTGCAATACCCATCAACATCCCAATGTGATTCTTTAAAGAAATAGAAGAGGCAATTCAAAATTTCATATGGAATAATAAAAGACCCCGTATAGCAAAAACACTTCTTCGCAGAAAGAACAGCGCTGGAGGAATTTCAATTCCAAACTTTAGACTCTATTACAGAGCTATAATTCTCAAAACAGCTTGGTACTGGCACAAGAACAGGCCTGAAGTCCAATGGAATAGAACTGCGGACCCAGATATTCAACCACAGACCTATGGCCACCTAATCTTTGACAAGGCAGCCAAAAAAATAGAATGGAGGAAAGATAGCCTCTTCAACAAGTTGTGCTGGCAGAACTGGTTAAGCACCTGCAGAAAACTAAATTTGGGTCCTTCTTTGTCACCTTGCACTAGAATTAACTCCAAATGGATCAAAGACCTGGAGGTAAAAGCTGACACACTGAAAAGTTTACAGGAAGGAATAGGAGATACACTAGGCCTCCTTGGCACAGGTCGAAACTTGCTTAATAAGGACCAAGAATCACAACAAATCAGAGAAAGACTGGATAAGTGGGACTGCTTTAAACTGCAGAGCTTTTGTATGGCAGCGGATATAGCTAGTATACTAATCAGGAAGCCTACAGAGTAGGAGAAGATCTTCACCAACCAAACAACGGACAAAGGCCGCATATCTAAAATATACCAACAACTCAAAAAATTGAATCACTCCAAAACTAACCTCCAAATTAAGACCCATCCCTTTAAAAATGGGCCAAAGACTTAAAGAGAGTCTTCTCTGAAGAAGAAACAAAAATGGCCTATAGACACATGAAGAAATGCTCAACATCTCTGGTCATAAAAGAAATGCAAATCAAAACAACTCTAAGATTCCACCTCACTCCAGTTAGAATGGCCAGGATCAGGAAAACGAATGACAACAGATGCTGGAGGGGATGTGGCCAGGAGGGATCACTACTACACTGTTGGTGGGAGTGCAAACTCATTCAACCACTATGGAAAGCAGTGTGGCAGTGCCTCAAAAGGCTAAACATAGAACTCCCCTATGACCCAGCAATTCCACTACTTGGCATTTACCCAACAATCCAGAAACAACGGCATACTAAACCCACTAGCACAACAATGTTCACTGCAGCACTATTCACCGTAGCAAAGATATGGAACCAACCCTGATGTCCCTCAGTTGATGAGTGGATCAACAAGTTGTGGTATTCGTACACAATGGAATTCTATGCTGCTGTCAGAAAGAATGACATCGCCCCATTTGTTAGGAAATGGAAAGACTTAGAACAAATCATATTAAGAGAAGTAAGCCAGACTCAAAGGAACTTAGGCTCAGTGGTTTCCCTCATTCGTCATAATCAGTAGAAACCTTGGGCTCTACTAGCAGAGATTTGCAATAGAGCAAAAGGCCATATATAAGGCCATATAATGTGAAGCTAATTGAAAGGACCTCCAGGATATTGAAGCATAAGCCACATAATGAATGATTGTTGTCCTTAATGTACTATGTTGGTCTCTCATCTCCTTTGCTGTCCCTTGGTTCTCCCATATTGGTATAGTATCTCACTTTGTTATCGGATATATTGAATTTATTTGTATATGGATATTTGAAATTTGATAGGGAAGGGGGGAAAAGCAAGACGGGTGGGGGGTGTGGGGTTGGAGGGAAATGGCTACCAAGACATGTGAAAGGGTATCAATGTATGTGAATTAATGCACCTTCTATCTGGCAAATATCATGTAACCCTTTTCCTAATTACAATAAAAAGAATTTTAAAAAAAGAAAGTTGTAGTGTGTGGGGAGGATGATGGGGTCAAATACATTTCTTCTTAGAAATATACCTCATCTGGTTGCCCTGGATTTTCCTGGCCTTCTTCTGAGAGAAAGGCCTGTTATACTGGATTCGTGGCTTGGCAATGATCTAGCATGTACATCTTCGTGTAAGACAGCCACAACTTCCATGCCTGAGACTCGAGTTTCCTGACCTTTGGCAACAGCACAGCAACATCTTTCTTCCTCCTGAGCCACAGGCCAAGTGAGCTGGCTTGAGCTGGTTGTTAGTTACAGTGGCTTGGTTACCAGGGTTCCATATTCTGTTCCATTGTGAGGGAGGCAGGGTCACCTTTCAGGGCCCAATGACCAAAGATCCTTGCTCACAGAAGACCTCACCAAAGACATACTGGAGGCTGAATCTCTTCTTCAATCTCACAATATACATGTGGATGTAGTAAACAGCACACCTTATTTGTCCAATCCCAATATCTTCCACTAGGCCCAACTACCAGTCTGGTCTCAGGCTCAAGGAGCCTTTCTTAGGTAAGATCCAAACTTAAGGGTCAATATTGCCCTCATCCTTTACAAAACATTTGCTTCACAGTGCCTTCTCTGCCTGCATTTTCCCCTTGTCGAATTTTATTGGTTTTTGCTAGTCTTTGGACTTGACCTCATAGTGTGAACATTGTTCTTGGGCTATCTTTAGGCTTTAGCTGTCCCACCGAGCCACAGCACCACTTGCAGCGTTTTCTATGTATGTGGTAATGAGGAATCAAACCTGAGTCTTTTTGCGTGGTAGCCAAGGACTCTACCACTAGGTCAAACACACAGGGCATCATGCACATATTTTGGACGTCAATCTACTAGGATATTATTAGGTTTCTGTATCCTAATCAATTTTTCCTGATGATTAGCTTTGCTGTCATGTGTAAAAAATGCAAGAGGGAAAAACACAGAAGAATTAGTGAAATTTAAAAAAAGCATTACACACATAGATAAGTGTTCATTCTTTGTAGGAGAAAGGATATTTTGATATGATGATGATGAGTTTATATTTACTATGTCAGGTTGACAGTTTGGCATAGTGGTAGAGTCCTTGCCTAGCATAAATGAAGATCTGGGTTTGATTGCTCAGTATCACATAGATAGAAAATATAGATGTGGCACTGTGGCTCAAGTGGCAGAGGGCTAGACTTGAGAAAACCCAAGGACAGTGCTCAGGCCCTGAATTCAAGCCCCAAGACTGTCAGAAAGATAAAAGAAAATAAAAATGCTTTTTATGAGCTAATTCACTCACAGCATTGGCTTCTGAAATCTTCGCTTCTGCATCTTGTGAAATACCCCTTTCTCTCAACGTAGACAAGAAAAACAGATCCATCCCATGGTCCACTGTGCGGCCACTGGTTGGGCTAAGAGCTAGTCGTGCAGCAACACATAAATTTTATTCTAATACTTTCCAAACTTTGTACTCAAATATGCTACCTACTTACCAACTTAGGTCAGTTATCCTTATGCTATAACTTTTCTTCATGACTACAATATTCTTACACTCCTACGTTAATCCTCTTGTACCTCCCCTGACCTCTCTCATTCTTTGTTTCTATCTCTGGACTTCTGCTCGTCTTTCAACCCTTATACTGCACGGATCTACACTTGATGGCAGTTGAGCAATATTGTATATATAGGTGGTTAATTATTCTCTAGGCTCAGAGGGACTTAAAGACAATAGAGATTGGATTGAGAGGCTTATTGTTTTGGGTATAAATTGCTTATCAGTGGTTGTATTACACTGGTCTGTAAGTGCACAAAAAGAAAGAGTGATAATACCAATCAAAACTTGTGAACATCTAGTGTCTGCCAGCTACAGAGGTCTAGGTTGGTTATATCTGAAAAACTATAATCGTATTTAGTAGTAATCTTGCTCCCATTTTCAAATGGGAAGAACCAGAAACTCAAGAAAAATGTCAAATCAAGAAACAACATCCCCCACCCAAAGTAAACAGACAATGGAACAGTCACTGGCACACCTAGAGGAGAGTCTTCCAAGTGCTACACAAATGCAATTGATAAACATCATTAATGGAAAATGTGAAAATATAAAGAAAGAGATAATGGAGGAAGCCATAGCTGAACAAGAGGAAAGCATAATCAAGGTGATAAGTGAAAAAGAAGAAGCCATAAAGGAGGCTATAATAAAGGTTTTTCAAAGAAAGATGGATGAATTCATAGAATCCACAAATAAAAACGTGACCAAACTCCAGCAAATGTCCAAAGAAAATAAAGCTACTGAGCTACCCACTCCAAAGGAAATCAAGGAGATAAAGAAATCCATACATGATCTAAAACAAGAGATGCAAGGCATCAAAAATGAGCAATTAGAAGCAAGGGAGATGAAAAATAAAGTAGATAGCTTTGATAGCAGGTTAGACAATGCAGAGGAGAGAATTTCCGGGGCTGAAGATAATTTAGTTATTATAGAGAAAGAACAGAAAATGAGTCAATCCAAATCTAGGATATATGAGAGAGCGCTTCAGGAGGTCCAAAATGCAATTAGGAAGCCTAATTAAGGCTAGTTGGTATTGAGGAGGGCGTGGAGAAAGAGGTCAATGGTATTGGAAATATACTTCAGGGAATCATCTCAGAGAATTTCCCAAATATCCAGAAGGGCAGGCCCATCCAGGTACGAGAAGCTTTGAGAACCCCAAACAGACCTGACCAGAAAAGAACATCCCACCGCCACATTGTGATCCGAACTGGATCAATAGAAACGAAAGAAAAGATCCTAAAGGCAGCCAGGGAAAAGGGATCAGTAACCTATAAAGGCAAACCAATCAGAATAAACCCAGATTTCTCAGCAGAGACCATGCAAGCACGAAGTCACTGGAAGCATATATGTCATGCCCTTAAATCAAATAACTATCAACCAAGGATACTGTAGCCAGCTAAGCTCTCATTCATAACTGAGGGAACAATAAAAACATTCCATTCCAGGGAAAACCTGCAACAATATGTCGAAACAGAACCAACACTACAGAGAATTCTCAAAGATGCTCTATACATAGAAAACCAAAATAAATGCAATATAGGGAAAGAAATGGCACCTAAACAGCATACCATCTAAGGACCACAAGAACTGTCAAGACACAGGCCCTACTAAAAGCTTTTAAGAATGGTAGGAACTAATAAATATCTCTCAATCCTAACTCTCAATATCAATGGACTTAACTCTCCAATGAAACGGCATAGGCTGTCTAGTTGGATCTAAAAGCAAGAGCCATCGTTCTGCTGTCTTCAAGAGACACATCTTACCCAAAAACAATCATCTTTTGAAAGTGAGAGGTTGGAATAAACTCTATCAAGCTAACTGCCCCCATAAACAGGCTGGAGTTGCCATCCTCATATCAGATACAATAGACTTCAAACTAAAATTAGTAAGAAAAGACAAAGAAGGTTACTACATACTACTAAAGGGATCTTTCCTCCAGGAAGACATAACGATCCTAAATATTTACACACCCAATCCCGGAGCTCCAAACTTCATCAAGCAAACTTTACTTACACTGAAACCATACATAGATCGAAATACAGTGATTGTTGGTGAGGTTAACACACCACTCTCACCTATGGACAGATCAACAAGGCAAAACTCAACAGAGACACCTTAGAACTGAACAACTATATAGACCAACTAGATCTAACAGACATCTGCAGAATATTCCACCCAGTAACAACACAATATACGTTTTTCTCAGCAGTACATAGAACATTTTCCGTAATAGACCACATCTTAGGCCATAAAACGAACCTGGACAGATTCAGAAACACTGAAATTATTCCATGCACACTCTCAGACCATAAAGGCCTCAAATTAGAGCTGAACACATATCTCCACCAACGAAAACCCTGTAACTCATGGAGACTGAACAGCACATTGTTGAATCAAAAACAATGGGTAATCGAAGAGATCAGAACAGATATCCAACTGTTTATGAAATTTAACAATAAGGAGAACACAAATATCAACTCCTCAGGGACACAACAAAGGCAGTATTCAGAGGAAAATTTATAGTGCTGAGTGCCTACAACAGCAAGTTGGAAAAATGGCAAACCAACTAGTTAATGTCTCACCTTAACCTCCTGGAAAAAGAGCAACAAACTAACCCTAAACCCATTAGCAGAAAGCAAATTATTAATATCAAAGCAGAATTAAATGATTTGGAATAAAAAAAACTATAGAAAGGATCAAGAAAACAAGGAGTTGGTTCTTTGAAAGAATTAAAAAAATTGACAAGCCCTTAGCAAATCTTACCAAAAAAAGAAGAGAGCATATCGAAATAAACAAAATCGAAGATGAAAATGGTAATATCACGACAGAAATTGCCCAGATCCAGAATATCATGAGGGAATACTTCTCAAACCTTTACGCCAACAAATTTGAGAATCTAGAGGAAATGGATGAATTCCTAGACAATATTAACATACCCACACTGAACCAAGAAGCGCTAACCCAACTCAAGCTCTGAAATAGAAATGGAAATTAGACAACTTATACTTAACAAGAGTCCAGGGCCAGATGGATTCACAGCTGAATTCTATAAAGTCTTCAAAGCAGAGCTCACACCAATACTCCTCAAGCTCTTCAACGAAATTGAAAATGAAGGTTGTTTACCAAACTCATTCTGTGAAGCCAGTATATCCCTCATCCCCAAACCAGACAGAGATTCATCAAAGAAAGAGAACTTTAGACCCATTTCTTTGATGAACATCGATGCAAAACTTCTCAACAAAATACTGGCCAACCGTCTACAACAACTCATCAAAAAATTATACACTATGATCAAACTGGATTCATCACAGGGAGGCAAAGCTGGTTCAACATACACAAATCAATTAATATAATTCAACACATCAACAGGAGCAAGGACAAAAATCACATGATTGTCTCAATAGATGCGGAAAAGGCATTTGACAAGATCCAAAACCCCTTTATGTTAAAAGATGTGGAGAAACTAGGAATCCATGGAACATTTCTCAATGTAATAAAGGCTGTGTATGAGAAACCCACTGCCAGTATTATACTTAATGGTGAAAATCTAAAGCCATTCCCTCTAAAATCAAAAACGAGACAAGGATGCCCACTCTCTCCACTCTTTTTTAACATTGTACTAGAATTCCTAGGCAGTGCAATAAGGCAAGAAGATAGCATAAAGGGGATCCAAGTAGGGAAAGAGGAAATAAAACTATCCCTCTTTGCAGATGACATGATTCTGTATTTAAAGAATCCTATAGACTCTACTCCCAAGCTCCTAGAGCTGATTCAAAGCTTTGGAAGGGTAGCTGGCCATAAAATCAACCCTCACAAATCAACTGCCTTCCTTTACGCCAACAGTGAGAGGAACGAGGCAATAATCAGGAAAGAAACTCCTTTCACAATAGCCTCAAAGACAATAAAGTACCTAGGAATTAGCTTAACTAAGAATGTAAAGGACCGTTTAGATGAAAACTTTAAAACCCTAAAAAAGGAAATTAAAGCAGAACTAAGGAAATGGAAAAACCTCCCATGCTCCTGGATTGGAAGAATCAACATTGTGAAAATGACAATCTTGCCAAGGGCTATCTACAAACTCAGTGCAATACCCATCAACATCCCAATGTGATTCTTTAAAGAAATAGAAGAGGCAATTCAAAATTTCATATGGAATAATAAAAGACCCCGTATAGCAAAAACACTTCTTCGCAGAAAGAACAGCGCTGGAGGAATTTCAATTCCAAACTTTAGACTCTATTACAGAGCTATAATTCTCAAAACAGCTTGGTACTGGCACAAGAACAGGCCTGAAGTCCAATGGAATAGAACTGCGGACCCAGATATTCAACCACAGACCTATGGCCACCTAATCTTTGACAAGGGAACCAAAAAAATAGAATGGAAGAAAGATAGCCTCTTCAACAAGTTGTGCTGGCAGAACTGGTTAAGCACCTGCAGAAAACTAAATTTGGGTCCTTCTTTGTCACCTTGCACTAGAATTAACTCCAAATGGATCAAAGACCTGGAGGTAAAAGCTGACACACTGAAAAGTTTACAGGAAGGAATAGGAGATACACTAGGCCTCCTTGGCACAGGTCGAAACTTGCTTAATAAGGACCAAGAATCACAACAAATCAGAGAAAGACTGGATAAGTGGGACTGCAGTAAACTGCAGAGCTTTTGTATGGCAGCGAATATAGCTAGTATACTAATCAGGAAGCCTACAGAGTAGGAGAAGATCTTCACCAACCAAATAACGGACAAAGGCCGCATATCTAAAATATACCAACAACTCAAAAAATTGAATCACTCCAGAACTAACCTCCAAATTAAGACCCATCCCTTTAAAAATGGGCCAAAGACTTAAAGAGAGTCTTCTCTGAAGAAGAAAGAAAAATTGCCTATAGACACATGAAGAAATGCTCAACATCTCTGGTCATAAAAGAAATGCAAATCAAAACAACTCTAAGATTCCACCTCACTCCAGTTAGAATGGCCAGGATCAGGAAAACGAATGACAACAGATGCTGGAGGGGATGTGGCCAGGAGGGACCACTACTACACTGTTGGTGGGAGTGCAAACTCATTCAACCACTATGGAAAGCAGTGTGGCAGTGCCTCAAAAGGCTAAACATAGAACTCCCCTATGACCCAGCAATTCCACTACTTGGCATTTACCCAACAATCCAGAAACAAGGGCATACTAAACCCACTAGCACAACAATGTTCATTGCAGCACTATTCACCGTAGCAAAGATATGGAACCAACCCTGATGTCCCTCAGTTGATGAGTGGATCAACAAGTTGTGGTATTTGTACACAATGGAATTCTATGCTGCTGTCAGAAAGAATGACATCGCCCCATTTGTTAGGAAATGGAAAGACTTAGAACAAATCATATTAAGAGAAGTAAGCCAGACTCAAAGGAACTTAGGCTCAGTGGTTTCCCTCATTCGTCATAATCAGTAGAAACCTTGGGCTCTACTAGCAGAGATTTGCAATAGAGCAAAAGGCCATATATAAGGCCATATAATGTGAAGCTAATTGAAAGGACCTCCAGGATATTGAAGCATAAGCCACATAATGAATGATTGTTGTCCTTAATGTACTATGTTGGTCTCTCATCTCCTTTGCTGTCCCTTGGTTCTCCCATATTGGTATAGTATCTCACTTTGTTATCGGATATATTGAATTTATTTGTATATGGATATTTGAAATTTGATAGGGAAGGGGGGAAAAGCAAGACGGGTGGGGGGTGTGGGGTTGGAGGGAAATGGCTACCAAGACATGTGAAAGGGTATCAATGTATGTGAATTAATGCACCTTCTATCTGGCAAATATCATGTAACCCTTTTCCTAATTACAATAAAAAGAATTTTAAAAAAAGAAAGTTGTAGTGTGTGGGGAGGATGATGGGGTCAAATACATTTCTTCTTAGAAATATACCTCATCTGGTTGCCCTGGATTTTCCTGGCCTTCTTCTGAGAGAAAGGCCTGTTATACTGGATTCGTGGCTTGGCAATGATCTAGCATGTACATCTTCGTGTAAGACAGCCACAACTTCCATGCCTGAGACTCGAGTTTCCTGACCTTTGGCAACAGCACAGCAACATCTTTCTTCCTCCTGAGCCACAGGCCAAGTGAGCTGGCTTGAGCTGGTTGTTAGTTACAGTGGCTTGGTTACCAGGGTTCCATATTCTGTTCCATTGTGAGGGAGGCAGGGTCACCTTTCAGGGCCCAATGACCAAAGATCCTTGCTCACAGAAGACCTCACCAAAGACATACTGGAGGCTGAATCTCTTCTTCAATCTCACAATATACATGTGGATGTAGTAAACAGCACACCTTATTTGTCCAATCCCAATATCTTCCACTAGGCCCAACTACCAGTCTGGTCTCAGGCTCAAGGAGCCTTTCTTAGGTAAGATCCAAACTTAAGGGTCAATATTGCCCTCATCCTTTACAAAACATTTGCTTCACAGTGCCTTCTCTGCCTGCATTTTCCCCTTGTCGAATTTTATTGGTTTTTGCTAGTCTTTGGACTTGACCTCATAGTGTGAACATTGTTCTTGGGCTATCTTTAGGCTTTAGCTGTCCCACCGAGCCACAGCACCACTTGCAGCGTTTTCTATGTATGTGGTAATGAGGAATCAAACCTGAGTCTTTTTGCGTGGTAGCCAAGGACTCTACCACTAGGTCAAACACACAGGGCATCTTGCACATATTTTGGACGTCAATCTACTAGGATATTATTAGGTTTCTGTATCCTAATCAATTTTTCCTGATGATTAGCTTTGCTGTCATGTGTAAAAAATGCAAGAGGGAAAAACACAGAAGAATTAGTGAAATTTAAAAAAAGCATTACACACATAGATAAGTGTTCATTCTTTGTAGGAGAAAGGATATTTTGATATGATGATGATGAGTTTATATTTACTATGTCAGGTTGACAGTTTGGCATAGTGGTAGAGTCCTTGCCTAGCATAAATGAAGATCTGGGTTTGATTGCTCAGTATCACATAGATAGAAAATCTAGATGTGGCACTGTGGCTCAAGTGGCAGAGGGCTAGACTTGAGAAAACCCAAGGACAGTGCTCAGGCCCTGAATTCAAGCCCCAAGACTGTCAGAAAGATAAAAGAAAATAAAAAAGCTGTTTACGAGCTAATTCACTCACAGCATTGGCTTCTGAAATCTTCGCTTCTGCATCTTGTGAAATACCCCTTTCCCTCAACGTAGACAAGAAAAACAGATCCATCCCATGGTCCACTGTGCGGCCACTGGTTGGGCTAAGAGCTAGTCGTGCAGCAACACATAAATTTTATTCTAATACTTTCCAAACTTTGTACTCAAATATGCTACCTACTTACCAACTTAGGTCAGTTATCCTTATGCTATAACTTTTCTTCATGACTACAATATTCTTACACTCCTACGTTAATCCTCTTGTACCTCCCCTGACCTCTCTCATTCTTTGTTTCTATCTCTGGACTTCTGCTCGTCTTTCAACCCTTATACTGCACGGATCTACACTTGATGGCTGTTGAGCAATATTGTATATATAGGTGGTTAATTATTCTCTAGGCTCAGAGGGACTTAAAGACAATAGAGATTGGATTGAGAGGCTTATTGTTTTGGGTATAAATTGCTTATCAGTGGTTGTATTACACTGGTCTGTAAGTGCACAAAAAGAAAGAGTGATAATACCAATCAAAACTTGTGAACATCTAGTGTCTGCCAGCTACAGAGGTCTAGGTTGGTTATATCTGAAAAACTATAATCGTATTTAGTAGTAATCTTGCTCCCATTTTCAAATGGGAAGAACCAGAAACTCAAGAAAAATGTCAAATCAAGAAACAACATCCCCCACCCAAAGTAAACAGACAATGGAACAGTCACTGGCACACCTAGAGGAGAGTCTTCCAAGTGCTACACAAATGCAATTGATAAACATCATTAATGGAAAATGTGAAAATATAAAGAAAGAGATAATGGAGGAAGCCATAGCTGAACAAGAGGAAAGCATAATCAAGGTGATAAGTGAAAAAGAAGAAGCCATAAAGGAGGCTATAATAAAGGTTTTTCAAAGAAAGATGGATGAATTCATAGAATCCACAAATAAAAACGTGACCAAACTCCAGCAAATGTCCAAAGAAAATAAAGCTACTGAGCTACCCACTCCAAAGGAAATCAAGGAGATAAAGAAATCCATACATGATCTAAAACAAGAGATGCAAGGCATCAAAAATGAGCAATTAGAAGCAAGGGAGATGAAAAATAAAGTAGATAGCTTTGATAGCAGGTTAGACAATGCAGAGGAGAGAATTTCCGGGGCTGAAGATAATTTAGTTATTATAGAGAAAGAACAGAAAATGAGTCAATCCAAATCTAGGATATATGAGAGAGCGCTTCAGGAGGTCCAAAATGCAATTAGGAAGCCTAATTAAGGCTAGTTGGTATTGAGGAGGGCGTGGAGAAAGAGGTCAATGGTATTGGAAATATACTTCAGGGAATCATCTCAGAGAATTTCCCAAATATCCAGAAGGGCAGGCCCATCCAGGTACGAGAAGCTTTGAGAACCCCAAACAGACCTGACCAGAAAAGAACATCCCACCGCCACATTGTGATCCGAACTGGATCAATAGAAACGAAAGAAAAGATCCTAAAGGCAGCCAGGGAAAAGGGATCAGTAACCTATAAAGGCAAACCAATCAGAATAAACCCAGATTTCTCAGCAGAGACCATGCAAGCACGAAGTCACTGGAAGCATATATGTCATGCCCTTAAATCAAATAACTACCAACCAAGGATACTGTAGCCAGCTAAGCTCTCATTCATAACTGAGGGAACAATAAAAACATTCCATTCCAGGGAAAACCTGCAACAATATGTCGAAACAGAACCAACACTACAGAGAATTCTCAAAGATGCTCTATACATAGAAAACCAAAATAAATGCAATATAGGGAAAGAAATGGCACCTAAACAGCATACCATCTAAGGACCACAAGAACTGTCAAGACACAGGCCCTACTAAAGCTTTTAAAAAGGGTAGGAACTAATAAATATCTCTCAATCCTAACTCTCAATATCAATGGACTTAACTCTCCAATGAAACGGCATAGGCTGTCTAGTTGGATCTAAAAGCAAGAGCCATCGTTCTGCTGTCTTCAAGAGACACATCTTACCCAAAAACAATCATCTTTTGAAAGTGAGAGGTTGGAATAAACTCTATCAAGCTAACTGCCCCCATAAACAGGCTGGAGTTGCCATCCTCATATCAGATACAATAGACTTCAAACTAAAATTAGTAAGAAAAGACAAAGAAGGTTACTACATACTACTAAAGGGATCTTTCCTCCAGGAAGACATAACGATCCTAAATATTTACACACCCAATCCCGGAGCTCCAAATTTCATCAAGCAAACTTTACTTACACTGAAACCATACATAGATCGAAATACAGTGATTGTTGGTGAGTTTAACACACCACTCTCACCTATGGACAGATCAACAAGGCAAAACTCAACAGAGACCTTAGAACTGAACAACTATATAGACCAACTAGATCTAACAGACATCTGCAGAATATTCCACCCAGTAACAACACAATATACGTTTTTCTCAGCAGTACATGGAACATTTTCCATAATAGACCACATCTTAGGCCATAAAACGAACCTGGACAGATTCAGAAACACTGAAATTATTCCATGCACACTCTCAGACCATAAAGGCCTCAAATTGGAGCTGAACACATATCTCCACCAACGAAAACCCTGTAACTCATGGAGACTGAACAGCACATTGTTGAATCAAAAACAATGGGTAATCGAAGAGATCAGAACAGATATCCAACTGTTTATGAAATTTAACAATAAGGAGAACACAAATATCAACTCCTCAGGGACACAACAAAGGCAGTATTCAGAGGAAAATTTATAGTGCTGAGTGCCTACCACAGCAAGTTGGAAAAATGGCAAACCAACTAGTTAATGTCTCACCTTAACCTCCTGGAAAAAGAGCAACAAACTAACCCTAAACCCATTAGCAGAAAGCAAATTATTAATATCAAAGCAGAATTAAATGATTTGGAATAAAAAAACTATAGAAAGAATCAAGAAAGCAAGGAGTTGGTTCTTTGAAAGAATTAAAAAAATTGACAAGCCCTTAGCAAATCTTACCAAAAAAAGAAGAGAGCATATCGAAATAAACAAAATCGAAGATGAAAATGGTAATATCACGACAGAAATTGCCCAGATCCAGAATATCATGAGGGAATACTTCTCAAACCTTTACGCCAACAAATTTGAGAATCTAGAGGAAATGGATGAATTCCTAGACAATATTAACATACCCACACTGAACCAAGAAGTGCTAACCCAACTCAAGCTCTGAAATAGAAATGGAAATTAGACAACTTATACTTAACAAGAGTCCAGGGCCAGACGGATTCACAGCTGAATTCTATAAAGTCTTCAAAGCAGAGCTCACACCAATACTCCTCAAGCTCTTCAACGAAATTGAAAATGAAGGTTGTTTACCAAACTCATTCTGTGAAGCCAGTATATCCCTCATCCCCAAACCAGACAGAGATTCATCAAAGAAAGAGAACTTTAGACCCATTTCTTTGATGAACATCGATGCAAAACTCAACAAAATACTGGCCAACCGTCTACAACAACTCATCAAAAAATTATACACTATGATCAAACTGGATTCATCACAGGGAGGCAAAGCTGGTTCAACATACACAAATCAATTAATATAATTCAACACATCAACAGGAGCAAGGACAAAAATCACATGATTGTCTCAATAGATGCGGAAAAGGCATTTGACAAGATCCAAAACCCCTTTATGTTAAAAGATGTGGAGAAACTAGGAATCCATGGAACATTTCTCAATGTAATAAAGGCTGTGTATGAGAAACCCACTGCCAGTATTATACTTTATGGTGAAAATCTAAAGCCATTCCCTCTAAAATCAAAAACGAGACAAGGATGCCCACTCTCTCCACTCTTTTTTAACATTGTACTAGAATTCCTAGGCAGTGCAATAAGGCAAGAAGATAGCATAAAGGGGATCCAAGTAGGGAAAGAGGAAATAAAACTATCCCTCTTTGCAGATGACATGATTCTGTATTTAAAGAATCCTATAGACTCTACTCCCAAGCTCCTAGAGCTGATTCAAAGCTTTGGAAGGGTAGCTGGCCATAAAATCAACCCTCACAAATCAACTGCCTTCCTTTACGCCAACAGTGAGAGGAACGAGGCAATAATCAGGAAAGAAACTCCTTTCACAATAGCCTCAAAGACAATAAAGTACCTAGGAATTAGCTTAACTAAGAATGTAAAGGACCGTTTAGAAGAAAACTTTAAAACCCTAAAAAAGGAAATTAAAGCAGAACTAAGGAAATGGAAAAACCTCCCATGCTCCTGGATTGGAAGAATCAACATTGTGAAAATGACAATCTTGCCAAGGGCTATCTACAAACTCAGTGCAATACCCATCAACATCCCAATGTGATTCTTTAAAGAAATAGAAGAGGCAATTCAAAATTTCATATGGAATAATAAAAGACCCCGTATAGCAAAAACACTTCTTCGCAGAAAGAACAGCGCTGGAGGAATTTCAATTCCAAACTTTAGACTCTATTACAGAGCTATAATTCTCAAAACAGCTTGGTACTGGCACAAGAACAGGCCTGAAGTCCAATGGAATAGAACTGCGGACCCAGATATTCAACCACAGACCTATGGCCACCTAATCTTTGACAAGGGAGCCAAAAAAATAGAATGGAAGAAAGATAGCCTCTTCAACAAGTTGTGCTGGCAGAACTGGTTAAGCACCTGCAGAAAACTAAATTTGGGTCCTTCTTTGTCACCTTGCACTAGAATTAACTCCAAATGGATCAAAGACCTGGAGGTAAAAGCTGACACACTGAAAAGTTTACAGGAAGGAATAGGAGATACACTAGGCCTCCTTGGCACAGGTCGAAACTTGCTTAATAAGGACCAAGAATCACAACAAATCAGAGAAAGACTGGATAAGTGGGACTGCTTTAAACTGCAGAGCTTTTGTATGGCAGCGGATATAGCTAGTATACTAATCAGGAAGCCTACAGAGTGGGAGAAGATCTTCACCAACCAAACAACGGACAAAGGCCTCATATCTAAAATATATCAACAACTCAAAAAATTGACTCACTCCAAAACTAACCTCCAAAGTAACAACCATCCCATTAAAAAATGGGCCAAAGGCTTAAAGAGAGTCTTCTCTGAAGAAGAAACAAAAATGGCCTATAGACACATGAAGAAATGCTCAACATCTCTGGTCATAAAAGAAATGCAAATCAAAACAACTCTAAGATTGTACCCTATATTTATACAGACTGAAAAATTCATTAAGAAATTAGTAAATATGTATAAAGTGCATAATTTCTTTTGTGTGTTGGCACTGGGTCTTCAACTGAGTGCTTCAGCTCTATCCCTGGCCTTTTCTGCTCAAGGCTAGCACTCTACCAATGCAGCCCCAAATCAACTACTTCAATTGAGATATAAGCGATGAATATTTCAGGGTGCTTCATGAAAAACATTTTTATAAATTTAAACTTTCAACACAGTCTTATTTTAGTATGAATGTTGACATGGGAAGAGAGAGAAAAAGTGAAATATTTCCTGATCCCCATAGAGAAGAGATTCAGCAGAACCACTGTGGTCTGCAGGCTTCTTTGTGAGTTTTGTTTGCTTGTTTGATTTTTGTCAATTGTGGGGCTTGAACTCTGGGCCTGGGCACTGTCCCTGAGCTCTTCAGCTCAAGGCTAGTGCTTTAATCTGTGAGCCACAGTGCCACTTCTGGTTTTTCTGGCAGTTAACTGGGTACTTTGGCTGGCTTTAAACTTTGATTCTCAGATCTTAGCCTCCTGAGTAGCTAAGATTATCGGTGTGAGGTACGATCACCAGGCTGCTGCTCTGTTACTATGCAGGTTCTGGATCAAGAGCTTCAAGTTCTTACTTCAATTTTTTCTTCTCTTGCCTGAACGAAGCCCCAGTTCCTGGTCTTTGTTGGTTAATGAGAGATATTATGATTTTCTAATATTCAGAGCAATGATTATAAAACCCAGCATTTTACTTACTTGAATAAATTAAGAGACAGGACCTAGTGAGATGGAAAACAAAATTTTTTTTCAAGTTGCTATCCTGTTCTAATGCATAAGTCTGGCTATTTTGCTTACACACAAATATGTATTTTACCAGTTTCTACTCTATTTTTGCTTAGCTTAAAACCACCACTGCCATTTCATAGATTTTGTTGTTGTTGTTTGCGGTGCTTGAACTCTGTGCCTGGGCTGTTCCTCAGATCTTCAGTTCAATGCCAGTGCTCTACTACTTTTGATTTGGCCAGTCCTGGGCTTGTACTCAGGGACTGAGCACTGTCCTTATATTTTCTCAAGGCTAGGGCTCTACCACTTCAGCCTCAGCACCACTTCCAGCATTTTTCTATGTATGTGGTATTGAGGAATTGAACCCAGGTCTTCGTGCATGCTAGGCAAGCACTCTACCACTAGGCCAAACTCCCAGCCCAAAATTATTCATCATTACTATTAGCTATCTTCTTTTTTTTTATTGATTCATCATGGTGCTTGGACTTTGGGCCTGGACACTGTCCCTGAGCTCTTCAGCTCAAGGCTAGCGCTCTTCCTCTACAGCTCCATTTTTGGTTTCTGGTAGTTAATTGGTGATGTAAGTCTCAAAAACATATGTGTCTAAGCTGGCTTTGGGCTTTGAACCAAGATCCTCCATTCTCAGCCTCCACAGTAGCTAGAATTACACGCTTCAGCCAGCAGTGCCTGACTGTTTGATGTCTGTGTCTCTGTCTCTCTGTCTCTGTCTGTCTCTGTCTGTCTGCCTGCCTGTCTGTCTCTCTCTCTGTCTCTTTCTCTGTGTCTCTGTGTCTCTGTGTCTCTGTGTCTCTCTGTCTGTCTCTCTCTGTCTCTCTGTCTCTGTCTCTCTGTCTGTCTGTCTGTCTGTCTGTCTGTCTGTCTGTCTCTCTCTCTCTCTCTCCCTCTCTCCCTCTCTTGGTTGTAAGACTTTAATTGTGCACCTGGGCAGTGTCCCTGGGCTCTTCAGCTCAAGGCTACAACCTTAAACACCTTGAGCCACAGTGTCACTTCTGGTTTTCTGGTGCTTAAGTGGAAGTAACAGTTACATGGACTTTAGTGTCTGGCCTGGCTTTGAACTGTGATCCTCAGAACCCAACCTTCTGAGGTCATTTCCAGCTTTTTTTTTTGGTGTAAGTGGCACAGAGTAATTGAACACAGGGCTTTGTGCATACTAGGCAAGCAAACTACCACTAGTGTGCACTCCAGCCTTAGAAAAGGGATTTCTTTTTCTTTTTCTTTTTTTCACTCATGGGGCTTGAGCTCTGGCCTGGATGTTTACCTTAAGCTCTTCAGCTCAAGGCAACAGCTCTAACACTTGAGGCACATTGTCATTTTGAATTTTCTGGATTATTTGGAAATAAGATTCTCACAGATTTTTATGCCTGGGCCGTCTTTGAACCTCGATTCTCCAGGGTAGCTAGGGTTACCAGGGTGAGCCACCAGTCACGGGCATTAAATTATTATTTTTTGCATGTCCTATGGCTTCAACTCATGGCCAGAGCACTGTCCTAGGGCTTGCTCAAGGATAGCACTTTACTTCAGCCAGCCAACTCCCGGTCCAAATAGGCCACTCTTGAAGCTAGAATTACAGAGATCTGCCATAATACTGGCATGTCGTTATCTAAGTATATAATTTTTCTTCTCTTTTTGATGGCTTTTCCTTAGTGGACATATTTCCTACATATTTTATGGAAAACTTCCTTCCCACTGGGTCCATAAATTAAGCCTAGTGGAAGAGTTCTTGCCGAGCATGAATGAAGACCCAAGTTCAATTCCTCAGCACAACATAGATAAAAAAAGATAAAAGTGGTGCTGTGGCACATGTGATAGACCTTGCGCCTTAAGAATAAACAAAAACAAAAACAAGGATCGTGCTCAGGTCCTGAGTCTAAGCACAGTACTGGCAAAAAAAAATTCTGCCCAAAGTAGACATTTAAACTTATTGTACTGTTCAAAAAATTTGTTGTCAAGGTGATATACAAAGAGATTGCTGTTACATATGTAATGAGTACATTTGTTGTAAACACTGTTACCCCCTCCCCCCTTTTCTCTTTCCCTTCCCCCCAAGTCATAAATTTCATTTACAACAAATATATATGAATTTTCATTCCTGAAAAAAATAGTTTAAAATGTGTTCAAATAAATGATGTAGGTTGATATATTTATCAAAATGGATTACTTGAACTCTAAAATAAACGTTCTAGGTAATTTTTCTCCTAAAATTGTAGAAATGCTATAAAACTAATAAAAAAGGAATTTTAGTTATTAATTTCTTATGTTTTACCTTTAACATTATTACACTAAGCATACTGTTTATGGTATTAATACAGACAGCATGAAATATGATTATGTAAAAAAATTAAATGATTCAAAATAGTAAGGTTGGGGGCAAGTAGTTTGGCTTGGTGCCACACAGCCTGGACTGGCAAAAAAGAAGTAGGGTTAGATAAAACAGATTTATTTCCAAATGTGTGGAAAATGGTATGATTTCTTGTTTGGCTAGTCCTGGGGTTTCAACTGAGGGACCAGGAACTGTCCTTGGCCACATTTGTTCAAGGGTGGCACTCTGACACCTGAGCCACAGTGCCCCATCTGCTTTTTCTGTGTATGCAGTGCCAAGGAATTGAATCAAGGTCTTCTTGTATACTAGGCGAGCACTCTACAACTAGGCCACATTCAAAGCCAAAGTAGATTTTTGATGCTATTGTGGAGTTTTAATTTTCTTACATATTTGTACAAAGCACAATGGATATATAAACAGACTTGAACTCACAGAACAGAGTCCCACATAATATTACAGTTACTCTAGCACTTCTCCCGATTGACAAAACACATTTCCAGGCATCTGCTCAGTCCTTAAGCTTTGGTAGCTGACTTGTCTTTCCATGGAGGCCTGGCCTGGATTCCTGGTGATTCCATGCATTTCATAGTTCCCTGTACATCCAGTAAGGTTGTCTTCTATGGGACCAGACCTCTCTGGTTTTTGGCCCACCCAGGACCTATGTGTCTGAGGTCTCACATTATAAGTGGAAAATAAAACACAGTATAATAAGGACTGAAGAACTGCACACCATAATATTAACAATGAGAGTTTAATAGTTAGCAAAGTAAATACAATGAATACTTGACAAGAATCATGAGAGCAAGATAAAGAGATGTCTTTTTAGGAAGGGGACAGGGAAGCTCTAAATCCAGACTGGCCTCCAAGTTGCCTTCAGACAGTAATTCTACTTCAGAGTCCTCAGAAGGGTCTCCTTCCTCCTGAGAAACAGAATGTCCTTCCTGAGTTAAGAGGGGGATGGATTCTGGTTTGTCGAATGGAGATTGAGTCTCTTTCAGTGAGATGGATGGGTCTGGATATTCTGTGAGGATGGATTCATTTTCCTCCAATGAATCCAGTATTGAGAGTACACTTGCTGCTTTCCATGGGGACATTTTCCATGAGCCCAGCGTGTGCCCCTACAGCTTGCACAATAAGTGGAGTGTTACTCTGACTCAGATGGACTGACTCTGGGTGGAGTGTGAAAGGAAATGGAAGGAAATCTGGCTGCTCTTTTTCTTCCTCCATAGTATCTGCAAGTTCAACTGTGTCACACATGGGGTTCAGAGCAAAAGGTATATCCACAGGACTCTAAACCTGTTTGGTAATTTCTACAGAAGGCCCATGCTTTCTGGAGTGCAGTGATGATTCTCAGTCTCCATCAGTCACCAGCTCCATTGTTGGGTTTTTCATCTGTACTTCAGGATAAGCTCTTCCACGATGACCCAAACCTAAGAATGGAAATAGGTACAGAGTGGACAGAGTGGACTCTGTAAGTTGAAGTGTCACTCAACTTCCATGAGGATCTAATGGAGGAACCTGTAGAACTGGAGTTTGGACTGAACACAGAGGAGGTGTAGGGTCTTTCTAATGAGTGCTTATTCCCGAGTCCTTTCAGAGGACAGACATTACCTGGCTGACACCACCCATAAAGGGCATTGTGCCAAGCTCTGTAGAAGTAAGGGCCAACCAATATCTAGACCACATGGGCTTCCTACTCACAGGCTCTGTGGCACCCACACCAGGACTTTTAATTTTTCTTGTTCTTACTGGTCGCACATTCCTCCAGCTGGTCAAAAAGTATGTGTCTAGAAGAGCAGGTCCAAAGCCGGCATGTGGAGCCTCATATAGAACTTGAGTTGTGTCAGGATGTGGCAGTTCTTGAACTCGTAGAAATCACTGGGGTAGAAGTCCATTCACATCGTATAGATGGAACACATGATGCTGTGGGCACATTCGGTACAAGGAAAGTGAGAGCCTTCTCTCTCCATCCTGAGCCTTCTACCAAAGCCCCTTTCTTGCAGGACTCTAATGCTGTGGCTGTCCTGCAGAGATGTGCACTTATGTGCTGGGAGGGCGGTAAGAGACACTCGAGAACAGGATGACTTTTACACCCCACTTCCAGAAGCTTCTGAGAGAGGCCTCTATGCATCTGTCCAAAGTAAACGCACCTTAAATTAACTAAGGAAATGCTCTAAATAAATCAATAAGTGAATGCTCTAAATAAAGAACTAAATGCTCATTCCTCTAATCTTAGCCACCCAGCAGGCTGAGCTCTGAAGATCACAGTGGAAAGCCAGTCTAGTCAGTAAAAGTCTAAAGGCACTTGTCTTCAATTAGGCAGCAAAAAGCCAGAACTTGACCTATGACTCAAATGGTACAGTGCTAATTTTTGAACACCAAAGGGATGGCATTTAGACCTGGGTTCAGGTTCAAGTGGCAGCACTGGACCACACACCAAGATGTAAATGCTTTCAGGTTCTAACAGGCAAAGCTATCACAATCCGTCCCTGATGGCTCAAAAGTGATTCAGCCCCCAGCTTTTCCTCTGACTCCAGTATTTCACAGGCCTCCGCCATTAGTACTGACATCATTTCTTACTGGGAAATGGGATTTCCTAGGATGTCACCTAGGTGAGGGCTGCAGTTGGGAGCCACTTACTCATGCCTGAAATCCAACTTCTCAGTAAGCACACTGTTGAGACTCCAGTAGCTTGTGAGGGAAATGAAATGGCATGGTGTCCCAGTCATAATAAAGTAGTTTGTGCACTTGTATCATGCTTAGCTCCCCTGTGAACACCCCAGTGAACCAGGCTGAGAAAGGAGCCAAGTATTCCAAGACTTGGCCAGGAGGGGTGAGCAAACCTGGGTTTGGAGGGGGAACACTCACTTTTTCAAGAGAATTTCCAGCAACTACTACATTGTCCTCCACTATCTGAAATTGTGCAGGAAGTTTCCCACATAAAAGAGATCACCTTTCTGGTAGGCAGGGATCAGCTTTGTCAGCAGCATCTCCAACAGGCCTTCCTCTAGGATCCATAGGTTACAAGGCTCATTCAGAGTCTGAGCTGACTTACCATCACACCATGTTGGCAAAACAGTGGATATTTCAAACGTAGGAATGGGACCACACTTCACACTGAGGAATTGAAATAGAGTAGATTGGAAATGACACACTCCAATCTCAGTATAGTCACTTGAAAGCACACAAGAAGGTTGTAGTGTGTGGGCAGGATGATGGGTTCAAATAGGTTTCCTCTCAATATACCTCATCTGAGTTGCCCTGGAGTTTCCTAGATTTCTTCCTAGAGAAATGCCTGATATACTGGAATTTTGGCTTGGCACTGATCCAGCTTCTACTTCTTCAAGTGAGACATCCATATCTCTCATGCCTGAGATGCGAGCCTCCTGACCTTTGGCAACAGCACAGCAACATCTTTCTGGTTCCTGAGCCACAGGCCAAGGGAGCTGGCTTGAGCTGGTTGTCACATACAGTGACTTGGTTACCAGGGTTCCATATTCTGTTCCATTGTGAGGGAGGTAGGGTCACCTTTCAAGGCCCAATGACCAAAGCTCCTTGCTCACAGAAGACCTCCCCAAAGCCATACTGGAGGCTGAATCTCCTTTCCCACCTCACATATGGATGTAGTAAACAGCACACGTTTTTGTTCAAATCCCAAGTCACTAACTAGGCGTAAGTGCTAGCCTGGTCTCAGGTTCAAGGAGCATTTCTTAGGTAAGATCCAAGCTTAAATGTCACTATTCCCCTTATCCTTTACAAGACATTTTGCTTCACAGTGCCTTCTCAGCTTGCATTTTGCCTCTTGCACATTTTTTTGCTAGTCCTGGGACTTGACCTCAGAGCCTGACCATTGCTCTTAGGCTTTCTTTAGGCTATAGCTGTCCCACCAAGCCACAGCACCACTTCCAGCGTTTTCTATGTATATGGTACTGCAGAATCAATCCGGAATCTTTTTGTGTGGTAGCCAAGCACCACACAAATAGATGAAATACCCAGGCCATCTTGCACATATTTTTCACTTCAATCTACTATGACGTTGTTAGGTTTCTGTATCCTAATCTATTTTTCTTCCTGATGAATATCTGTGCTGTCATTTGTAAAAATGCAAGTGGGAAAATCACAGAAGCATTGGTGACATAAAAAAAGTCTTACAGACATAGATAAGTGTTCATTCTTTGTAGGAGAAAGGATATTTTGATATGAAGATGATGTCTATTTATAAATACTTTATCGGGGTTTAGAGTTTGGCCCAGTGGTAGAGTGCTTGCCTAGCATCAATGAAGATCTAGGTTTGAGTCCTTAATATCACACAGATATAAAAATCCATATGGCAATGTGGCTCAAGTGGCAGAGGGCTAGACTTGGGAAAAGCCAAGAACAGTGCTCAGGCACTGAGTTTAAGCCCCAGGAATGGCAGAAAAAACAAAAGAAAAGAAAAGAAAAGAAATGTGCTTTTTAAAGTTATTCACTCACAGCATTTGTCTCTGAATTCTTCGCTTCTGCATCTTGTGATTTATCCCTTTCCCTCAATGTAGACAAGAAAAACAGATTTTATTACTTGCTATCCTGTTGTCCAATCTTTGGATATTAATTCAAAGTACAATATTGCCTGAGATATTGTGTGTGTGCATGTGTGTGTGTATCTGCCAATGTGTGCATGCACACATGTATACAGGGTTTAGGGCTTACTCATAGGGCCTGTGTGATAACCCTCAGCATCTTTTCCTCAAAGGTATTGGTCTTTCACTTCTAGCTTATTATAGCTAATTGGAGTTGAGAGATTCACTCAATTTCTTTCCCTGTGCATTGGAACCCAGTGCTGGGTTCTCATATTGTTAATTGTAGGTATAGAGAAGGCTGAGGTCTGAGGATCCTCGTTAGAATCCAGCCCCTGAGAGAAAGTCACTGATAGAAATCTTTATCTTCAGTTAAGCACGAATAAATAAGGCAAAAGTGGAACTGTGGCTCAGTTCCTCTTGTACCGGCCATGAGAAAATTAGTAATTGGCAGCACCTAGTCCCTGAGAGAAATCCTTAGCACTGGTTCAAAAAAAGAAAAAAATAATGAAAAAAATTCAAACTTGCTGAGGAATCCATAACGATAAACATGCCTGTGAATAATCTTGTCATTTCAGATTCCCTCAAGAGCTTATGTCTCTCTATATTTTATCAAGCTTTTTAAAGATATTTACATATTTTCTATCTTTCTTAAACAGAGATAGCCATCCACAAAACACAAACACAAAGTCTCACACACTATACCACCCACCCATAAGTGTCTGGCTATGTATATATGTATAGTCATATGTATTGATCTGTCTCTCTATACTAATATATAAATGCAAAAACATATGTATTTAGACAAACAGGAAACATACATAGATAGGTCTCAGGCATTTCCAGACTTTGTGCAAGTCTTCTGAGTGCAACTTACCATTGTATTGTTTGTCAAGATAGAGTCCCTCTAACTTTTGGCCAGCTTCTTGTCCTTTGATACTTTTTTCTGCCTGTCCTGGGCTTTGAACGCTAGGCCTGGATGCTGTCACTGAGCTTGAGCTTCTTGCATTCAGTAGTTTATTGCAGATAAGAGTCTCATGGAGTTTCTGTCCTGGGCTGGCTTTGAATTGTGATCCTCAGATCTCAAACTCCTGAGTAGCTAGGATGACAGTCTTGAGCTACCAGTAACTGGTTCCTTTGCCTCTTTTACCCCTTTTTTGGCCCCACCACAGCCATGGTATCTACCTTCCTATGTTCTCTCCACCTGCCCCCAGACAGGGATCTGACAGATGGTTTCCACCCACTTATTCATGTCCTCCTCTGTATTGGCTGACAGCTAAGACATGCACTCACTTGTCTGGATGCCAAACACAAAGCCATGTGATTGTTTCTCAGTCTGGAACATCCTATCAGATTTATAGCACCACAGAGGGTCAGGTTGATGCTCCTCCAGGGCTTCTTAAATTGTTCTCATATTAATCCACAACAGGTTTGTCATCACTTGTCCAGCTAATTCATGGACTAAACCAGCATTCCCTACAAACGTAGATCCCAATACCATGAGGACACTCAAGGGTGCATTAGGAGTGTGACCTGCAGGTGGATGTGAGCCTGTCTAACTTGGAGGGGATTTCTCCACCACAGGAAATGAAATACAAATTTAGAATCTGCTTTCATGAGGTGACAATCTCTGGCAGATGTTCTTATCAAATGTGGCACTGCCTACTTCCAGCTTAAAACATGGCTTGATGACCCAGCATAACAGAGAATGTATTCACCCAGGCCCAACACATAGGCTGGGACCCTGAACTTTCAGGTAGCATTTGGCTTTGAAGGTCATGAGATCTTAGTCTACAAATGATGAGCCCCCTCCCGTGAGGCATAGCAAACGGAGCCAAAGTTCAACCCAGTTAAGCACCAGATCAAGCTTCCCTTCTTCAGTAGGGTATGGTTTGAAAACTGTGCATAGGTTCTGTTTGAAGCCAGTCCAGAAAGGAAAGTCCATGAAACTCTCATTTCCAGTTAACTGCCAAGAAAAAGCCAAAGATAGAGATGAAGCTCAAGAGAGGTAGAGAGCCATCTGAAAAGAATGGTTACACTCTGCAACATCCTCATTATCTGATCTTGAAAACATCTCTGCGTGCATCCCAGCATGCAGCCAGCATCTGGGGGTGACAGTGACCCCTGCGCCCATTGGCAATCTGCACTGTCACTGACATCTGTAATGTGAACCTCATTCTGTTGGGTTTGTGAAGCGGTGTCAACCCTGCAGAAGGAACCAACTGTGCCCTAACTCCCACTGTCCCCTAGGCCCCTAGCATTCCCCCATCTGCACCCCTCCTGTGGCTTCTGATACTAGGGAGCCCTCCTGCCCTGTCCAACACTCACATGAAGTGCATATTTCTTCTCCTGGGGCAACTTCTCCACAGAGAGTACATGACATGCCCACTCTCCAGGCACGGGGAGATCCTGCCAAAGTAGCAAATCAGTGATAAGGACATAAAGTGATGAATAGAATTTTAGATCCTGATGGTAGACAGTCTGCAAAATCCGAGGGAGTGTGGAATTGAAGGGGACCAGGGATCAGGATGTGGGCATGGAGCTTCCCAGCCAATGGGGTGGGGTAAGTCACAGGCTGGGGGATGCACAGGATGATCCATGGGCCCTGTGCAGCTACTGGGTCACCCCCTTTGGCATATCAGCCTTTGGCTTTGAGCTGTGTGATCATCAAGATGTGCACAGTCTGTACTCTGGCTGGCAGAAGAAAGGACCCTGGGAAGACAATTGTAGACCCTTAGTGAGTGTAGGAAGGGGTAGGCTGGACTCCCAGTCCAAGAGGAGCTAAAACTGGAGTCGAGGGGTGTGCAAGGATTGGGTGTGAGGGTTGTGGGCAGTCAAAGTCACTGCAGAGGTTTCTCTGTCTGTGGGGTGAGTGCCTCCCTGCAGGCACAGCACTGGAGATATCAGAGATCCACATGAAAAGGAAAAGCTGGAAATGGCACTATGGTTCAAATGGTAGAGCATCAACCTTGAGCAAAAGAGCTCAGGCACAGTACCCAAGACCGGAGTTCAAGCCTCATGACTGTAAAAGAAAAAGAACCAGGACTATGAGAGGGAACCTGGTACTCTCTTGGTCTAATCAGACACAAGAAGAGGCCGGGATAGGCTGTGGAAAAACACAGAGAACATCTTCCCCCAGCTCATCCTCTCCTGCATGCAGGGACAGCCATGTAATTAGGGCTACGGTGAGATCATCTTCACCCCTGTGCTGCCATCTGAATTGTAGGCCTCTGTCCTGGCATGGGGTGTCCTGATGGCTGAGCAGGTGCCCTAACCCTAGATGGAGAGCAGCCACTGACTGTGGTAGCTAAGGAGAGATCTGTTCCATAGCTATCAGGCCACCCAGCATGGGAGCCATAACCAACCCTCACCCAGGTAGAGGCCAATGGTTCTCCAGGTGCTACTAACATTGCCCCACACCTAGCTCTGGGTACACGTGACATTCCCTCCACAAGGAGCAGGACAAAGTGAGGGATCAGGAAGCTGCCTATGGGCTTCAGATGATGGCCAGGCTGGCACTACAGATGGCCTCACTCTGTCACCACCTTCCCCTGCCTCCATCTTTCCTCCATCATGCCTCTCTACCTCGCACCCATTAACCTTGGAAACCAATGAACTGGGCTCTCATCATTCCTCTCATCTCTTCACCCACCTTGCCATGCATCCATCCCTCTGTCACTTCCACCCCACACACATCCCACCACCAGCCACCCTGTAGCTTATGAGGATCCCACAGGAAGCTCTTGGTGAAGGGCTTGTGACCACAAAACAGTTACTATCACCCGCTCCGGCCTGATCCACCACAGAATAAGAACAGCCAAGCAGGCACACACTGCAGCAGAGTTGCTCTGCTGCCACCCTGATTTCTTCATGGCCAGGACTTGGCTCTCCTCAGCCTCTCAGCTCAGTAACCAGAACATTGTGCTTTCACAGAGCCATGGCTTCCAGTCTCCATGGACACAATGACATCAAGGTGATGCCAACTTCCCCATCTCTATATACTTCTAACTATGGGATGGGAGCTGAGGTTCTCTTCTTTGACTCCATCCGCTAAGAGGCTCATGGAGATTTCTATCCTTTGCTCATCATGGTGACTCTTTGGTTAACAAGTCACTGCTGGGCTTCCAGTTCACCACATATAGAACCCATACTCCAACACTTTTCTTAGAAGGACTGATGACTTTTAAATATTCTCTAGCTTTAAATTTCTAGTTCCTTCTCTCTTTCATTTATATATTTCCCTTCCTCACATACTTCCCTTTTTTTACCTTCCTTCTTTCATTCCTGGCCTTGAACTCAAGACCTGGATGTTTTTCTTAGCTTTTCTTTGCTCAAGGTAGCATTCTAGCTCTTCAGCCACAGCTCTACTTCAATCTTTGTTTTCGCTCTAAACTGGGAGTAAGAGTCTCATGCAATTTTCCCTTTGCATTGTTGGTTTTAAACCACAATACTAAGATCAGGATCCTGAATATGCATCGGATTACAGGTATTATCTAATCAAAACAAATTCCTGATTTATTTTTTAGACATAATTAGTTCTTTCTTGTGAGCCACCAGCCACTCATGCAAGAGCATTGCAGGATCCCAGCATTCATCTTGTCTCCAGTCTTATTCCATCCATCTCGCAATGGCCATCTAAAACACCCTGCTGCATGCCTGAAGTCGCAAGGAACGTTCTCAACGCCATGAGAAGCCCCCTTAAGCTCTGCCTCAGATATGCCCAGCCCCCATCCCACTTCCACATGAGCATTTGTTTAGGAGAAATATCCTGAGTACATCATCATCTTTTCCTCACCATTCAAATTTCATCTTTGGAGTCATTTCTCCCAGACAAAGAGGAACATGATCCATGGTTTGATAGCAGCTCCAGCTTCATAGTCCCAGCCACCCCCCCCCCATTACCCTGCCAGACACCTGAATTCAAGAGCAATGTTTTCACTACCCCTGACTCTTATCACATGTTTTAACTTATACAGTGCATTAAAATAATTTTACTAAATGGAATAAACACATGGCATCAAGCTTCAGAATCTTTGCACCTGAACTTTTAGTGAATAACAGACACACCAGCATTTCTGTAGCCAACAGAAATCTTAGCTTTGAGATTTCAGCATTCCTGGTATCCAAGTTTGGATGTGCTAACACTGCCCTTAATGGGGCACTTCAATCACACAATCCCACAACAATCAATGTCATTTGACATTCACTTGTAGGTGGTGCTAGGAAAAAGACTGATGTGCCAACTCCATGCTGGCTTGACCTATGCCATCTTCAAACCTGGAGCAAGTGGGGCTCCTCCCTCCATGACACCTTTTGTGTACTACCCCAGGAGGACCTTTACCTTGAGACAAAATTATGAAGACTATCTCTACCAGCAAAGATTCCAGTGAGATGTGCCTACATGGATAAAGCTAAAATCTCACTAAAGTGAGGTTGTTGGCAGTGCTGGAGCCTGAACTCAGGGCCTGGGCACTAAGCATTTGTACTCAAGACTAGCCCTTTACCACTTGAGCCCAAACTCCATTCCCAGCTGTTTTTATTTTTGGTAGTAAGAATCTATCAGACTTTCCTGTTCTAGGTGACTTGGAACTTCCATACTCAGATCTCAGCCTCCGGACCAGCCTGGATTAAAAGTGTGGATCAGCCATGCCCCACACCTGAGGACTTCTGCCAGCACATTTTTTCCCAAAAATTGGAAGAGGAAGATGAGGGACGTTTGGGCTCATCCCGCCCTGCATATGAAGGAGAGCATCAGCGCCTGAACTTCATTCCCTGTTGTAGGCTGCTGGAGGAAAAGGAAGCAAATAGGCACAGGCTGGCAGCAGATGCCACAGAACAACTTGTGACCAAGACTCCCAGAGCAGACCTTAGAATCGATGACAGAGTTGGATCTACCCAGTAACAGAGGCAGTGGTGACACCTGAAACTGCGCGTTTGAGCCTTTGCTGCTAGTAAACAGGGCCACCTATGTCTCAATGAGAAAGGTGAGATTTTGGTGGGGAAGGTGAGATTAAACATTATGTATCATGCAAAAAATCAAACTATAAGGGGTCTTTTATTATTCCAAGTGAAATTTTGGATTTCCTCTTCTGTTTCTTTAAAGAATGACATTGGGATATTGATGAATATTGTACTGAATTGGTAGATAGTCCTTATCAAGATTGCCATTTTTACAATATTACTTCTTCCAAAGCAGGAGCATAGGTTTTTCCATTTCCTCAGTTCTGCGTTAATTTCCTTCTCCAGGGTTTATAGTTCCATCAAAAGGGTGCTTTACATTCTAAGTTAATTCGTAGGTATTTTATTTTCTTTGATAGCAAAATGAGTTGCTATCCTGATTCTTGCCTCATTCCTCTCATTTGTTGGCATATAGGAAGGCAGTTGACATTGAGGGTTAATTTTATACCCTGCTACCTTACCAAAGTTTTATATCAGCTCAAGCAGCTTCGGAGTAGAGTATGTAGGGTTGTTTAAATACAGAATCATGTCATCTGTAAGGAGAGAAAGTTTCAGTTCCTCTTTCCCTTTTCCTCCTCACTCCAGTTAGAATGGCCAAGATCCAGAAATCTAATAACGTATGCTGGAGGGGATGTGGCCAGGAGGGATCACTACTACACTGCTGGTGGGATTGCAAACTCGTTCAACCACTATGGAAAGCACTATGGCAGTATCCCAAAAAGACTAAACATAGAGCTCCCCTGTGATCCAGCAATTTCACTACTTGCCAATCGTCCAGATAGGACATACTAAATTCACTAGAACAATAACATTTATCACAGCACTATTTACTATAGCAAAGGTATGGAACCAACCCAGATGCCCGTCAGTTGATGAGTAGATCAAATATGGTATTTTTACACAATGGAATTCTGTGCTTCTGTCAGAAAGAATGACATAGACGAATTTGTAAGGAAATCGAAAGACTGTAAAGTTTAGAAATTAGTTTCTGTCTCCTTCTCTATCTCCTTCTCTATATCTGTAAAATTTAGAAGTTCCTGTTTCTCTCTCTCTCTCTCTCTCTCTCTCTCTCTCTCTCTCTCTCTCTCTCTCTCTCTCTCTCTCTCTCTCTCACCCTCGCTCCAATCCTTAGGCTTGAACTCAGGGCCTGAGCTACTTTTGCTCAAGGTTAGCACTCTACCATTTGAACCACAGTGCTGCTTCTGGCTTGCACTTTTCACGTAGTATTGAGGAATCTAACCCAGGCCTTCATCCTTGATAGGTTAGCATTCTACCACTAAGCCACACAGTCAGCTTTTAGAGGTTTCTGACAAAGGTTTTCCTACATGCTATTATTTCTTCTGTGAGTGCTCTTAATGCTTGCTGAAGGTTGACTTTGTTTAGAAGACTTACCCTAATGCTCCCATATACAGAGATTCTATATATAGCTAAATGTTTTTCATTACTCAGAATTTCTCTATTGTGTATGTTCTGAAATGTACTGAAGACTGACTTCTGATTAAAAGTCATTGCACATTTGTTCTATTCATTAGTTTTCTTTTCTTCTATGGGAATCAGGTTTGTGATGAACACAGAAGTGTGCCTTCCAGGTCAAACACTTTCCACATTTGTAATATTCATAAGGTTTTTCTCTCCTATATGCATTTTATACTTAGTCATGCGTTCATGATTGATTTTTCATGTTCTTATATTCATACGATTTTTATCCTGTGTCTGTGTGGTATCATGCAAACTCAGCTATGAGTTCTTCAAAAAAATTTCCCTTCCGTTTTATTCATAGGATTCTATCCTGTAGGTGTTTAGTGATAAATCTTGACTTGTGCCTTCTGGGGAAAAGACTGAACATTTGCTACATTCATTAAGGGTTTGATCTTGTGTTGGTTCTGTGACACAAGCTGAGTTTTCTTCCACAGACTAAAAAGTCTTTCCTATTTATGACATTGCTAAGGCTTCTCATATATGTGAACTCTCTTACGCTTCCTGAAGGGTGAATACTGCACGAAAGACTTTCAACTTTGGTTATATTCCTAAGGTTTCTAATATGTTTGAATTCTGTTATGCCTCCTGTAATGTGACTTCCACCTGAAGGTCTTACCACATTTGATGCACTCGTACAGTTTCTCTCCTGTGTGTGTTCTCTGATGCAATTTGAGGGAAGACTTCCATTTGAAAGACATTCCACATCGGTTACATTCATAAGGTTTTTCTCCTGTTTGAATTGTCTTATGCATGTTGAGGTTTGGCTTCTGTGTGAAGGACTTTCCACATATGTTACACTCATAAGGTGTTTCTCCTGAGTATATTCTCTGATGAACATGGAGTTTTACCTTCCATTTGAAAGACTTTCCGCATTCACTACATGCATAAGTTTTCTCTCCTGTGTGTGTTCTATTATGCCCATCAAGATATGACTTCCACTTGAAGGTCTTTCCACATTTGTTGCACACATAAGGTTTCTCTCCTGTGTGTGTTCTTTGATGCAATTTGAGGGAAGATTTCTGTCTGAAAGACTTTACATATTGGTTACATTCATAAGGTTTCACTACTGTGTGTATTCTCTGATGAACACGAAGTTTTCCCTTCCCTTGGAAAGACTTTCCACATTCATTACACTTATAAGATTTCTCTCCTGTGTGTGTTATTTGATGAACTCGAAGGTGTATCTTCTGGGTGAAAGACTTTTCACATTTGTTACATTCATAAGGTTTCTCTTCTGTGTGTCTTCTCTGGTGCAAAGTGAGGTATGATTTCAGTCTAAAAGTCTTCCCACATTTATCCCATTCATAAGATTTCTCTTCTGTGTGAGATCTCTGATGTGTGCTGAGAGCTGAATTCTGGGCAGAAATTGTATTACGTTCCTCATATTCATAAGGTTTGTCTTCTCTTGGAGATCGAGGTTGGAGCGTCAGGTCTGACTTCACAGAAATTAATTTTCACACTTGATGTACGCATCACATATCTCCGGATATTTGCTCTGAGGTATTGTAAGGCATATTTCATTACTGAAAGATTTCTCACATTCACTACATGTATGAGGAGTCTCTCCTGTGTACATTTTCGGATGTGTAGTGATGGTCGGTGTTAAGTACAATATTTTTCATCACACAGTACATTTAGCAGTTTTCCTCCCTCCCTGAAGAATTTCTTGGGCAGGGAGAACAGAATTATGATACTGCAGATCTTTTGGACTGTCACAATCATGAATAAAATGCTCTGAATATCTGATGGATTTTTTAAGAAAAGGAGACATACGAGATCTATATGCAGCATGCATCTCATCAGGCTTAGGAGACAGAAGCATGTTCTGACACTTAAGAACTCCTCAGTCCTCACCCGTATGTTGTTACCGTTATTACTAATCAGCTCTGGATTATGTGTAGAGCTCAAATTTAAAGTTGTTGCTAATCTCACGTTTTCCTCCACTTCAAAACTACTTGCAACTGCTACTTCACAAAGACATTCATGTGGACTTTCCTGGCAGGTCTTGAACACATTTTCCATTACCTGGACATCTAAAATGAGTCATAGAAAAAAAGACACAAACATACATGAGATACAAATATTCCTTACTGTAAAGGTAATGACTTTACTTTCCCATCCTAAGTGTTAGATATTTTAAAATATAAAAGTGGGAACAAAGGAAGATGGCTCCGAGACAATAGGGATGCTGCCTACCTTTCTCTGACAAAAAGAGAGAAGAAGGGAGTCCCATGAGCCAACTACCTAAAGAAATCCACAACAACAAACTCAAAAAGCAACGGAGAAGGACTCAAACCGGAAAAGAAATCCAGATAAAGCTCACATCCAACTTTCTCAAAGAATTCGGAACGCGAGGACCCCTCCCCCACGTCTCGTCCAAACCAGTGGAAAGCTGCTGCAAGCGGCAGCTGGTGCCCGACCAAGCCACGAAAAGCAGCTTGAGCGGGCACCGGCTCCACGCGGGGAAAGCGGGGGCGGGCACCGGTTCTAATCCACGAAAAGGCGGCGGCAATGGAGGGCTCCAGCCTGGGAGTCCAAGGGTTGCAGAAACCAGCACAGAACCGCGCCAGCGAAAGGCGGAAGCAGCGGAACCCAGATGCGGAACCAGAACAGCAAGCAGCGGAGCCCAGACGCACAACACCTGTGGCAGCGGAGACCTGAGGGGAGTGAAAGACTCCCCACCACCGTGGAGCACCACCAGACATATGCAGAGGTGTGAGTAATACAGCGCATCCGCAAACACATCGGGAAAGCAGAGCGGGTGCCAAGCAATAGAACTTAACTAAGACCCCAACACCCCGCCCGAGAAACACTGGTGGGAGCAGGGGGGCAAGGAATTTAGAAGCCTGTCCCTTCCCTCAACAGCCCCCTCCCTCAGGCCATTGACTGGAAATTGACAGGCAGGCTACATATAAGACCCAGCACCCACCAAGGGAGGCGGGGCTGTCCCAACTCCCACCCGCCCAATGGGCTCAACCCCCAGCCCTCTGACTGGAGACTGACAAGCGGGCAGACCCTAAGACTCAGTACCCCACCAGGGGAGGCGGAGCTGTCCGAGCTCCCACCTGTCCACCAGGCTCCTCACCCAGGGCACTGGTTCTGGAGAGTGGAGGGCTCTGAGACCCTACCCTACAACAGTGGGTAGGGGGTGCGGGTATATAGGAGCTAGCATCTGCCCCCCCTCAATTCTCAAGCGGGGCATCCTCCAGCTGGAAATCCTGAGCAAGACACCACCGAGGGCCCCCCCCCCCAGTCACAGACTCTGACAAAGCAGCGGAAACACAGCAGGGATCTGAAGGGCTGACCAGCAGCCAAGCTCCCTTTCTGAGAACCAAAAAGGCACGGCTCTGCCCTTTTAGCCCAAGTCCCCAGCTGGGCCCCATCCCTGGGAACAGAGGGGCATCCTGCTGGTCCTACCCAGAGCTCCTGAAACTCTCAATCCCCAGACACTTGGCTTGGGGCCGCCCCTGGAAGTAGCACAGGAAAACGTCCGCCAACCACGCTCAGACGGAAGCTCGCAGATCCATCCCTGGTCCACTGTGAGGCCACTGGTTGGGCTAAGAGTTAGTCGCGCAGCAACACATGAGTTTTATTCTAATACTTTCCAAACTTTGTACTCAAATACTCTACCTACTTACCCCCTGACCTCTCTCATTCTATTTTTCTATCTCTGGACCTCTGCTCCTCTTTGAACCCTTATACTGCATGGATCTACACTTGATGGCTGATGAGCAACATTGTATATCTAGGTGTTTAATGATTCTCTAGGCTCAGAGGGACTTAAAGACAATAGAGATTGGATTGAGAGGCTTATTGTTTTAGATATAAATAGTTTATCAGTGAATAATTAGACTACTCGGTAACTGCACAAAAAGAAAGAGTGATAACACCAATCAAACTTATGAACATCTAGAGTCTGCCAGCTACAGAGGTCTAGGTTGGTTACATCTGAAAAACTATAATAGTGTCTACTATTAATCTTGCTCCCATTTTCAAATGGGCAGAACAAGAAACTCAAGAAAAATGTCACATCAAGAAACAACATCTCCCACCTCCGCCACCCAATATAAACAGCCAATGGAACAGTCACTGGCAAACCTAGAGGAGAGTCTTCCAAGTGCTGTACAAATGCAATTGATAAACATCATTAATGAAAAATGTGAAAATATAAAGAAAGAGGTAAGGGAGGAAACCATAAACCAGGTGATAAGTGAAAAATAAGAAGCCATAAAGGAGGCCATAATAAAGGCTGTTCAAAGAAAGATGGATGAATTCATAGAATCCACAAATAAAAAGGTGACCGAACTACAGGAAATGTTCAAAGAAAATAAAGCTACTGAGCTAACTACTCAAATGGAAATCAAGGAGATAAAGAAATCCATACATGATCTAAAACAAGAGATGCAAGGCATCAAAAATGAGCAATTAGAAGCAAGGGAGATGAAAAATAAAGTAGATAGCTTTGATAGCAGGTTAGACAATGCAGAGGAGAGAATTTCCGGGGCTGAAGATAATTTAGTTATTATAGAGAAAGAACAGAAAATGAGTCAATCCAAATCTAGGAAAAATGAGAGAGCGCTTCAGGAGGTCCAAGATACAATTAGGAAGCCTAATTTAAGGCTAATTGGTATTGAGGAGGGTCTGGAGAAAGAGGTCAATGGTATTGGAAATATACTTCAGGGAAACATCTCAGAGAATTTCCCAAATATCCAGAAAGGCAGGCCCATCCAGACACAAGAAGCTTTTAGAACCCCAAACAGACCTGACCAGAAAAGTACATCTCACCGCCACATCGTAATCCGAACTGGATCAGTAGAAACCAAAAAAAGGATTCTAAAGGCAGCCAGGGAAAAGGGTTCAGTAACCTATAAAGGAAAACCAATCAGAATAACCTCAGATTACTGAGCAGAGACCATGCAAGCAAGAACTGACTGGAAGCATATATGTCATGCCCTTAAGTCAATTAACTACCAACCTAGAATACTGTACTCAGCTAAGCTCTCATTCATAACTGAGGAAACAATAAATACATTCTATTCCAGGGAAAAGCTGCAACAATATGTTGCAACAAAACCAACACTACAGAGAATTCTCAAAGATGCTCTATACATAGAAAACCAAAATAAATGCAATATAGGGAAAGAAACGGCACCTAAACAGCATAACACCTAAGGACCACAAGAACTGTCAAGACACAGGCCCAAAAAAAAGCTTTTAAAAATGGTAGGACATAATAAATATCTCTCAATCCTAACTCTCAATATCAATGGACTCAACTCTCCAATTAAACGGCATAGGCTGTCTAGTTGGATCAAAAAGCAAGAGCCATCGTTCTGCTGTCTTCAAGAGACACATCTTACCCAAAAAAACAACCATCTTTTGAAAGTGAGAGGTTGGAATAAACTCTATCAAGTTAACGGCCCCCATAAAAAGGCTGGAGTTGCCATCCTCATATCAGATACAATAGACTTCAAACCAAAATTAGTAAGAAAAGACAAAGAAGGTTACTGCATACTACTAAAGGGATCTTTCCTCCAGGAAGACATAACGATCCTAAATATTTACACACCCAATCCCGGAGCTCCAAACTTCATCAAGCAAACTTTACTTACACTGAAACCATACATAGATCGAAATACAGTGATTGTCGGGGACTTTAACACACCACTTTCACCAATGGACAGATCAACAAGGCAAAAACTCAACAGAGAAACCTTAGAACTGAACAACTATATAGACCAACTAGATCTAACAGACATCTGCAGAATATTCCACCCAGCAACAACACAATATACGTTTTTCTCAGCAGCACATGGAACATTTTCCAAAATAGATCACATCTTAGGCCATAAAACAAACCTGGACAGATTCAGAAACACAGAAATTATTCCATGCACACTCTCAGACCATAAAGGCATCAAACTGGAACTGAACACACATCTCCACCAACGAAAACCCTGTAACTCATGGAGACTGAACAACACTTTGTTGAATCACCAATGGGTCATCGAAGAGATCAGAACAGATATCCAACAGTTTATGAAATTTAACAGTAAGGAGCACACAAAATACCAACTCCTTTGGGACACAGCAAAGGCAGTACTCAGAGGAAAATTTATAGCGCTGAGTGCCTACAACAACAAGTTGGAAAAATTGCAAACCAACAAGTTAATGTCTCACCTTAAGCTCCTGGAAAAAGAGCAACAAACCAACCCTAATCCCAGTAGAAGAAAGCAAATTATTAAAATCAAAGCAGAATTAAATGATTTGGAATACAAAAAAACTATAGAAAGAATCAACAAAACAAGCAGTTGGTTCTTTGAAAGAATTAACAAAATTGACAAGCCCTTAGCAAATCTTACCAAAAAAAGAAGAGAGCATATCGAAATAAACAAAATCGCAGATGAAAATGGTAATATCACGACAAAAAATACCAAGATCCAGAATATCATGAGGAAATGCTTCTCAAACTTTTATGCCAACAAATTTGAGAATCTAGATGAAATGGATGAATTCCTAGCCAATATTAACATACCCACGCTGAACCAAGAAGAACTAAGCCAACTCAACAGGCCTATTTCAAGCTCTGAAATAGAAATGGCAATTAGAGAACTTCCACCTAAGAAAAGCCCAGGGCCAGATGGATTCACAGCTGAATTCTGTAAGGTCTTCAAAGCAGAGCTCACACCAATACTCCTCAAGCTCTTCAACGAAATTGAAAATGAAGGTTCCTTACCAAACTCATTCTATGAAGCCAGTATAACCCACATCCCCACACCAGACAGAGATTCATCAAAGAAAGAGAACTATAGACCCATTTCTTTGATGAACATCGATGCAAAATTTCTCAACAAAATACTGGCCAACCGTCTAAACAACTCATCAAAAAAATTATACACTATGATCAAACTGGATTCATCACAGGGAGGCAAAGCTGGTTCAACATACGCAAATCAATTAATATAATTCAACACATCAACAGGAGCAAGGACAAAAATCACATGATTGTCTCAATAGACACGGAAAAGGCATTTGACAAGATCCAAAACCCCTTTATGTTAAAAGCTCTGGAGAAACTAGGAATCCATGGAACATTCCTCAATGTAATAAAGGCTGTGCATGAGAAACCTACTGCCAGTATTACACTTAATGCTGAAAATCTAAAGCAATTCCCTCTAAAATCAGGAACGAGACAAGGATGCCCACTCTCTCCACTACTCTTTAACATAGTACTAGAATGCCTAGCCAGTGCAATAAGGCAAGAAGCAAGCATACAGGGGATCCAAGTAGGGAAAGAGGAAATAAAACTATCCCTCTTTGCAGATGACATGATTCTGTATTTAAAGAATCCTATAGACTCTACTCCCAAGCTCTTTGAGCTGATTCAAAGCTTTGGAAGAGTAGCAGGCTATAAAATCAACCCTCAAAAATCAATTGCCTTCCTTTATGACAACAGTGAGAGGAACGAGGCAATAATCAGGAAAGAAACTTCTTTCACAATAGCCTCAAAGAAAATACAGTACCTAGCAATTAGCTTAACTAAGAATGTAAAGGACCTTTGTGACGAAAACTTTAAAACCCTAAAAAAGGAAATTAAAGCAGAACTAAGGAAATGGAAAAAACCTCCCTTGCTCCTGGATTGGAAGAATCAACATTGTGAAAATGACAATCCTGCCAAGAGCTATCTACAAGTTCAATGCAATACCCATCAATATCCCAATGTCATTCTTTAAAGAAATAGAAGAGGCAATTCAAAATTTCATATGGAATAATAAAAGACCCCGTATAGCAAAAACACTTCTTAGCAGAAAGAACAGCGCTGGAGGAATTTCAATTCCAAACTTTAGACTCTATTACAGAGCTATAATTCTCAAAACAGCTTGGTACTGGCATAAGAACAGGCCTGAAGACCAATGGAATAGCACTGAGGACCCAGATATTAAATCACAGACCTGTGGCCACCTAATCTTTGACAAGGGAGCCAAAAAAATAGAATGGAAGAAAGACAGCTTCTTCAAAAAGTTGTGCTGGTTAAGCACCTGCAGAAAAATAAAGCTGGATCCTTCATTGTCACCTAGCACTAGAATTAACTCCAAATGGATCAAAGACCTGGAGGTAAAAGCTGACACATTGAAAACTCTACAGGAAGAAATAGGAGATACACTAGGCCTCCTTGGCACAGGTTGAAACTTTCTTAATAAGGACCAAGAATCACAACAAATCAGAGAAAGGCTGGATAAGTGGGACTGCATTAAACTGCAGAGCTTTTGTATGGCAAAGGACATAGCTAGTAAACTAATCAGGAAGCCTACAGAGTGGGAGAAGATCTTCATCAACCAAACAACGGACAAAGGCCTCATACCTAAAATATATCAACAACTCAAAAAATTGAATCACTCCAAAACTAACCTCCAAAGTAACAACCATCACATTAAAAAATGGGCCAAAGACTTAAAGAGAGTCTTCTCTGAAGAAGAAACAATAATGGCCTATAGACACATGAAGAAATGCTCAACATCTCTGGTCATAAAAGAAATGCAAATCAAAACAACTCTAAGATTCCACCTCACTCCAGCTAGAATGGCCAGGATCAGGAAAACGAATGACGACAGATGCTGGAGGGGATGTGGCCAGGAGGGATCACTACTACACCGTTGGTGTGAGTGCAAACTCGTTCAACCACTGTGGAAAGTAGTGTGGCAGTGCCTCAAAAGGCTAAACATAGAACTCCCCTATGACCCAGCAATTCCACTACTTGGCATTTACCCAACCACCCAGAAACAAGGACATACTAAACCCACTAGCACAACAATGTTCATTGCAGCACTATTCACCATAGCAAAGATATGGAACCAACCGAGATGTCCCTCAGTTGATGAGTGGATCAACAAGTTGTGGTATTTGTACACAATGGAATTCTATGCTGCTGTCAGAAAGAATGACATCGCCCCATTTGTTAGGAAATGGAAAGACTTAGAAAAAATCATATTAAGTGAAGTAAGCCAGACTCAAAGGAACTTAGGCTCAATGGTTTCCCTCATTCTTCATAATCAGTAGAAACCTTGGGCTCTACTAGCAGAGATTTGCAATAGAGCAAAATCTTGATACATAAGGACATATAATGTGAAACTAATTGAAAGGACCTCCAGGATAGTGAAACAAAAGGCATATAACGAATGTTTGTTGTCCTTAATGTACTATGTTGTCTCTCATCTCCTTTACTGTCCCTTGGTTATCTCATATTGGTATAGTATCTCACTTTGTTATCTGATATATTGAATTTATTTGTATTTGGATATTTGAAATTTGATAGGGAAAGGGGGAAAATCAAGAAGGGTGGGGGGTTTGGGGGCGAGGGAAACGGGTACCAAGACATGTGAAAGGCTATCAATGTATGTGAATTAATGCACCTTGTATCTGGCAAATACCATGTAATCCTTTTGCTAATTACAATAAAAAAATGCAAAAAAAGCCAGAGATGGAGGTATGGCTCAAGTGTTAAGTGTGCTGGTCATGAGTGGAAAAGTTAAGGGAAACCAGATGTACATGGCCAAGAAACTGTGTACCCACCTATGATGGCTGAGTTTGAGATTTAAGGATCATGGCTCAAAGGCAGCCTAGACAAAAAAATGATGACACTCATATCATCTACTAACCTCCAAAACTGTCAGAAATTGAGGTATGGTGTATTAAGAAACTAAGTTGAGGAGCCAGCAGTGTAGCCCAGTGGTAGAGTGCAGGCCTAGCATGCACGAAGCCCTGAGTTCTATTCCTTGGTACCGCAAACAGAAGTAGTGTTGTGGTTCAAGTGACATGGCGCTAGCCTTGAGCAAAAAAGTGTCCAAGGACAGTGCCCAGACTCTAAGTTCAAGCCCAAAGACTGGCAAAAAGAAAAAAAAGAAACTGAGTCATGAGAGCATAGAATAACCTCAACAGATCGGATCAGCTTTCACGGAGAGTTGAAGAGGGATACAATAGCGACTTGAGATGAGTCGAGTCATAAAGCTTAGTGTAATAAGGGCAGGAGTGGGGGACTTATGTAGCAGTAATGGGTAGAGACCAGGGCCTCAGCTAGCTGGAAGGTTCAAAGCGTTTTCTGAGTTTATGGTACTAGTCTGGCTCTCCAAGCCTATTGTTCGAGTAACCCTTTCAGGCATCTATCCTCTGAGAGGGCTGGGGTATGGGCTTTCATATTTATGTTAAGAAGTTTAGGAAGATTCCCTCAGGAAGGGTGATCAATGGGTCAAACCATGGTGTTAGGAGCCAGAGTGGAATCAAACTGTACCTTGATTTGCATCAGACAATGGCTTTATTGTCTTAGTGTTTTCTGGCCTTATTCTGTTTAAATGACCTGAGATTTACCATATGAATGTAACACCTGGAAGTTCCCCAGTTTCAAGAAGGGATATAAGCCTGGAGTTGACAATAAACGAGGCTGCAGTTTTTATCTAGGCTGCAGACCTCCCGGACCCGAAAAAAAAAATGAGATACCCTTACCACAGGAAACCAGTCAGATATTTGAGGGTTGCAAAGAAACCACTATTTTGTCTAATGATCAACATTAAACACCACCAATACACTAATGGGAATAGGAATCAATTAAACATTCGTTTAAAAAGGAAGACACTAAGTCCTATTTTGGAAGAATGCCATTCAGTAAACCAAGGGCAGACTATAGGTGAAATATTCATAGACTGATTTTTATTACTTTATTGATGGGTGGTAATATTAGTATTATTTGCCAAAATTCATTATAATTTGTTAAACTGTGGCAATATTGGTATAACATACATCTGTAGGTATATCCTTAACCCCTTTTTCCATGCTACTAAATGTCAGGTAGTAGATCAGATGCTGTTTCTTTGTTTCTTACTACCACTTAAGAGGCCATTGCATCAACACTTACACCAAACTCTCTCAAATATGCCATAAAAGTATATACAATTGTCATCCTTCTGGTGATAGATTTCATACACCTGGATAACTTTACAAATTTCTAGAAGAATTTATGACTCCACTAATATGTATAACTTCAATAAAACACTGTGCTAAGTGAAATAAACTTATGTATCTGAATAAATAGCACTTTCCCTATTTTCCAATAATTTACCAGGAGGTGAAAAAATATTCATAATAATACATTCCTTATAAATTTGACTGTATAAATATTATTGTATTTTGTTTAATAATGCTTTTGCCAGTCCTGGGGCTAGAACTCAGGGCCTGGGAACTGTCCATGGGTTTTCTCAAGGCTAGCTCTACCACTTGAGCCACAGCACCACTTTCAGCTTTTCTATATATGTGGTACCTATGAATCGAACCCTGGTCTTTGTGTGTGTTAGGCAAGCATTCTGCCAGTAAGCCAAACTCCCAGCCCTTGTTTAATATTTTGCTGAATATTTGTGTTATACACCTACTTACTAGAATATTTTTTGTCAGGCAAGCCATTACTCATTTAATCATTTTCTACACAATGGTGAGTACTGAAATTTAACATACCATATATATTTGTAATATATACACATATAACATATGTGTGTGTTTGATGTGACATGCTTTATTAGTGATTTGCTATGAGTGCATAAAAGCCTGATTGCTAATAATTAATAAAATATGCTTTTTGATTAAAAAATTATATAAAAGTGGAAATTGATTTTTGAGAAATATATGCTTTTCTCCCTAACATATTAAGAAAATGATATTTTACAATGACCAATAAGGTTTTTCTGTGTTTTAGTTCTCTTTTTATATCACAGGAAATATTTATTGAAATTACCCATCTATGTATTGATACAGTTTTAAGCTGAGTACTACCTATAGTATACCTGCACCTTTTTTTTTTCAAATACCGTTCTGTTTATACATTGAGGAATAGCTGCCTTTCTTTTATTTTTGAGAAATAATCTAAATATTGTGCTGTTTTGCATCTTTTTAAAACTTTCTTTTCTTTTCTTTTCTTTTCTTTTTTGTAGTTCATAGGCCTCGGCCCTGTCCCTGAACACTTCAGCAGAAGACTATAACCCCTATCCTTGAGCTACAGCCCCACTTCCTGTTTTCTAGAGTTAACTACAGATAAGAGTCTCAGGTACTGAGTAGCAGATAGGATTACCTTACCCAGTTTCAATGCTGTTTGCTTATTAACCATTAAGTGAGGAACACGAATTTTTTCTAGATTCAGCGGCCACAAGTTTGGTTTATATGTCTGTTTGCCTTTGATCCAAGCAAGAACGATTCTTGAGAGTAAGGACTTACACCTAAATCCCTTCAGTTACAACTTCTCACTAAAGTCTCAATTTAGGTATTTGTGGGAATTTTGAAATTTGTTTCTTTCCATTTGAAGTCTTATAAAAATTCCTTTTCTAACACTCCTGTCCCTCAGAACCATGGAAGACCAGAAAATCTCCACCTCATTGTTTAGTTAATTTTCTTATGTTGATTGAAACTTTGTTGTTTTTTTTTCCTTCCATTCCTGGGTTTGAACTTAGGACCTAACCACTGTCCTTGGGTTTTCTCAAGACTAGAACCCTACCAATGAAGTCGTTACTTCCGGCTTTTTGTATGTATGTGGTAATAAGGAATCAAACCTGTGTCTTTGTGCATGCTAGGCAAGCACTCTACCACCAGGCTCAATTTCTGGTGGAAAGTCCTGGTTCTGAATACCAGTCTCTTCCTACCGGCAAAAAGATATTATCCTTATCAGAGAATAATGCCCTGACTTATTCCTTGTTTGCTCAATCATTTATAGTCTTCGTTTTAAAGAAATGAAATATCTTTCTTTGTTTCTTTTTTTCTTTCTTTCTTTCTTTCTTTCTTTCTTTCTTTCTTCCTTTCCTTCCTTCCCACTTTCTTCCCTCTTTCTTCTTTCTTTCTTTTTTCTTTCTTTCTTTCTTTCTTTCTTTCTTTCTTTCTTTCTTTCTTTCTTTCTTTCTTTCCTTCTTGTTTTGCAGTCATGGGACTTGAATTCTAGAGCTGGCTGTTCTTCCTGAGCTCTTCAGCTCAAGGCTACTGCCCTATGTCTTTAGCCTCAACCCCACTTCTCATTTTCTATTGGTTCATTGGACAGAAGAGTCTAAGGTGTTTTTGTGATAGGTCAGTCTTTGAACCTTGATCCTCAGATCTCAGCCTCCTAAGTAGCTAGGATTACAGCCATGAGCCACGGGCTCATGGCTTTCTCATTTTATTTTGTTTCACAGTGATTTCTACAGAGAAATCTAACTTTAACTCTACTGCCACATAGAATTCATTATATCACCCTATGATTCTTGCTGCCGGGGGTTTGGGCTAGCATGCACAAAGACCTGGTTCAGTTCCTTGGTACTACATACAAAGAAAAAGCCAGAAGTGGTGCTATGACTCTAGAAGTAGAGAGCTAGCCTTGAGAAAACCCAAGGACCATGCTCAGGCCCTGAGACCAAGCATAGGATTGGGAAAAGAAAATGATTCTTGATTCATTCACAAAGGATTCCATAGGTTCCACACAGGATTTAGGGTAACTAAGAATATTATCGCTCAGTACATCACAACATGAACTTACCAATGGGGCTCAGGCTCCAACATCAATATGAAGATGCATTCACTCACCTGTGATATTCTTGTCAGAGGAATTTCCTATCCAGAGTTCTGCACAGTGCTCTAGCTTGTCAATTAATACAGGTTTGGGAACACAGGGCCCTGTAAATTAGAAACAGTAGAGAATTATTGCTTATGCTGTGTCATCATTGCTTTAAGTTCGCAGACATACTACTCACAAGTTATCTATTAAAACTTTTTTGTCATTTCTCACTGGCTACATGGTTGACTTTTCCCCAGCTCTGGATTCATTTTGTATGGCATAAACTTAGCTGTCTTGCTCGAGGATAGAAAAATACCAGTTTGAGTCCCAGCTCCACTTACATGCATAGGTCTTCATGCATGCTAGGCAAGCACTCAACCACCAAGTCAAACTCTTGACACTCCACTAACATTTTTGAGGGGTTACTTGGAGTTATAGAGTTTCATGGCAATTTTTATGCCATTGCTGGCTTCAAATTAGAATTCTTAGATTTCTTCCTCCTGAATATTTTAAGATTACCGGCATGAAACAATGCACCTAGTGCCTGGTTTCCATTATAAACTCACTGTTTAGTGATTTGTAGATCCTATTTCCAATAATGATATATATTCTATTCTGGATTGTTTATCCAATTACAATTACTGTGTAAGTTTGGAATGTCGTCTCCATTAGAGGAAACATAATTTAGAACTGTTGTCAAAGTATCCTGAAGGTATCCTGAAGAATGAGTACAAAATTACCTTAGGTTTACTTTAGAAAGTAATGATACTTCTCAGGGCCTGGAATCTTTCATTTAAATGGCATTGAAAGTTTGATAAACATTCACGTATCTGCAAAATAACAAGGCACTTGGCCTTGCAAGTGAATTTGACTTTTGCTCACCTAAGGACACCAGGTTGCTGTAGGTCTCCAGCATTACATCTCTGTACAGGGTCCTCTGTACAGGGTCCAGATGCTGCCACTCCTCCCAGCTGAAATCCACAGCTACATCATCAAATGACACCAGCTTCTGGAATGGCACATTTTCATCAAGTAATTAGCACCGAGTTATAAACACACCATGTCTGGAATTTTATTCTTTTTTTGTTGGAATTTTATTCCTTTACTTAAATGTTTAGACTTACATGAAATATTGACCTGAAAAGCTTAGGGATGGTGCCTAGGCCCAGAGTTCAAGTCCCAAGACCCACAAAAAAATAAAAAGGCAAGCCAGGTGTTGGTGGCTCATGCCTGTCATCCCAGCTACTCAGGAGCCTGAGATCTGAGGACCATGGTTCAAAGCCAGCCTGGCACAAAATTCCATGAGACTCCATTCCAATTACTCACCATAAAACGTTTAATGGCTTGTGGCATATCATGGTAGAGCAATTGTGGTATCGACAAAAATAAGTCGGGGGAGTAGATTTAGGTTATAAATGGAATTATTCCATTGAAAAGGAACTACATTATATGATGACATATGCTGTTACTGTGAGATTATTGCAAAATCTTAGGGTATCAAGTAATAATACTGTGAAGTACACCCAGAATGTTAATGGTCTATGTCTGGCATAATAATCACTTGGGGAAGAAACTTTTTTTTCTTTTTTTTGGCTGGGGGATTTGTAAGGCTTGAACCCTGGGCCTGGGCACTGTTCCTGAGCTCTTCAACTCAAGGCTATCACCCTACCTATGAAGCCACAGTGCCATTTCCCATATTCTAGTGGTTAACTGTAGATGAGAGTCTCATAGATTTTCTAATGCCCAGGCTGGCTTTGAACCAAATCTTTAAATATCAACCTGATATCTGAGTAGCTAGGATTACAAGTAGAAGTCACTGCACCTGGCAAGAAATTTATTTCTTGCTGTTTTATACTACAAATTTACTGTATGTTTTACTTTTTCAAAAAGACTGAGGATGACCTTTGTTCTGTATATAATGGGAAGAGGGGTAGGGAGCTGTGAGCAGAAGAACTGAGGGGCAATACTCAGGGTAGGACAATAGCCTTAAACTAAAGAGCTCACGGCCCAAGGTCCAAGCCCCATGACTTTCCCCACTACCCCACAAAAAAAAGGGAAAAAAATTGGAGATTGGAGAGGATTTTCTAAAAAGAATATATAGAAATAGTAGTTCAAAATGTAGAAAGAATTTCAATATTAACAGTCATGAGAAAAATTAAAATTACAATGAAATCATTACTTTAAATATGTTAACATAAATATAGTTTTAAACAAAAAGATCCACATACACACACACAAACACACACACACACACACACACAAAAACAACTTTCAAAGTCTAACTATTACTGGGAAGGTAGTGAGAAGAACTAGAACTTTGGAATAGTTCTGCAAGGAATATAAAACAATCAAAAATTGCCTCGAGAGTGCTAAAAAAGTACTAAATATAGAATTACATAGAAATATGGTCCAACACTTCTATTTCTAGATTTGTACCTAACGGAAGAGAAAGCAGGGACTAGAACAAATATGTGGAGAATCCATTCACAACTATTAATAATAATCAAAAGATAGAAATATGCAAAACAATGCATTGAAAAGGAAGAACATTTTACTATATTTTACAGATGAATCTTGATTACAGTAAACTAAAAATACAGCAGTCATAAAGGAAGAGCTAGGGTATGTTTTCCCTTCCAGAGCTTCCAAGGATCAACAAACACTTAGAGCCAAAAAGCACGATGGTTCCAGAGAATGGAGTAGAGAGGAAGGGTAGCTGAATGTTTAATGATTATACATGGAAGATGAAAATTGCTCTAGATGGGTAGAATGAAGAGAGAACTGTACCCTAAACAATGGTTATGTAGCCACACAGGATGGGACACACCTATACTCCCTGATCTTGGGAAACTCAAGAAGGATTTCTAGCCATCCTAGATGCATGGAAAGATCTATCATAAAAACTAATGTGGAGGGGCTGGGAGTTTGGCATAGTTGTAGAGTGCTTGTATGAAGACGAAGGTTCAATTCCGCAGTACCACATACACAGAAAAAACCAGAAGTAGTGCTGTGGCTCAAGTAGAAGATCACTAGGCTTGAGGAAAGCTGAAGGACAGTGCTCAGACCGATTTCCAGCCAAAGGGCTTGTTTAAAAAAAACCAGAAAGCTGAGCATGATGGGGTGGTGGCTCACTTCTATAATCCTAGCTACTCAGGAGGCTGAGATCTGAGGATCAAGGTTTAAAGGCATCCTGGCACAAAAAGACCTGAGACTCTTATCTCCAATTTACCTTTAGAAAATGGGAAGTGGGGCTTGGCTCCAGGGTAAGGTGGTAGCCTGGAGCTGAAGAGCTCAGGGATAGTGCCCAGGCTGAGTTCAAGATCTATGACCCACCAAAAAAAAACCAAAAAACAAAAAATAATATGGAAAAATTTGGATTCTGTGAATTTTATCAGGCATATAAATGTCTTTTTTTGCTGTTGAAATAACAAATTGTTTGGAAACATTTTAAAAGTTTTTACCTAGAAATGTACACTACAAATGGAATTAATAACAAACACAAAATATGCAAAAGATACAAATTATCACAATATGGGTATCCTGCTTCTGTATCTTTTCACTGACTCCTGTTCAAATGAGTCACATATTCTGAATCATTTCTCCCAGTCGATATATGCCACACATGTTAGCTTGTACTGAACTTCTTGGAAAATCAAAAGCAAATACTAAGCAAATGTGTGTTAGATTTTGTCAACAGTGATATTTCAAATATAAATCCCTACTCATTGCATTATTTAATATCAATGCCTGAATCTAACTTACACTGGCAGAATCTTCAATCTTTTGAGAATCTTCAAAAGGGTGTGTAAATACTACTAAAGATCCCTTTAGTAGTATGTAGTCACCTTTTTTGTCTTTTCTTACTAATTTTAGTTTGAAGCCTATTGTATCTGACATGAGGATGGCAACTCCAGCCTGTTTATGGGGGCAGTTAGCTTGATAGAGTTTATTCCAACCTCTCACTTTCAAAAGATGATTGTTTTTGGCTAAGATGTGTCTCTTGAAGACAGCAGAACGATGGCTCTTGCTTTTAGATCCAACTAGACAGCCTATGCCGTTTCATTGGAGAGTTAAGTCCATTGATATTGACAGTTAGGATTGAGAGATATTTATTAGTTCCTACCATTCTTAAAAGCTTTTAGTAGGGCCTGTGTCTTGACAGTTCTTGTGGTCCTTAGATGGTATGCTGTTTAGGTGCCATTTCTTTCCCTATATTGCATTTATTTTGGTTTTCTATGTATAGAGCATCTTTGAGAATTCTCTGTAGTGTTGGTTTTGTTTCGACGTATTGTTGCAGGTTTTCCCTGGAATGGAATGTTTTTATTGTTCCCTCAGTTATGAATGAGAGCTTAGCTGTCTACACTATTCTTGGTTGGTAGTTATTTGATTTAAGAGCATGACATATATGCTTCCAGTCACTTCATGCTTGCTTTGTCTCTGCTGAGAAATCTGGGGTTATTTTGATTGGTTTGCCTTTATAGGTTACTGATCCCTTTTCCCTGGCTGCCTTTACGATCTTTCCTTTCATTTCTATTGATCCAGTTCGGATCACAATGTGGCGGTGGGATGTTCTTTTCTGATCAGGTCTGCTTGGGGTTCTAAAAGCTTCTCGTATCTGGATGGGCCTGCCCTTCTGAATATTTGGGAAATTCTCTGAGATGATTCCCTGAAGTATATTTCCAATACCATTGACCTCTTTCTCCACGCCCTCCTCAATACTAACTAGCGTTAAATTAGGCTTCCTAATTGCATCTTGGACCTCCTGAAGCGATCTCTCATATTTCCTGGATTTTGATTGACTCATTTTCTTTTCTTTCTCCAAAATAACTAAATTCTCTCCTCTGCATTCTCTAACCTGCTATCAAAGCGATCTCCTTTATTTTTCATCTCCTTTGCTTCTAATTGCCCATTTTTGATGCCTTGCATCTCTTGTTTTAGATCATGTATGGATTTCTTTATATCCTTGATTTCCTTTTGAGTGGTTAGCTCAGTAGCTTTTTTTTCTTTGGACGTTTGCTGGAGTGTGGTCACATTTTTATTTGTGGATTCTATGAATTCATCCATCTTTCTTTGAAAAACCTTTGTTATGGCCTCCTTTGTGGCTTCTTCTTTGTCACTTATCACCTTGTATATGCTTTCCTCTTGTACAGCTATGGCGTCCTCCATTATCTCTTTCTTTATATTTTCACATTTTCCATTAATGATGTTTATCAATTGCATTTGTGTAGCACTTGGAAGACTCTCCTCTAGGTTTGCCAGTGACTGTTCCATTGTCTGTTTACATTGGGTGGGGGATGTTGTTTCTTGATTTGACATTTTTCTTGAGTTTCTTGTTCTGCCCATTTGAAAATTGGAGCAAGATTACAACTAAATACGATTACAGTTTTTCAGGTATAACCAACCTAGACCTCTGTAGCTGGCAGACACTAGATGTTCACAAGTTTTGATTGGTATTATCACTCTTTCTTTTTGTGCACTTACAGACCAGTCTAATACAACCACTGATAAGCGATTTATACCCAAAACAATAAGCCTCTCAATCCAATCTCTATTGTCTTTACGTCCCTCTGAGCCTAGAGAATAATTAACCACCTACATATACAATATTGCTCAACAGCCATCAAGTGTAGATCCGTGCAGTATAAGGGTTGAAAGGGGAGCAGAGGTCCAGAGATAGAAAAAAAGAATGACAGAGGTCAGGGGAGGTACAACAGGATTAACGTATGAGTGTAAGAATATTGTAGTAATGAAGAAAAGGTATAGCATAAGGATAACTGACCTAAGTTGGTAAGTAGGTAGCATATTTGAGTACAAAGTTTGGAAAGTATTAGAATAAAACTTATGTGTTGCTGCACGACTAGCTCTTATCCCAACCAGTGGCCTCACAGTGGCCTCACAGTGTCTTGGTTGAGGGAAAGGGGTATATCACAAGATGCAGAAGCGAAGATTTCAGAAGCAAATGCTGTGAGTGAATTAGCTCGTAAAAAGCATTTTTATTTTCTTTTATCTTTCTGCCAGTCTTGGGGCTTGAATTCAGGGCCTGAGCACTGTCCTCGGGTGTTCTCAAGTCTAGCCCTCTGCCACTTGAGCCACAGTGCCACATCTAGATTTTCTATCTATGTGATACTGAGCAATCAAACCCAGATCTTCATGGATGCTAGGCAAGCACTCTACCACTATGCCAAACTCTCAACCCTGACATAGTAATCATAAAGTCATCATCACCATATCAAAATATCCTTTCTTCTAAAAAGAATGAACATTTATCTATGTGTGTAATGCTTTTTTTAAAATTTCACTAATTCTTCTGTGTTTTTCCCTCTTGCATTTTTTACACATGACCTCAAAGCTAATCATCAGGAAAAAATTGATTAGGATACAGAAACCTAATAATATCCTAGTAGATTGACGTCAAAAATATGTGCAAGATGCCCTGTGTGTTTGACCTAGTGGTAGAGTCCTTGGCTACCACGCAAAAAGACTTAGGTTTGATTCCTCATTACCACATACATAGAAAATGCTGCAAGTGGTGCTGTGGCTCGGTGGGACAGCTAATGCCCAAAGAAAGCCAAAAACAATGTTCACACTCTGAGGTCAAGACCCAAGACTAGCAAAAACAAAAAAAAATTCGACCAGGGGCAAAATGCAGGCAGGGAAGTTACTGTAAAGCAAATGTTTTGAAAAGGATGAGGGCAATATTGACCCTTAAGTTTGGATCTTACCTAAGAAAGGCTCCTTGAGCCTGAGACCAGACTGGTAGTTGGGCCTAGTGGAAGACATTGGGATTGGACAAATAAGGTGTGCTGTTTACTACATCCACATGTATATTGTGAGATTGGAGGAGAGATTCAGCCTCCAGTATGTCTTTGGTGAGGTCTTCTGTGAGCAAGGATCTTTGGTCATTGGGCCCTGAAAGGTGACCCTGCCTCCCTCCCTATGGAACAGAATATTCAACCCTGGTAACCAAGCCACTGTAACTAACAACCAACTCAATCCAGCTCACTTGGCCTGTGGCTCAGGAGGAAGAAAGATGTTGCTGTGCTGTTGCCAAAGTTCAGGAAACTCGAGTCTCAGGCATGGAAGTTGTGGATGTCTTACTGGAAGGTGTACATGCTAGATCGTTGCCAAGCCACAAATCCAGTATAACAGGCCTTTCTCTAAGAAGACGGCCAGGAAAATCCAGGGCAACCAGATGAGGTATATTTCTAACAAGAAATGTATTTGACCCCATCATCCTCCCCACCCACAACAACTTTCTCTTTTTTTAAATTTTTTTATTGTAATTAGTAAAAGGGTTACATGATATTTGTCAGATAGAACGTGCATTAATTCACATACATTGATATCCATTCACATGTTTTGGTAACCATTTCCCTCCACCCCACACCCCCCACCCGTCTTGGTTTTTCCCCCTTCCCAATCAGATTTCAAATATCCAAATACAAATAAATTCAATATATCAGATAACAAATTGAGATACTATACCAATATGGGAGAACCAAGGGACAGCAAAGGAGATGAGAGACAACATAGTACATTATGTACATGTATGGATTTCTTTATCTCCTTGATTTCCTTTGGAGTGGGTAGCTCAGTAGCTTTATTTTCTTTGGACATTTGCTGGAGTTTGGTCACGTTTTTATTTGTGGATTCTATGAATTCATCCATCTTTCTTTGAAAAACCTTTATTATAGCCTCCTTTATGGCTTCTTCTTTTTCACTTATCACCTTGATTATGCTTTCCTCTTGTTCAGCTATGGCTTCCTCCATTATCTCTTTCTTTATATTTTCACATTTTCCATTAATGATGTTTATCAATTGCATTTGTGTAGCACTTGGAAGACTCTCCTCTAGGTGTGCCAGTGACTGTTCCATTGTCTGTTTACTTTGGGTGGGGGATGTTGTTTCTTGATTTGACATTTTTCTTGAGTTTCTGGTTCTGCCCATTTGAAAATGGGAGCAAGATTACTAGTAAATACGATTATAGTTTTTCAGATATAACCAACCTAGACCTCTGTAGCTGGCAGACACTAGATGTTCACAAGTTTTGATTGGTATTATCACTCTTTCTTTTTGTGCACTTACAGACCAGTGTAATACAACCACTGATAAGCAATTTATACCCAAAACAATAAGCCTCTCAATCCAATCTCTATTGTCTTTAAGTCCCTCTGAGCCTAGAGAATAATTAACCACCTATATATACAATATTGCTCAACAGCCATCAAGTGTAGATCCGTGCAGTATAAGGGTTGAAAGACGAGCAGAAGTCCAGAGATAGAAACAAAGAATGAGAGAGGTCAGGGGAGGTACAAGAGGATTAACGTAGGAGTGTAAGAATATTGTAGTCATGAAGAAAAGTTATAGCATAAGGATAACTGACCTAAGTTGGTAAGTAGGTAGCATATTTGAGTACAAAGTTTGGAAAGTATTAGAATAAAATTTATGTGTTGCTGCACGACTAGCTCTTAGCCCAACCAGTGGCCACACAGTGGACCATGGGATGGATCTGTTTTTCTTGTCTACGTTGAGGGAAAGGGGTATTTCACAAGATGCAGAAGCGAAGATTTCAGAAGCCAATGCTGTGAGTGAATTAGCTCGTAAACAGCATTTTTATATTCTTTTATCTTTCTGACAGTCTTGGGGCTTGAATTCAGGGCCTGAGCACTGTCCTTGGGTTTTCTCAAGTCTAGCCCTCTGCCACTTGAGCCACAGTGCCACATCTAGATTTTCTATCTATGTGATACTGAGCAATCAAACCCAGATCTTCATTTATGCTAGGCAAGGACTCTACCACTATGCCAAACTGTCAACCTGACATAGTAAATATAAACTCATCATCATCATATCAAAATATCCTTTCTCCTACAAAGAATGAACACTTATCTATGTGTGTAATGCTTTTTTTAAATTTCACTAATTCTTCTGTGTTTTTCCCTCTTGCATTTTTTACACATGACAGCAAAGCTAATCATCAGGAAAAATTGATTAGGATACAGAAACCTAATAATATCCTAGTAGATTGACGTCCAAAATATGTGCAAGATGCCCTGTGTGTTTGACCTAGTGGTAGAGTCCTTGGCTACCACGCAAAAAGACTCAGGTTTGATTCCTCATTACCACATACATAGAAAACGCTGCAAGTGGTGCTGTGGCTCGGTGGGACAGCTAAAGCCTAAAGATAGCCCAAGAACAATGTTCACACTATGAGGTCAAGTCCAAAGACTAGCAAAAACCAATAAAATTCGACAAGGGGAAAATGCAGGCAGAGAAGGCACTGTGAAGCAAATGTTTTGTAAAGGATGAGGGCAATATTGACCCTTAAGTTTGGATCTTACCTAAGAAAGGCTCCTTGAGCCTGAGACCAGACTGGTAGTTGGGCCTAGTGGAAGATATTGGGATTGGACAAATAAGGTGTGCTGTTTACTACATCCACATGTATATTGTGAGATTGAAGAAGAGATTCAGCCTCCAGTATGTCTTTGGTGAGGTCTTCTGTGAGCAAGGATCTTTGGTCATTGGGCCCTGAAAGGTGACCCTGCCTCCCTCACAATGGAACAGAATATGGAACCCTGGTAACCAAGCCACTGTAACTAACAACCAGCTCAAGCCAGCTCACTTGGCCTGTGGCTCAGGAGGAAGAAAGATGTTGCTGTGCTGTTGCCAAAGGTCAGGAAACTCGAGTCTCAGGCATGGAAGTTGTGGCTGTCTTACACGAAGATGTACATGCTAGATCATTGCCAAGCCACGAATCCAGTATAACAGGCCTTTCTCTCAGAAGAAGGCCAGGAAAATCCAGGGCAACCAGATGAGGTATATTTCTAAGAAGAAATGTATTTGACCCCATCATCCTCCCCACACACTACAACTTTCTTTTTTTAAAATTCTTTTTATTGTAATTAGGAAAAGGGTTACATGATATTTGCCAGATAGAAGGTGCATTAATTCACATACATTGATACCCTTTCACATGTCTTGGTAGCCATTTCCCTCCAACCCCACACCCCCCACCCGTCTTGCTTTTCCCCCCTTCCCTATCAAATTTCAAATATCCATATACAAATAAATTCAATATATCCGATAACAAAGTGAGATACTATACCAATATGGGAGAACCAAGGGACAGCAAAGGAGATGAGAGACCAACATACTACATTAAGGACAACAATCATTCATTATGTGGCTTATGCTTCAATATCCTGGAGGTCCTTTCAATTAGCTTCACATTATATGGCCTTATATATGGCCTTTTGCTCTATTGCAAATCTCTGCTAGTAGAGCCCAAGGTTTCTACTGATTATGACGAATGAGGGAAACCACTGAGCCTAAGTTCCTTTGAGTCTGGCTTACTTCTCTTAATATGATTTGTTCTAAGTCTTTCCATTTCCTAACAAATGGGGCGATGTCATTCTTTCTGACAGCAGCATAGAATTCCATTGTGTACAAATACCACAACTTGTTGATCCACTCATCAACTGAGGGACATCAGGGTTGGTTCCATATCTTTGCTACGGTGAATAGTGCTGCAGTGAACATTGTTGTGCTAGTGGGTTTAGTATGCCCTTGTTTCTGGATTGTTGGGTAAATGCCAAGTAGTGGAATTGCTGGGTCATAGGGGAGTTCTATGTTTAGCCTTTTGAGGCACTGCCACACTGCTTTCCATAGTGGTTGAATGAGTTTGCACTCCCACCAACAGTGTAGTAGTGGTCCCTCCTGGCCACATCCCCTCCAGCATCTGTTGTCATTCGTTTTCCTGATCCTGGCCATTCTAACTGGAGTGAGGTGGAATCTTAGAGTTGTTTTGATTTGCATTTCTTTTATGACCAGAGATGTTGAGCATTTCTTCATGTGTCTATAGGCCATTTTTCTTTCTTCTTCAGAGAAGACTCTCTTTAAGTCTTTGGCCCATTTTTAAAGGGATGGGTCTTAATTTGGAGGTTAGTTCTGGAGTGATTCAATTTTTTGAGTTGTTGGTATATTTTAGATATGCGGCCTTTGTCCGTTATTTGGTTGGTGAAGATCTTCTCCTACTCTGTAGGCTTCCTGATTAGTATACTAGCTATATCCGCTGCCATACAAAAGCTCTGCAGTTTACTGCAGTCCCACTTATCCAGTCTTTCTCTGATTTGTTGTGATTCTTGGTCCTTATTAAGCAAGTTTCGACCTGTGCCAAGGAGGCCTAGTGTATCTCCTATTCCTTCCTGTAAACTTTTCAGTGTGTCAGCTTTTACCTCCAGGTCTTTGATCCATTTGGAGTTAATTCTAGTGCAAGGTGACAAAGAAGGACCCAAATTTAGTTTTCTGCAGGTGCTTAACCAGTTCTGCCAGCACAACTTGTTGAAGAGGCTATCTTTCTTCCATTCTATTTTTTTGGCTCCCTTGTCAAAGATTAGGTGGCCATAGGTCTGTGGTTGAATATCTGGGTCCGCAGTTCTATTCCATTGGACTTCAGGCCTGTTCTTGTGCCAGTACCAAGCTGTTTTGAGAATTATAGCTCTGTAATAGAGTCTAAAGTTTGGAATTGAAATTCCTCCAGCGCTGTTCTTTCTGCGAAGAAGTGTTTTTGCTATACGGGGTCTTTTATTATTCCATATGAAATTTTGAATTGCCTCTTCTATTTCTTTAAAGAATCACATTGGGATGTTGATGGGTATTGCACTGAGTTTGTAGATAGCCCTTGGCAAGATTGTCATTTTCACAATGTTGATTCTTCCAATCCAGGAGCATGGGAGGTTTTTCCATTTCCTTAGTTCTGCTTTAATTTCCTTTTTTAGGGTTTTAAAGTTTTCATCTAAACGGTCCTTTACATTCTTAGTTAAGCTAATTCCTAGGTACTTTATTGTCTTTGAGGCTATTGTGAAAGGAGTTTCTTTCCTGATTATTGCCTCGTTCCTCTCACTGTTGGCGTAAAGGAAGGCAGTTGATTTGTGAGGGTTGATTTTATGGCCAGCTACCCTTCCAAAGCTTTGAATCAGCTCTAGGAGCTTGGGAGTAGAGTCTATAGGATTCTTTAAATACAGAATCATGTCATCTGCAAAGAGGGATAGTTTTATTTCCTCTTTCCCTACTTGGATCCCCTTTATGCTTTCTTCTTGCCTTATTGCACTGCCTAGGAATTCTAGTACAATGTTAAAAAAGAGTGGAGAGAGTGGGCATCCTTGTCTCGTTTTTGATTTTAGAGGGAATGGCTTTAGATTTTCACCATTAAGTATAATACTGGCAGTGGGTTTCTCATACACAGCCTTTATTACATTGAGAAATGTTCCATGGATTCCTAGTTTCTCCACATCTTTTAACATAAAGGGGTTTTGGATCTTGTCAAATGCCTTTTCCGCATCTATTGAGACAATCATGTGATTTTTGTCCTTGCTCCTGTTGATGTGTTGAATTATATTAATTGATTTGTGTATGTTGAACCAGCTTTGCCTCCCTGTGATGAATCCAGTTTGATCACAGTGTATAATTTTTTGATGAGTTGTTGTAGACGGTTGGCCAGTATTTTGTTGAGAAGTTTTGCATCGATGTTCATCAAAGAAATGGGTCTAAAGTTCTCTTTCTTTGATGAATCTCTGTCTGGTTTGGGGATGAGGGATATACTGGCTTCACAGAATGAGTTTGGTAAACAACCTTCATTTTCAATTTCGTTGAAGAGCTTGAGGAGTATTGGTGTGAGCTCTGCTTTGAAGACTTTATAGAATTCAGCTGTGAATCCATCTGGCCCTGGACTCTTGTTAAGTATAAGTTGTCTAATTTCCATTTCTATTTCAGAGCTTGAGTTGGGTTAGCGCTTCTTGGTTCAGTGTGGGTATGTTAATATTGTCTAGGAATTCATCCATTTCCTCTAGATTCTCAAATTTGTTGGCGTAAAGGTTTGAGAAGTATTCCCTCATGATATTCTGGATCTGGGCAATTTCTGTCGTGATATTACCATTTTCATCTTCGATTTTGTTTATTTCGATATGCTCTCTTCTTTTTTTGGTAAGATTTGCTAAGGGCTTGTCAATTTTTTTAATTCTTTCAAAGAACCAACTCCTTGTTTTCTTGATCCTTTCTATAGTTTTTTTTATTCCAAATCATTTAATTCTGCTTTGATATTAATAATTTGCTTTCTGCTAATGGGTTTAGGGTTAGTTTGTTGCTCTTTTTCCAGGAGGTTAAGGTGAGACATTAACTAGTTGGTTTGCCATTTTTCCAACTTGCTGTTGTAGGCACTCAGCACTATAAATTTTCCTCTGAATACTGCCTTTGTTGTGTCCCTGAGGAGTTGATATTTGTGTTCTCCTTATTGTTAAATTTCATAAACAGTTGGATATCTGTTCTGATCTCTTCGATTACCCATTGTTTTTGATTCAACAATGTGCTGTTCAGTCTCCATGAGTTACAGGGTTTTCGTTGGTGGAGATATGTGTTCAGCTCCAATTTGAGGCCTTTATGGTCTGAGAGTGTGCATGGAATAATTTCAGTGTTTCTGAATCTGTCCAGGTTCGTTTTATGGCCTAAGATGTGGTCTATTACGGAAAATGTTCCATGTACTGCTAAGAAAAACGTATATTGTGTTGTTACTGGGTGGAATATTCTGCAGGTGTCTGTTAGATCTAGTTGGTCTATATAGTTGTTCAGTTCTAAGGTGTCTCTGTTGAGTTTTGCCTTGTTGATCTGTCCATAGGTGAGAGTGGTGTGTTAACCTCACCAACAATCACTGTATTTCGATCTATGTATGGTTTCAGTGTAAGTAAAGTTTGCTTGATGAAGTTTGGAGCTCCGGGATTGGGTGTGTAAATATTTAGGATCGTTATGTCTTCCTGGAGGAAAGATCCCTTTAGTAGTATGTAGTAACCTTCTTTGTCTTTTCTTACTAATTTTAGTTTGAAGTCTATTGTATCTGATATGAGGATGGCAACTCCAGCCTGTTTATGGGGGCAGTTAGCTTGATAGAGTTTATTCCAACCTCTCACTTTCAAAAGATGATTGTTTTTGGGTAAGATGTGTCTCTTGAAGACAGCAGAACGATGGCTCTTGCTTTTAGATCCAACTAGACAGCCTATGCCGTTTCATTGGAGAGTTAAGTCCATTGATATTGAGAGTTAGGATTGAGAGATATTTATTAGTTCCTACCATTCTTAAAAGCTTTTAGTAGGGCCTGTGTCTTGACAGTTCTTGTGGTCCTTAGATGGTATGCTGTTTAGGTGCCATTTCTTTCCCTATATTGCATTTATTTTGGTTTTCTATGTATAGAGCATCTTTGAGAATTCTCTGTAGTGTTGGTTCTGTTTCGACATATTGTTGCAGGTTTTCCCTGGAATGGAATGTTTTTATTGTTCCCTCAGTTATGAATGAGAGCTTAGCTGGCTACAGTATCCTTGGTTGGTAGTTATTTGATTTAAGGGCATGACATATATGCTTCCAGTGACTTCGTGCTTGCATGGTCTCTGCTGAGAAATCTGGGTTTATTCTGATTGGTTTGCCTTTATAGGTTACTGATCCCTTTTCCCTGGCTGCCTTTAGGATCTTTTCTTTCGTTTCTATTGATCCAGTTCGGATCACAATGTGGCGGTGGGATGTTCTTTTCTGGTCAGGTCTGTTTGGGGTTCTCAAAGCTTCTCGTACCTGGATGGGCCTGCCCTTCTGGATATTTGGGAAATTCTCTGAGATGATTCCCTGAAGTATATTTCCAATACCATTGACCTCTTTCTCCACGCCCTCCTCAATAAAAACAAGCCTTAATTAGGCTTCCTAATTGCATTTTGGACCTCCTGAAGCGCTCTCTCATATATCCTAGATTTGGATTGACTCATTTTCTGTTCTTTCTCTATAATAACTAAATTATCTTCAGCCCCGGAAATTCTCTCCTCTGCATTGTCTAACCTGCTATCAAAGCTATCTACTTTATTTTTCATCTCCCTTGCTTCTAATTGCTCATTTTTGATGCCTTGCATCTCTTGTGTTAGATCATGTATGGATTTCTTTATCTCCTTGATTTCCTTTGGAGTGGGTAGCTCAGTAGCTTTATTTTCTTTGGACATTTGCTGGAGTTTGGTCACGTTTTTATTTGTGGATTCTATGAATTCATCCATCTTTCTTTGAAAAACCTTTATTATAGCCTCCTTTATGGCTTCTTCTTTTTCACTTATCACCTTGATTATGCTTTCCTCTTGTTCAGCTATGGCTTCCTCCATTATCTCTTTCTTTATATTTTCACATTTTCCATTAATGATGTTTATCAATTGCATTTGTTTAGCACTTGGAAGACTCTCCTCTAGGTGTGCCAGTGACTGTTCCATTGTCTGTTTACTTTGGGTGGGGGATGTTGTTTCTTGATTTGACATTTTTCTTGAGTTTCTGGTTCTGCCCATTTGAAAATGGGAGCAAGATTACTACTAAATACGATTATAGTTTTTCAGATATAACCAACCTAGACCTCTGTAGCTGGCAGACACTAGATGTTCACAAGTTTTGATTGGTATTATCACTCTTTCTTTTTGTGCACTTACAGACCAGTGTAATACAACCACTGATAAGCAATTTATACCCAAAACAATAAGCCTCTCAATCCAATCTCTATTGTCTTTAAGTCCCTCTGAGCCTAGAGAATAATTAACCACCTATATATACAATATTGCTCAACAGCCATCAAGTGTAGATCCGTGCAGTATAAGGGTTGAAAGACGAGCAGAAGTCCAGAGATAGAAACAAAGAATGAGAGAGGTCAGGGGAGGTACAAGAGGATTAACGTAGGAGTGTAAGAATATTGTAGTCATGAAGAAAAGTTATAGCATAAGGATAACTGACCTAAGTTGGTAAGTAGGTAGCATATTTGAGTACAAAGTTTGGAAAGTATTAGAATAAAATTTATGTGTTGCTGCACGACTAGCTCTTAGCCCAACCAGTGGCCGCACAGTGGACCATGGGATGGATCTGTTTTTCTTGTCTACGTTGAGGGAAAGGGGTATTTCACAAGATGCAGAAGCGAAGATTTCAGAAGCCAATGCTGTGAGTGAATTAGCTCGTAAACAGCATTTTTATATTCTTTTATCTTTCTGACAGTCTTGGGGCTTGAATTCAGGGCCTGAGCACTGTCCTTGGGTTTTCTCAAGTCTAGCCCTCTGCCACTTGAGCCACAGTGCCACATCTAGATTTTCTATCTATGTGATACTGAGCAATCAAACCCAGATCTTCATTTATGCTAGGCAAGGACTCTACCACTATGCCAAACTGTCAACCTGACATAGTAAATATAAACTCATCATCATCATATCAAAATATCCTTTCTCCTACAAAGAATGAACACTTATCTATGTGTGTAATGCTTTTTTTAAATTTCACTAATTCTTCTGTGTTTTTCCCTCTTGCATTTTTTACACATGACAGCAAAGCTAATCATCAGGAAAAATTGATTAGGATACAGAAACCTAATAATATCCTAGTAGATTGACGTCCAAAATATGTGCAAGATGCCCTGTGTGTTTGACCTAGTGGTAGAGTCCTTGGCTACCACGCAAAAAGACTCAGGTTTGATTCCTCATTACCACATACATAGAAAACGCTGCAAGTGGTGCTGTGGCTCGGTGGGACAGCTAAAGCCTAAAGATAGCCCAAGAACAATGTTCACACTATGAGGTCAAGTCCAAAGACTAGCAAAAACCAATAAAATTCGACAAGGGGAAAATGCAGGCAGAGAAGGCACTGTGAAGCAAATGTTTTGTAAAGGATGAGGGCAATATTGACCCTTAAGTTTGGATCTTACCTAAGAAAGGCTCCTTGAGCCTGAGACCAGACTGGTAGTTGGGCCTAGTGGAAGATATTGGGATTGGACAAATAAGGTGTGCTGTTTACTACATCCACATGTATATTGTGAGATTGAAGAAGAGATTCAGCCTCCAGTATGTCTTTGGTGAGGTCTTCTGTGAGCAAGGATCTTTGGTCACTGGGCCCTGAAAGGTGACCCTGCCTCCCTCACAATGGAACAGAATATGGAACCCTGGTAACCAAGCCACTGTAACTAACAACCAGCTCAAGCCAGCTCACTTGGCCTGTGGCTCAGGAGGAAGAAAGATGTTGCTGTGCTGTTGCCAAAGGTCAGGAAACTCGAGTCTCAGGCATGGAAGTTGTGGCTGTCTTACACGAAGATGTACATGCTAGATCATTGCCAAGCCACGAATCCAGTATAACAGGCCTTTCTCTCAGAAGAAGGCCAGGAAAATCCAGGGCAACCAGATGAGGTATATTTCTAAGAAGAAATGTATTTGACCCCATCATCCTCCCCACACACTACAACTTTCTTTTTTTAAAATTCTTTTTATTGTAATTAGGAAAAGGGTTACATGATATTTGCCAGATAGAAGGTGCATTAATTCACATACATTGATACCCTTTCACATGTCTTGGTAGCCATTTCCCTCCAACCCCACACCCCCCACCCGTCTTGCTTTTCCCCCCTTCCCTATCAAATTTCAAATATCCATATACAAATAAATTCAATATATCAGATAACAAAGTGAGATACTATACCAATATGGGAGAACCAAGGGACAGCAAAGGAGATGAGAGACCAACATACTACATTAAGGACAACAATCATTCATTATGTGGCTTATGCTTCAATATCCTGGAGGTCCTTTCAATTAGCTTCACATTATATGGCCTTATATATGGCCTTTTGCTCTATTGCAAATCTCTGCTAGTAGAGCCCAAGGTTTCTACTGATTATGACGAATGAGGGAAACCACTGAGCCTAAGTTCCTTTGAGTCTGGCTTACTTCTCTTAATATGATTTGTTCTAAGTCTTTCCATTTCCTAACAAATGGGGCGATGTCATTCTTTCTGACAGCAGCATAGAATTCCATTGTGTACGAATACCACAACTTGTTGATCCACTCATCAACTGAGGGACATCAGGGTTGGTTCCATATCTTTGCTACGGTGAATAGTGCTGCAGTGAACATTGTTGTGCTAGTGGGTTTAGTATGCCCTTGTTTCTGGATTGTTGGGTAAATGCCAAGTAGTGGAATTGCTGGGTCATAGGGGAGTTCTATGTTTAGCCTTTTGAGGCACTGCCACACTGCTTTCCATAGTGGTTGAATGAGTTTGCACTCCCACCAACAGTGTAGTAGTGGTCCCTCCTGGCCACATCCCCTCCAGCATCTGTTGTCATTCGTTTTCCTGATCCTGGCCATTCTAACTGGAGTGAGGTGGAATCTTAGAGTTGTTTTGATTTGCATTTCTTTTATGACCAGAGATGTTGAGCATTTCTTCATGTGTCTATAGGCCATTTTTCTTTCTTCTTCAGAGAAGACTCTCTTTAAGTCTTTGGCCCATTTTTAAAGGGATGGGTCTTAATTTGGAGGTTAGTTCTGGAGTGATTCAATTTTTTGAGTTGTTGGTATATTTTAGATATGCGGCCTTTGTCCGTTATTTGGTTGGTGAAGATCTTCTCCTACTCTGTAGGCTTCCTGATTAGTATACTAGCTATATCCGCTGCCATACAAAAGCTCTGCAGTTTACTGCAGTCCCACTTATCCAGTCTTTCTCTGATTTGTTGTGATTCTTGGTCCTTATTAAGCAAGTTTCGACCTGTGCCAAGGAGGCCTAGTGTATCTCCTATTCCTTCCTGTAAACTTTTCAGTGTGTCAGCTTTTACCTCCAGGTCTTTGATCCATTTGGAGTTAATTCTAGTGCAAGGTGACAAAGAAGGACCCAAATTTAGTTTTCTGCAGGTGCTTAACCAGTTCTGCCAGCACAACTTGTTGAAGAGGCTATCTTTCTTCCATTCTATTTTTTTGGCTCCCTTGTCAAAGATTAGGTGGCCATAGGTCTGTGGTTGAATATCTGGGTCCGCAGTTCTATTCCATTGGACTTCAGGCCTGTTCTTGTGCCAGTACCAAGCTGTTTTGAGAATTATAGCTCTGTAATAGAGTCTAAAGTTTGGAATTGAAATTCCTCCAGCGCTGTTCTTTCTGCGAAGAAGTGTTTTTGCTATACGGGGTCTTTTATTATTCCATATGAAATTTTGAATTGCCTCTTCTATTTCTTTAAAGAATCACATTGGGATGTTGATGGGTATTGCACTGAGTTTGTAGATAGCCCTTGGCAAGATTGTCATTTTCACAATGTTGATTCTTCCAATCCAGGAGCATGGGAGGTTTTTCCATTTCCTTAGTTCTGCTTTAATTTCCTTTTTTAGGGTTTTAAAGTTTTCATCTAAACGGTCCTTTACATTCTTAGTTAAGCTAATTCCTAGGTACTTTATTGTCTTTGAGGCTATTGTGAAAGGAGTTTCTTTCCTGATTATTGCCTCGTTCCTCTCACTGTTGGCGTAAAGGAAGGCAGTTGATTTGTGAGGGTTGATTTTATGGCCAGCTACCCTTCCAAAGCTTTGAATCAGCTCTAGGAGCTTGGGAGTAGAGTCTATAGGATTCTTTAAATACAGAATCATGTCATCTGCAAAGAGGGATAGTTTTATTTCCTCTTTCCCTACTTGGATCCACTTTATGCTTTCTTCTTGCCTTATTGCACTGCCTAGGAATTCTAGTACAATGTTAAAAAAGAGTGGAGAGAGTGGGCATCCTTGTCTCGTTTTTGATTTTAGAGGGAATGGCTTTAGATTTTCACCATTAAGTATAATACTGGCAGTGGGTTTCTCATACACAGCCTTTATTACATTGAGAAATGTTCCATGGATTCCTAGTTTCTCCACATCTTTTAACATAAAGGGGTTTTGGATCTTGTCAAATGCCTTTTCCGCATCTATTGAGACAATCATGTGATTTTTGTCCTTGCTCCTGTTGATGTGTTGAATTATATTAATTGATTTGTGTATGTTGAACCAGCTTTGCCTCCCTGTGATGAATCCAGTTTGATCACAGTGTATAATTTTTTGATGAGTTGTTGTAGACGGTTGGCCAGTATTTTGTTGAGAAGTTTTGCATCGATGTTCATCAAAGAAATGGGTCTAAAGTTCTCTTTCTTTGATGAATCTCTGTCTGGTTTGGGGATGAGGGATATACTGGCTTCACAGAATGAGTTTGGTAAACAACCTTCATTTTCAATTTCGTTGAAGAGCTTGAGGAGTATTGGTGTGAGCTCTGCTTTGAAGACTTTATAGAATTCAGCTGTGAATCCATCTGGCCCTGGACTCTTGTTAAGTATAAGTTGTCTAATTTCCATTTCTATTTCAGAGCTTGAGTTGGGTTAGCGCTTCTTGGTTCAGTGTGGGTATGTTAATATTGTCTAGGAATTCATCCATTTCCTCTAGATTCTCAAATTTGTTGGCGTAAAGGTTTGAGAAGTATTCCCTCATGATATTCTGGATCTGGGCAATTTCTGTCGTGATATTACCATTTTCATCTTCGATTTTGTTTATTTCGATATGCTCTCTTCTTTTTTTGGTAAGATTTGCTAAGGGCTTGTCAATTTTTTTAATTCTTTCAAAGAACCAACTCCTTGTTTTCTTGATCCTTTCTATAGTTTTTTTTATTCCAAATCATTTAATTCTGCTTTGATATTAATAATTTGCTTTCTGCTAATGGGTTTAGGGTTAGTTTGTTGCTCTTTTTCCAGGAGGTTAAGGTGAGACATTAACTAGTTGGTTTGCCATTTTTCCAACTTGCTGTTGTAGGCACTCAGCACTATAAATTTTCCTCTGAATACTGCCTTTGTTGTGTCCCTGAGGAGTTGATATTTGTGTTCTCCTTATTGTTAAATTTCATAAACAGTTGGATATCTGTTCTGATCTCTTCGATTACCCATTGTTTTTGATTCAACAATGTGCTGTTCAGTCTCCATGAGTTACAGGGTTTTCGTTGGTGGAGATATGTGTTCAGCTCCAATTTGAGGCCTTTATGGTCTGAGAGTGTGCATGGAATAATTTCAGTGTTTCTGAATCTGTCCAGGTTCGTTTTATGGCCTAAGATGTGGTCTATTACGGAAAATGTTCCATGTACTGCTAAGAAAAACGTATATTGTGTTGTTACTGGGTGGAATATTCTGCAGGTGTCTGTTAGATCTAGTTGGTCTATATAGTTGTTCAGTTCTAAGGTGTCTCTGTTGAGTTTTGCCTTGTTGATCTGTCCATAGGTGAGAGTGGTGTGTTAACCTCACCAACAATCACTGTATTTCGATCTATGTATGGTTTCAGTGTAAGTAAAGTTTGCTTGATGAAGTTTGGAGCTCCGGGATTGGGTGTGTAAATATTTAGGATCGTTATGTCTTCCTGGAGGAAAGATCCCTTTAGTAGTATGTAGTAACCTTCTTTGTCTTTTCTTACTAATTTTAGTTTGAAGTCTATTGTATCTGATATGAGGATGGCAACTCCAGCCTGTTTATGGGGGCAGTTAGCTTGATAGAGTTTATTCCAACCTCTCACTTTCAAAAGATGATTGTTTTTGGGTAAGATGTGTCTCTTGAAGACAGCAGAACGATGGCTCTTGCTTTTAGATCCAACTAGACAGCCTATGCCGTTTCATTGGAGAGTTAAGTCCATTGATATTGAGAGTTAGGATTGAGAGATATTTATTAGTTCCTACCATTCTTAAAAGCTTTTAGTAGGGCCTGTGTCTTGACAGTTCTTGTGGTCCTTAGATGGTATGCTGTTTAGGTGCCATTTCTTTCCCTATATTGCATTTATTTTGGTTTTCTATGTATAGAGCATCTTTGAGAATTCTCTGTAGTGTTGGTTCTGTTTCGACATATTGTTGCAGGTTTTCCCTGGAATGGAATGTTTTTATTGTTCCCTCAGTTATGAATGAGAGCTTAGCTGGCTACAGTATCCTTGGTTGGTAGTTATTTGATTTAAGGGCATGACATATATGCTTCCAGTGACTTCGTGCTTGCATGGTCTCTGCTGAGAAATCTGGGTTTATTCTGATTGGTTTGCCTTTATAGGTTACTGATCCCTTTTCCCTGGCTGCCTTTAGGATCTTTTCTTTCGTTTCTATTGATCCAGTTCGGATCACAATGTGGCGGTGGGATGTTCTTTTCTGGTCAGGTCTGTTTGGGGTTCTCAAAGCTTCTCGTACCTGGATGGGCCTGCCCTTCTGGATATTTGGGAAATTCTCTGAGATGATTCCCTGAAGTATATTTCCAATACCATTGACCTCTTTCTCCACGCCCTCCTCAATAAAAACTAGCCTTAATTAGGCTTCCTAATTGCATTTTGGACCTCCTGAAGCGCTCTCTCATATATCCTAGATTTGGATTGACTCATTTTCTGTTCTTTCTCTATAATAACTAAATTATCTTCAGCCCCGGAAATTCTCTCCTCTGCATTGTCTAACCTGCTATCAAAGCTATCTACTTTATTTTTCATCTCCCTTGCTTCTAATTGCTCATTTTTGATGCCTTGCATCTCTTGTGTTAGATCATGTATGGATTTCTTTATCTCCTTGATTTCCTTTGGAGTGGGTAGCTCAGTAGCTTTATTTTCTTTGGACATTTGCTGGAGTTTGGTCACGTTTTTATTTGTGGATTCTATGAATTCATCCATCTTTCTTTGAAAAACCTTTATTATAGCCTCCTTTATGGCTTCTTCTTTTTCACTTATCACCTTGATTATGCTTTCCTCTTGTTCAGCTATGGCTTCCTCCATTATCTCTTTCTTTATATTTTCACATTTTCCATTAATGATGTTTATCAATTGCATTTGTGTAGCACTTGGAAGACTCTCCTCTAGGTGTGCCAGTGACTGTTCCATTGTCTGTTTACTTTGGGTGGGGGATGTTGTTTCTTGATTTGACATTTTTCTTGAGTTTCTAGTTCTTCCCATTTGAAAATGGGAGCAAGATTACTACTAAATACGATTATAGTTTTTCAGATATAACCAACCTAGACCTCTGTAGCTGGCAGACACTAGATGTTCACAAGTTTTGATTGGTATTATCACTCTTTCTTTTTGTGCACTTACAGACCAGTGTAATACAACCACTGATAAGCAATTTATACCCAAAACAATAAGCCTCTCAATCCAATCTCTATTGTCTTTTAGTCCCTCTGAGCCTAGAGAATTATTAACCACCTATATATACAATATTGCTCAACAGCCATCAAGTGTAGATCTGTGCAGTATAAGGGTTGAAAGACGAGCAGAAGTCCAGAGATAGAAACAAAGAATGAGAGAGGTCAGGGGAGGTACAAGAGGATTAACGTAGGATTGTAAGAATATTGTTTCATGAAGAAAAGTTATAGCATAAGGATAACTGACCTAAGTTGGTAAGTAGGTAGCATATTTGAGTACAAAGTTTGGAAAGTATTAGAATAAAATTTATGTGTTGCTGCACGACTAGCTCTTAGCCCAACCAGTGGCCGCACAGTGGACCCTGGGATGGATCTGATTTTCTTGTCTACGTTGAGGGAAAGGGGTATTTCACAAGATGCAGAAGCGAAGATTTCAGAAGCCAATGCTGTGAGTGAATTAGCTCGTAAACAGCTTTTTTATTTTCTTTTATCTTTCTGACAGTCTTGGGGCTTGAATTCAGGGCCTGAGCACTGTCCTTGGGTTTTCTCAAGTCTAGCCCTCTGCCACTTGAGCCACAGTGCCACATCTATATTTTCTATCTATGTGATACTGAGCAATCAAACCCAGATCTTCATTTATGCTAGGCAAGGACTCTACCACTATGCCAAACTGTCAACCTGACATAGTAAATATAAACTCATCATCATCATATCAAAATATCCTTTCTCCTACAAAGAATGAACACTTATCTATGTGTGTAATGCTTTTTTTAAATTTCACTAATTCTTCTGTGTTTTTCCCTCTTGCATTTTTTACACATGACAGCAAAGCTAATCATCAGGAAAAAATTGATTAGGATACAGAAACCTAATAATATCCTAGTAGATTGACGTCCAAAATATGTGCAAGATGCCCTGTGTGTTTGACCTAGTGGTAGAGTCCTTGGCTACCACGCAAAAAGACTCAGGTTTGATTCCTCATTACCACATACATAGAAAACGCTGCAAGTGGTGCTGTGGCTCGGTGGGACAGCTAAAGCCTAAAGATAGCCCAAGAACAATGTTCACACTATGAGGTCAAGTCCAAAGACTAGCAAAAACCAATAAAATTCGACAAGGGGAAAATGCAGGCAGAGAAGGCACTGTGAAGCAAATGTTTTGTAAAGGATGAGGGCAATATTGACCCTTAAGTTTGGATCTTACCTAAGAAAGGCTCCTTGAGCCTGAGACCAGACTGGTAGTTGGGCCTAGTGGAAGATATTGGGATTGGACAAATAAGGTGTGCTGTTTACTACATCCACATGTATATTGTGAGATTGAAGAAGAGATTCAGCCTCCAGTATGTCTTTGGTGAGGTCTTCTGTGAGCAAGGATCTTTGGTCACTGGGCCCTGAAAGGTGACCCTGCCTCCCTCACAATGGAACAGAATATGGAACCCTGGTAACCAAGCCACTGTAACTAACAACCAGCTCAAGCCAGCTCACTTGGCCTGTGGCTCAGGAGGAAGAAAGATGTTGCTGTGCTGTTGCCAAAGGTCAGGAAACTCGAGTCTCAGGCATGGAAGTTGTGGCTGTCTTACACGAAGATGTACATGCTAGATCATTGCCAAGCCACGAATCCAGTATAACAGGCCTTTCTCTCAGAAGAAAGCCAGGAAAATCCAGGGCAACCAGATGAGGTATATTTCTAAGAAGAAATGTATTTGACCCCATCATCCTCCCCACACACTACAACTTTCTTTTTTTAAAATTCTTTTTATTGTAATTAGGAAAAGGGTTACATGAAATTTGCCAGATAGAAGGTGCATTAATTCACATACATTGATACCCTTTCACATGTCTTGGTAGCCATTTCCCTCCAACCCCACACCCCCCACCCGTCTTGCTTTTCCCCCCTTCCCTATCAAATTTCAAATATCCATATACAAATAAATTCAATATATCCGATAACAAAGTGAGATACTATACCAATATGGGAGAACCAAGGGACAGCAAAGGAGATGAGAGACCAACATAGTACATTAAGGACAACAATCATTCATTATGTGGCTTATGCTTCAATATCCTGGAGGTCCTTTCAATTAGCTTCACATTATATGGCCTTATATATGGCCTTTTGCTCTATTGCAAATCTCTGCTAGTAGAGCCCAAGGTTTCTACTGATTATGACGAATGAGGGAAACCACTGAGCCTAAGTTCCTTTGAGTCTGGCTTACTTCTCTTAATATGATTTGTTCTAAGTCTTTCCATTTCCTAACAAATGGGGCGATGTCATTCTTTCTGACAGCAGCATAGAATTCCATTGTGTACGAATACCACAACTTGTTGATCCACTCATCAACTGAGGGACATCAGGGTTGGTTCCATATCTTTGCTACGGTGAATAGTGCTGCAATGAACATTGTTGTGCTAGTGGGTTTAGTATGCCGTTGTTTCTGGATTGTTGGGTAAATGCCAAGTAGTGGAATTGCTGGGTCATAGGGGAGTTCTATGTTTAGCCTTTTGAGGCACTGCCACACTGCTTTCCATAGTGGTTGAATGAGTTTGCACTCCCACCAACAGTGTAGTAGTGATCCCTCCTGGCCACATCCCCTCCAGCATCTGTTGTCATTCGTTTTCCTGATCCTGGCCATTCTAACTGGAGTGAGGTGGAATCTTAGAGTTGTTTTGATTTGCATTTCTTTTATGACCAGAGATGTTGAGCATTTCTTCATGTGTCTATAGGCCATTTTTGTTTCTTCTTCAGAGAAGACTCTCTTTAAGTCTTTGGCCCATTTTTAAAGGGATGGGTCTTAATTTGGAGGTTAGTTTTGGAGTGATTCAATTTTTTGAGTTGTTGGTATATTTTAGATATGCGGCCTTTGTCCGTTGTTTGGTTGGTGAAGATCTTCTCCTACTCTGTAGGCTTCCTGATTAGTATACTAGCTATATCCGCTGCCATACAAAAGCTCTGCAGTTTAAAGCAGTCCCACTTATCCAGTCTTTCTCTGATTTGTTGTGATTCTTGGTCCTTATTAAGCAAGTTTCGACCTGTGCCAAGGAGGCCTAGTGTATCTCCTATTCCTTCCTGTAAACTTTTCAGTGTGTCAGCTTTTACCTCCAGGTCTTTGATCCATTTGGAGTTAATTCTAGTGCAAGGTGACAAAGAAGGACCCAAATTTAGTTTTCTGCAGGTGCTTAACCAGTTCTGCCAGCACAACTTGTTGAAGAGGCTATCTTTCCTCCATTCTATTTTTTTGGCTCCCTTGTCAAAGATTAGGTGGCCATAGGTCTGTGGTTGAATATCTGGGTCCGCAGTTCTATTCCATTGGACTTCAGGCCTGTTCTTGTGCCAGTACCAAGCTGTTTTGAGAATTATAGCTCTGTAATAGAGTCTAAAGTTTGGAATTGAAATTCCTCCAGCGCTGTTCTTTCTGCGAAGAAGTGTTTTTGCTATACGGGGTCTTTTATTATTCCATATGAAATTTTGAATTGCCTCTTCTATTTCTTTAAAGAATCACATTGGGATGTTGATGGGTATTGCACTGAGTTTGTAGATAGCCCTTGGCAAGATTGTCATTTTCACAATGTTGATTCTTCCAATCCAGGAGCATGGGAGGTTTTTCCATTTCCTTAGTTCTGCTTTAATTTCCTTTTTTAGGGTTTTAAAGTTTTCATCTAAACGGTCCTTTACATTCTTAGTTAAGCTAATTCCTAGGTACTTTATTGTCTTTGAGGCTATTGTGAAAGGAGTTTCTTTCCTGATTATTGCCTCGTTCCTCTCACTGTTGGCGTAAAGGAAGGCAGTTGATTTGTGAGGGTTGATTTTATGGCCAGCTACCCTTCCAAAGCTTTGAATCAGCTCTAGGAGCTTGGGAGTAGAGTCTATAGGATTCTTTAAATACAGAATCATGTCATCTGCAAAGAGGGATAGTTTTATTTCCTCTTTCCCTACTTGGATCCCCTTTATGCTTTCTTCTTGCCTTATTGCACTGCCTAGGAATTCTAGTACAATGTTAAAAAAGAGTGGAGAGAGTGGGCATCCTTGTCTCGTTTTTGATTTTAGAGGGAATGGCTTTAGATTTTCACCATTAAGTATAATACTGGCAGTGGGTTTCTCATACACAGCCTTTATTACATTGAGAAATGTTCCATGGATTCCTAGTTTCTCCACATCTTTTAACATAAAGGGGTTTTGGATCTTGTCAAATGCCTTTTCCGCATCTATTGAGACAATCATGTGATTTTTGTCCTTGCTCCTGTTGATGTGTTGAATTATATTAATTGATTTGTGTATGTTGAACCAGCTTTGCCTCCCTGTGATGAATCCAGTTTGATCATAGTGTATAATTTTTTGATGAGTTGTTGTAGACGGTTGGCCAGTATTTTGTTGAGAAGTTTTGCATCGATGTTCATCAAAGAAATGGGTCTAAAGTTCTCTTTCTTTGATGAATCTCTGTCTGGTTTGGGGATGAGGGATATACTGGCTTCACAGAATGAGTTTGGTAAACAACCTTCATTTTCAATTTCGTTGAAGAGCTTGAGGAGTATTGGTGTGAGCTCTGCTTTGAAGACTTTATAGAATTCAGCTGTGAATCCATCTGGCCCTGGACTCTTGTTAAGTATAAGTTGTCTAATTTCCATTTCTATTTCAGAGCTTGAGTTGGGTTAGCGCTTCTTGGTTCAGTGTGGGTATGTTAATATTGTCTAGGAATTCATCCATTTCCTCTAGATTCTCAAATTTGTTGGCGTAAAGGTTTGAGAAGTATTCCCTCATGATATTCTGGATCTGGGCAATTTCTGTCGTGATATTACCATTTTCATCTTCGATTTTGTTTATTTCGATATGCTCTCTTCTTTTTTTGGTAAGATTTGCTAAGGGCTTGTCAATTTTTTTAATTCTTTCAAAGAACCAACTCCTTGTTTTCTTGATTCTTTCTATAGTTTTTTTTATTCCAAATCATTTAATTCTGCTTTGATATTAATAATTTGCTTTCTGCTAATGGGTTTAGGGTTAGTTTGTTGCTCTTTTTCCAGGAGGTTAAGGTGAGACATTAACTAGTTGGTTTGCCATTTTTCCAACTTGCTGTTGTAGGCACTCAGCACTATAAATTTTCCTCTGAATACTGCCTTTGTTGTGTCCCTGAGGAGTTGATATTTGTTTTCTCCTTATTGTTAAATTTCATAAACAGTTGGATATCTGTTCTGATCTCTTCGATTACCCATTGTTTTTGATTCAACAATGTGCTGTTCAGTCTCCATGAGTTACAGGGTTTTCGTTGGTGGAGATATGTGTTCAGCTCCAATTTGAGGCCTTTATGGTCTGAGAGTGTGCATGGAATAATTTCAGTGTTTCTGAATCTGTCCAGGTTCGTCTTATGGCCTAAGATGTGGTCTATTATGGAAAATGTTCCATGTACTGCTGAGAAAAACGTATATTGTGTTGTTACTGGGTGGAATATTCTGCAGATGTCTGTTAGATCTAGTTGGTCTATATAGTTGTTCAGTTCTAAGGTGTCTCTGTTGAGTTTTGCCTTGTTGATCTGTCCATAGGTGAGAGTGGTGTGTTAAACTCACCAACAATCACTGTATTTCGATCTATGTATGGTTTCAGTGTAAGTAAAGTTTGCTTGATGAAGTTTGGAGCTCCGGGATTGGGTGTGTAAATATTTAGGATCGTTATGTCTTCCTGGAGGAAAGATCCCTTTAGTAGTATGTAGTAACCTTCTTTGTCTTTTCTTACTAATTTTAGTTTGAAGTCTATTGTATCTGATATGAGGATGGCAACTCCAGCCTGTTTATGGGGGCAGTTAGCTTGATAGAGTTTATTCCAACCTCTCACTTTCAAAAGATGATTGTTTTTGGGTAAGATGTGTCTCTTGAAGACAGCAGAACGATGGCTCTTGCTTTTAGATCCAACTAGACAGCCTATGCCGTTTCATTGGAGAGTTAAGTCCATTGATATTGAGAGTTAGGATTGAGAGATATTTATTAGTTCCTACCATTCTTAAAAGCTTTTAGTAGGGCCTGTGTCTTGACAGTTCTTGTGGTCCTTAGATGGTATGCTGTTTAGGTGCCATTTCTTTCCCTATATTGCATTTATTTTGGTTTTCTATGTATAGAGCATCTTTGAGAATTCTCTGTAGTGTTGGTTCTGTTTCGACATATTGTTGCAGGTTTTCCCTGGAATGGAATGTTTTTATTGTTCCCTCAGTTATGAATGAGAGCTTAGCTGGCTACAGTATCCTTGGTTGGTAGTTATTTGATTTAAGGGCATGACGTATATGCTTCCAGTCACTTCGTGCTTGCATGGACTCTGCTGAGAAATCTGGGGTTATTCTGATTGGTTTGCCTTTATAGGTTACTGATCCCTTTTCCCTGGCTGCCTTTAGGATCTTTTCTTTCGTTTCTATTGATCCAGTTCGGATCACAATGTGGCGGTGGGATGTTCTTTTCTGGTCAGGTCTGTTTGGGGTTCTCAAAGCTTCTCGTACCTGGATGGGCCTGCCCTTCTGGATATTTGGGAAATTCTCTGAGATGATTCCCTGAAGTATATTTCCAATACCATTGACCTCTTTCTCCACGCCCTCCTCAATACCAACTAGCCTTAATTAGGCTTCCTAATTGCATTTTGGACCTCCTGAAGCGCTCTCTCATATATCCTAGATTTGGATTGACTCATTTTCTGTTCTTTCTCTATAATAACTAAATTATCTTCAGCCCCGGAAATTCTCTCCTGTGCATTGTCTAACCTGCTATCAAACTATCTACTTTATTTTTTATCTCCCTTGCTTCTAATTGCTCATTTTTGATGCCTTGCATCTCTTGTTTTAGATCATGTATGGATTTCTTTATCTCCTTGATTTTCTTTTGAGTGGTTAGCTCAGTATCTTTATTTTCTTTGGACATTTGCTGGAGTTTGGTCACGTTTTTATTTGTGGATTCTATGAATTCATCCATCTTTCTTTGAAAAACCTTTATTATGGCCTCCTTTATGGCTTCTTCTTTTTCACTTATCACCTTGTTTTTGCTTTCCTCTTGTTCAGCTATGGCTTCCTGCATTATCTCTTTCTTTATATTTTCACATTTTTCTTTAATGATGTTTATCAATTGCATTTGTGTAGCACTTGGAAGATTCTCCTCTAGGTTTGCCAGTGACTGTTCCATTGTCTGTTTACATTGGGTGGGGGATGTTGTTTCTTGATTTGACATTTTTTCTTGAGTTTCTTGTTCTGCCCATTTGAAAATGGGAGCAAGATTACTACTAAATACGATTATAGTTTTTCAGGTATAACCAACCTAGACCTCTGTAGCTGGCAGACACTAGATGTTCACAAGTTTTGATTGGTATTATCACTCTTTCTTTTTTGTGCACTTACAGACCAGTCTAATACAACCACTGATAAGCGATTTATACCCAAAACAATAAGCCTCTCAATCCAATCTCTATTGTCTTTAAGTCCCTCTGAGCCTAGAGAATAATTAACCACCTACATATACAATATTGCTCAACAGCCATCAAGTGTAGATCCGTGCAGTATAAGGGTTGAAAGAAGAGCAGAGATCCAGAGATAGAAAAAAAGAAAGAGAGAGGTCAGGGGAGGTACAAGAGAATTAACGTAGGAGTGTAAGAATATTGTAGTAATGAAGAAAAGGTATAGCATAAGGATAACTGACCTAAGTTGGTAAGTAGGTAGCATATTTGAGTACAAAGTTTGGAAAGTATTAGAATAAAACTTATGTGTTGCTGCACTACTAGCTCTTAGCGCAACCAGTGGCCTCACAGTGGACCATGGGATGGATCTGTTTTTCTAGTCTAGATTGCGGGAAAGGGGTATTACACAAGATGCATAAGCTAGGATTTCAGAAGCAAATACTGTGAGTGAATTAGCTCGTAAAAAGCATTTTTATTTTCTTTTATCTTTCTGCCAGTCTTGGGGCTTGAATTCAGGGCCTGAGCACTGTCCTCGGGTTTTCTCAAGTCTAGCCCTCTGCCACTTGAGCCACAGTGCCACATCTAGATTTTCTATCTATGTGATACTGAGCAATCAAACCCAGATCTTCATGGATGCTAGGCAAGCACTCTACCAATATGCCAAACTCTCAACCCTGACACAGTAATTATGAAGTCATCATCATCATATCAAATTATCCTTTCTCCTACAAAGAATGAACACTTATCTATGTGTGTAATGCTTTTTTTTAAATTTCACTAATTCTTCTGTGTTTTTCCCTCTTGCATTTTTTACACATGACCTCAAAGCTAATCATCAGGAAAAAATTGATTAGTATACAGAAACCTAATAATATCCTAGTAGATTGACGTCAAAAATATGTGCAAGATGCCCTGAGTGTTTGACCTAGTGGTAGAGTCCTTGGCTACCATGCAAAAAGACTCAGGTTTGATTCCTCATTACCACATACATAGAAAACGCTGCAAGTGGTGCTGTGGCTCGGTGGGACAGCTAAAGCCTAAAGAAAGCCCAAGAACTATGTTCACACTCTGACATCAAGTCCCAAGACTAGCAAAAACAAAAAAAAATTCGACAAGGGGCAAAATGCAGACAGAGAAGGCACTGTGAAGCAAATGTTTTCTAAAGGATGAGGGCAATATTGACCCTTAAGTTTGGATCTTACCTAAGAAAGACTCCTTGAGCCTGATACCAGACTGGTAGTTGGGCCTAGTGGAAGACATTGAGATTGGACAAATAAGGTGTGCTGTTTACTACATCCACATGTATATTGTGAGATTGGAGGAGAGATTCAGCCTCCAGTATGTCTTTGGTGAGGTCTTATGTGAGCAAGGATCTTTGGTCATTGGGCCCTGAAAGGTGCCTCCCTCCCAATGGAACAGAATATTCAACCCTGGTAACCAAGCCACTGTAACTAACAACCAACTCAAGCCAGCTCACTTGGCCTGTGGCTCAGGAGGAAGAAAGATGTTGCTGTGCTGTTGCCAAAGTTCAGGAAACTCCAGTCTCAGGCACGGAAATTGTGGATGTCTTACTGGAAGGTGTACATGCTAGATCATTGCCAAGCCACAAATCCAGTATAACAGGCCTTTCTCTAAGAAGAAGGCCAGGAAAATCCAGGGCAACCAGATGAGGTATATTTCTAAGAAGAAATATATTTGACCCCATCATCCTCCCCACACACAACAACTTTCTCTTTTATTAAATTTTTTTTATTGTAATTAGTAAAAGGGTTACATGATATTTGCCAGATAGAAGGTGCATTAATTCACATACATTGATACCTTTTCACATGTTTTGGTAACCATTTCCCTCCACTCCACACCCCCCACCCGTCTTGTTTTTCCCCCCTTCCCTATCAAATTTCAAATATCCAAATATAAATAAACGCAATATATCAGATAACAAAGTGAGATACTATACTAGTATGGGAGAACCAAGGGAGAGCAAAGGAGATGAGAGACAACATACTACATTAAGTACAACAATCATTCATTATGTGGATTTTGTTTCAATATCCTGGATGTCCTTTCCATTAGCTTCACATTATATGGCCTTATATATGGCCTTTTGCTCTAATGCAAATCTCTGCTAGTAGAGCCCAAGTTTTCTACTGATTATCACAATTGAGGGAAACCACTGAGCCTACGTTCCTTTCAGTCTGGCTTACTTCACTTAATATGATTTGTTCTAAGTCTTTCCATTTCCTAACAAATGGGGCGATGTCATTCTTTCTGACAGCAGCATAGAATTCCATTGTGTACAAATACCAAAATTTGTTGATCCACTCATCATCTGAGGGACATCTGGGTTGGTTCCATATCTTTGCTATGGTGAATAGTGCTGCAGTAAACATTGTTGTGCTAGTGGGTTTAGTATTCCCTTGTTTCTGGATTGTTGGGTAAATGCCAAGTAGTGGAATTGCTGGGTCATAGGGGAGTTCTATGTTTAGCCTTTTGAGGCACTGCCACACTGCTTTCCATAGTGGTTGAATGAGTTTGCACTCCCACCAACAGTGTAGTAGTGATCCCTCCTGGCCACATCCCCTCCAGCATCTGTTGTCATTCGTTTTCCTGATCCTGGCCATTCTAACTGGAGTGAGGTGGAATCTTAGAGTTGTTTTGATTTGCATTTCTTTCATGACAGAGATGTTGAGCATTTCTTCATGTGTCTATAGGCCATTTTTGTTTCGTCTTCAGAGAAGACTCTCTTTAAGTCTCTGGCCCATTTTTTAATGGGATGGGTGTTACTTTGGAGGTTAGTTTTGGAGTGATTCAATTTTTTGAGTTGTTGATATATTTTAGATATGAGGCCTTTGTCCGTTGTTTGGTTGGTGAAGATATTCTCCCACTCTGTAGGCTTCCTGATTAGTTCACTAGCTATATCCGTTGCCATACAAAAGCTCCGCAGTTTAAAGCAGTCCCACTTACCGAGCATTTCTCTGATTTGTTGTGATTCTTGGTCCTTATTAAGAAAGTTTCAACCTGTGCCAAGGAGGCCTGGTATATCTTCTATTCCTTCCTGTAAACTTTTCAGTGTGTCAGCTTTTACCTCCAGGTCTTCGATCCATTTCGAGTTAATTCTAGTGCAAGGTGACAAAGAAGGACCCAAATTAATTTTCTGCAGGTGCTTAACCAGTTCTGCCAGCACAACTTGTTGAAGAGGCTATGTTTCTTCCATTCTATTTTTTTGGCTCCCTTGTCAAAGACTAGGTGGCCATAGGTCTGAAGTTTAATATCTGAGTCCGCAGTACTATTCCATTGGACTTCAGGACTGTTCTTGTGCCAGTACCAAGCTGTTTTGAGAATTATAGCTCTGTAATAGAGTCTAAAGTTTGGAATTGAAATTCCTCCAGTGTTGTTCTTTCAACTAAGAAGTGTTTTTGCTATACGGGGTCTTTTATTATTCCATATGAAATTTTGAATTGTCTCTTCTATTTCTTTAAAGAATGACATTGGGATGTTCAGGGGTATTGCATTGCATTTGTAGATAGCCGTTGGCAAGAATGTCATTTTCACAATGTTGATTCTTCCAATCCAGGAGCATGGGAGGTTTTTCCATTTTCTTATTTCTGCTTTAATTTCCTTTTTTAGGGTTTTAAAGTTTTCATCTAAACGGTCCTTTGCATTCTTAGTTAAGCTAATTCCTAGGTACTTTATTTTCTTTGAGGCTATTGTGAAAGGAGTTTCTTTCCTGATTATTCCCTCGTTCTCTCACTGCTGGCGTAAAGGAATGCAGTTGATTTGTGAGGGTTGATTTTATTGCCTGCTACACTTCCAAAGCTTTGAATCAACTCAAGGAGCTTGGGAGTAGAGTCTATAGGATTCTTTAAATACAGAATCATGTCATCTGCAAAGAGGGATAGTTTTATTTCCCCTTTCCCTACTTGGATCCCCTTTATGCTTGCTTCTGGCCTTATTGCACTGCCTAGGAAATCTAGTACTATGTTAAAAAGGAGTGGAGAGAGTGGGCATCCTTGTCTCATTCCTGATTTTAGAGGGAATGGCTTTAGATTTTCACCATTAAGTATAATACTGGCAGTGGGTTTCTCATACACAGCCTTTATTACATTGAGAAATGTTCCATGGATTCCTAGTTTCTCCACATCTTTTAACATAAAGGGGTTTTGGATCTTGTCAAATGCCTTTTCCGCATCTATTGAGAAAATCATGTGATTTCTGTCGTTGCTCCTGTTGATGTGTTGAATTATATTAATTGATTTGTGTATGTTGAACCAGCTTTGCCTCCCTGTGATGAATCCAGTTTGATCATAGTGTACATTTTTTGATGAGTTGTTGTAGACGGTTGGCCAGTATTTTGTTGAGAAGTTTTGCATCGATGTTCATCAAAGAAATGGGTCTATAGTTCTCTTTCTTTGATGAATCTCTGTGTGGTTTGGGGATGAGGGATATACTGGCTTCACAGAATGAGTTTGGTAAAGAACCTTCATTTTCAATTTCGTTGAAGAGCTTGAGGAGTATTGGTGTGAGCTCTGCTTTGAAGACCTTATAGACTTCAGCTGTGAATCCATCTGGCCCTGGGCTCTTTTTAAGTGGAAGTTGTCTAATTTCCATTTCTCTTTCAGAGCTTGAAATAGGCCTGTTGAGTTGGGTTAGCTCTTCTTGGTTCAGTGTGTGTATGTTAATATTGTCTAGGAATTCATCCATTTCCTCTAGATTCTCAAATTTGTTGGCGTAAAGGTTTGAGAAGTATTCCCTCATGATATTCTGGATCTTGGTAATTTCTGTCGTGATATTACCATTTTCATCTTCGATTTTGTTTATTTCGATATGCTCTCTTCTTTTTTTGGTAAGATTTGCTAAGGGCTTGTCAGTTTTGTTAATTCTATCCAAGAACCAACTCCTTGTTTTGTTGATTCTTTCTATAGTATTTTTATTCAAAATCATTTAATTATGCTTTGATTTTAATAATTTGCTTTCTCCTAATGGGTTTAGGGTTGGTCTGTTGCTCTTTTTCCAGGATGTTAAGGTGAGACATGAACTAGTTAGTTTGCCATTTTTCCAACTTGCTGTTGTAGGCACTCAGCGCTATAAATTTTCCTCTGAGTACTGCCTCTGTTGTGTCCCTAAGGAGTTGATATTTGTGTGCTCCTTATTGTTAAATTTCATAAAGAGTTGGATATCTGTTCTGATCTCTTCGATTACCCATTGTGTTTGGTTCAACAATGTGTTGTTCAGTCTCCAGGAGATATAGGGTTTTCGTTGGTGGAGATATATGTTCAGTTCCAATTTGATGCCTTTATGGTCTGATAGTGTGCATGGAATAATTTCAGTGTTTCTGACTCTGTCCAGGTTTGTTTTATGGCCTAAGATGTGGTCTTTTTGGAAAACGTTCCATGTGCTGCTGAGGAAAACGTATATTGTGTTGTTACTGGGTGGAATATTCTGCAGATGTCTGTTAGATCTAGTTGGTCTATATAGTTGTTCAGTTCTAAGGTTTCTGTGTTGAGTTTTGCCTTGCTGATCTGTCCATTGGTGAGAGTGGTGTGTAAAACTCACCAACAAACACTGTATTTCGATCTATGTATGGTTTCAGTGTAAGTAAAGTTTGCTTGATGAAGTTTGGAGCTCCGGGATTGGGTGTGTAAATATTTAGGATCGTTATGTCTTCCTGGAGGAAAGATCCCTTTAGTAGTATGTAGTAACCTTCTTTGTCTTTTCTTACTAATTTTAGTTTGAAGTCTATTGTATCTGATATGAGGATGGCAACTCCAGGCTATTTATGGGGCAGTTAGCTTGATAGAGTTTATTCCAACCTCTCACTTTCAAAAGATGATTGTTTTGGGGTAAGATGTGTCTCTTGAAGACAGCAGAACGATGGCTCTTGCTTTTTGATCCAACTTGACAGCCTATGCCGTTTAATTGGAGAGTTAAGTCCATTGATATTGGGAGTTAGGATTGAGAGATGTTTATTAGTTCCTACCATTTTTAAAAGCTTTTAGTAGGGCCTGTGTCTTGACAGTTCTTGTGGTCCTTAGATGGTATGCTGTTTAGGTGCCATTTCTTTCCCTATATTGCATTTATTTTGGTTTTCTATGTATAGAGCATCTTTGAGAATTCTCTGTAGTGTTGGTTTTGTTTCGACATATTGTTGCAGCTTTTCCCTGGAATGGAATGTTTTTATTGTTCCCTCAGTTATGAATGAGAGCTTAGCTGGCTACAGTATTTTTGGTTTGATTTAAGGGCATGACATATATGTTTCCAGTCACTTCGTGCTTGCATGGTCTCTGCTGAGAAATCTGGGTTTATTCTGATTGGTTTGCCTTTATAGGTTACTGATCCCTTTTCCCTGGCTGTCTTTAGGATCTTTTCTTTCGTTTCTATTGATCCAGTTGTATCACAATGTGGCGGTGGGATGTTTTTTTCTGGTCAAGTCTGTTTGGGGTTGTAAAAGCTTCTCGTATCTGGATGGGCCTGCCCTTCTGGATATTTGGGAAATTATCTGAGATGATTCCCTGAAGTATATTTCCAATACCATTGACCTCTTTCTCCACGCCCTCCTCAATACCAACTAGCCTTAATTTGGCTTCCTAATTGTATCTTGGACCTCCTGAAGCGCTCTCTCATATTTCCTAGATTTGGATTGACTCATTTTCTGTTCTTTCTCTATAATAACTAAATTATCTTCAGCCCCAGAAATTCTCTCCTCTGCATTGTCTAACCTGCTATCAAACTATCTACTTTATTTTTTATCTCCCTTGCTTCTAATTGCTCATTTTTGATGCCTTGCATCTCTTGTTTTAGATCATGTATGGATTTCTTTATCTCCTTGATTTTCTTTTGAGTGGTTAGCTCAGTATCTTTATTTTCTTTGGACATTTGCTGGAGTTTGGTCACGTTTTTATTTGTGGATTCTATGAATTCATCCATCTTTCTTTGAAAAACCTTTATTATGGCCTCCTTTATGGCTTCTTCTTTTTCACTTATCACCTTGTTTTTGCTTTCCTCTTGTTCAGCTATGGCTTCCTGCATTATCTCTTTCTTTATATTTTCACATTTTTCTTTAATGATGTTTATCAATTGCATTTGTGTAGCACTTGGAAGACTCTCCTCTAGGTTTGCCAGTGACTGTTCCATTGTCTGTTTACATTGGGTGGGGGATGTTGTTTCTTGATTTGACATTTTTTCTTGAGTTTCTTGTTCTGCCCATTTGAAAATGGGAGCAAGATTACTACTAAATACGATTATAGTTTTTCAGGTATAACCAACCTAGATCTCTGTAGCTGGCAGACACTAGATGTTCACAAGTTTTGATTGGTATTATCACTCTTTCTTTTTGTGCACTTACAGACCTGTCTAATACAACCACTGATAAGCGATTTATACCCAAAACAATAAGCCTCTCAATCCAATCTCTATTGTCTTTAAGTCCCTCTGAGCCTAGAGAATAATTAACCACCTACATATACAATATTGCTCAACAGCCATCAAGTGTAGATCCGTGCAGTATAAGGGTTGAAAGACGAGCAGAGGTCCAGAGATAGAAAAAAAGAATGAGAGAGGTCAGGGGAGGTACAAGAGAATTAACGTAGGAGTGTAAGAATATTGTAGTAATGAAGAAAAGGTATAGCATAAGGATAACTGACCTAAGTTGGTAAGTAGGTAGCATATTTGAGTACAAAGTTTGAAAAGTATTAGAATAAAACTTATGTGTTGCTGCACTACTAGCTCTTAGCGCAACCAGTGGCCTCACAGTGGACCATGGGATGGATCTGTTTTTCTTGTCTAGATTGAGGGAAAGGGGTATTACACAAGATGCATAAGCTAGGATTTCAGAAACAAATACTGTGAGTGAATTAGCTCATAAAAAGCATTTTTATTTTCTTTTATCTTTCTGCCAGTCTTGGGGCTTCAATTCAGGGCCTGAGCACTGTCCTCGGGTTTTCTCAAGTCTAGCCCTCTGCCACTTGAGCCAAAGTGCCACATCTAGATTTTCTATCTATGTGATACTGAGCAATCAAGCCCAGATCTTCATGGATGCTAGGCAAGCACTCTACCAATATGCCAAACTCTCAACCCTGACATAGTAATTATAAAGTCATCATCATCATATCAAATTATCCTTTCTCCTACAAAGAATGAACACTTATCTATGTGTGTAATGCTTTTTTTTTAAATTTCACTAATTCTTCTGTGTTTTTCCCACTTGCATTTTTTACACATGACCTCAAAGCTAATCATCAGGAAAAAATTGATTAGGATACAGAAACCTAATAATATCCTAGTAGATTACGTCAAAAATATGTGCAAGATGCCCTGTGTGTTTGACCTAGTGGTAGAGTCCTTGGCTACCATGCAAAAAGACTCAGGTTTGATTCCTCATTACCACATACATAGAAAATGCTGCAAGTGGTGCTGTGGCTCGGTGGGACAGCTAAAGCCTAAAGAAAGCCCAAGAACAATGTTCACACTCTGACATCAAGTCCCAAGACTAGCAAAAACAAAAAAAAATTCGACAAGGGGCAAAATGCAGACAGAGAAGGCACTGTGAAGCAAATGTTTTGTAAAGGATGAGGGCAATATTGACCCTTAAGTTTGGATCTTACCTAAGAAAGGCTCCTTGAGCCTGATACCAGACTGGTAGTTGGGCCTAGTGGAAGATATTGGGATTGGACAAATAAGGTGTGCTGTTTACTACATCCACATGTATATTGTGAGATTGGAGGAGAGATTCAGCCTCCAGTATGTCTTTGGTGAGGTCTTATGTGAGCAAGGATCTTTGGTCATTGGGCCCTGAAAGGTGACACTGCCTCCCTCCCAATGGAACAGAATATGCAACCCTGGTAACCAAGCCACTGTAACTAACAACCAACTCAAGCCAGCTCACTTGGCCTGTGGCTCAGGAGAAAGATGACCCCATCATCCTCCCCACACACTACAACTTTCTTTTTTTTTAAATATTTTTTATTGTAATTAGTAAAAGGGTTACATGATATTTGCCAGATGGAAGGTGCATTAATTGACGTACATTGATACCCTTTCACATGTCTTGGTACCCATTTCCTTTCAAACCCACACCCCCGCCCGTCTTGGTTTTCCCCCCTTTCCTATCAAATTTCAAATACCCAAATACAAATAAATTCAATATATCAGATAAGAAAGTGAGATACTATACCAATATGGGATAACCAAGGGACAGCAAAGGAGATGAGAGACAGCATAGTACATTAAGGACAACAATCATTCATTATGGGGTCTTTTATGGGGTTGATTTTATGGCCTGCTACCCTTCCAAAGCTTTGAATCAGCTCAAGGAGCTTGGGAGTAGAGTCTATAGGATTCTTTAAATTCAGAATCATGTCATCTGCAAAGAGGGATAGTTTTATTTCCTCTATCCCTACTTGGATCCCCTTTATGCTTGCTTCTTGCCTTATTGCACTGCCTAGGAATTCTAGTACTATGTTAAAAAGGAGTGAAGATGGTGGGCATCCTGAATGCTACCACTTAGCACTTTTATGCAAATCTTAGGCCTGTGGCATTTTAAGCACAATTCAACGCTCTCTTTTTTGCTGGTTAATTAGAGGTAAAAATCTTATGGAATTTATTGCATGGCTGATTTTGAACTAGAATCCTCAGGTCTCAGCTTATCTTGAGTAGCTAGGATTACAGTACTTTTACAACCTGTATGCTCATACACATCGCTTCTGATCCAAACACTCATTGTTCAATTTAACTAACAAGATGTGAGGAAAGATGATTGACTGTAATTTACTAGATGGGCTTCTAGTGAGTATATATTTCCACTTCCACTCTGAAGCCAGGGAAATGTTTCTGGTACATGTTTCAACTATCTCCCAAAGAGGAAATAATGTGTGAGTACTTTTGCTAGTATTTCAGATAGGAGATGGACTTTGGTGTTTGGAACCTGTTGGGCAGAGTGTATCAGCTGGGCTGTGATAACAGAGATGATGTTTCAGACAGGAATATTTTCATCCCAGACAGACTTAATCCAGATCCTTGGATTTCAGGCCTTGAGTAGATAGAACTACAAGTGTGAGCTTCCACCACCACCTGGTTCATTTTGGAAACCTTAATTGCTTCTCATTTGTTCCTTTCCTTTTTTGGAAGATTGATCTAAGCTGGCTGATTGTGCATCACAATGAAGTGATTGGCCTCAGGAATTGCAAATATTTGTTTCATCAGCATGGAATGAATGAAGTTGATCTAAACCCAATAGTATTTTCCTTCTGATAAATAGGGAACTTACCTATATCATTTTCCTTGCCTTTGCTTTCCCAAAGCAAGCAACATGTTTCTTAAAACTATACTTCTTGAGAATATTATAATTAGAAGCTATCTTCTACACACTTGAGAATAGTCCTTGCATTTATAAACTTATATTACAATATTAGGTAGAAGAATGTTGACTGTTGGTTTCATAACTATTTCATATGTTTTACTCTTTAAGGCTCATTAACTCAAGAAGGGATTAAATACATTTAGATAATAGTAGAACGTAGCTGCTGCTGATTTGATGTGTGTGCAGATGATACACAGATTTTTTAGGATTACTCAAAAATTTTCTTCAAATTTTCAGTAGTCGACTGCTATGCTAACTGGAAGGTGATAGTAACGATGCTGAAATTCTATGAATCAGCTATGAAGCAGAATTTCAGGGGAGAGTATTTGCTAGGGACTTAATTTCTAAGACGCATATCAAGAATATTGAACTATAACACCAAATGATGGAGGACTCATCATCACATTTTGTTTGTTTTATGCAAGTCCTGGGACTTGAACCCAGGGCCTGGGAACTGTCCTTAAATGTTTTTTTTTGCTTCAGGCTAGTGTTCTACCACTTGATCCACAGCTCCACTTCCAGATTTTTGGTAATGAACTGTAAATCAGAATATCATGCAATTTGTTTGGGCTGGATTCAAACCTGATTCTGTGTAGATAGGATTCCAAGTGTGAGCGCACAGAGCCTGGCTAGTATCATTCACCATTCAAGTCATGGGACTGCAATTCTGCACCTGGGTCTTGTCACTGACCTTTTCAGCTCAAGATTACTGCCCTGTCCCTTGAGCCATAGGGCCACTTCTGGGTTTCTGGTGGTTAATTGGAGATAAGAGTCACATGGACTTCACTGCCCAGGCTGACTTTGAACTGCTATCCTTGGATCCCAGCCTCTTGAGTAACTACATTTACAAGTGTGAGTCACCACACCCGGCTAAATTATTTTGTAAATTAATTTTTTTTGTTAAGTCAATATATAGTTGGCATACGGTTACATAAGTAATGAACACATTTCTTAAGAAAAGTGTTATCCCCTCCCTCATTTTTCTCTGTTTTCCTACCCTCAGCCCCCTCTCCACCCAGATTGTTCAGTTCATTTCCGTTTAGTGTCTTCCAAGTATCACTGTTCAATTGGTTCACCCTTTTTCCTTTGTTTTTTTTTTTTTTACCATTTTATTATACCCTCTCCATTCCCCAAATCACATAAACCTATGTAGAAGACACAGGGTACCCGAATTCAACACAGTGACTACAGAGAATAAAACTAAAGGGAAAAAGGAGAAAACAGGTAAAAAGCAAAGAAAATGAAAGAACATCATACAGTACTTTAGAAGCAACAACACTGAAAAAACAAAACATAAAACCATGGGCTGAAAATGTAGCTTGCCTAGCATGTATGAAACCCTGGATTCCATTCCTCAGCACCACATAAACAAAAACTGGAAGTGCCACTGTGACTCAGCTGGTAGATTTCTAACGTTCAGCACAGAGTGTCTCCAAGTGACAAAAATCTGTCACATTTAAGTCAGGCTTCAAAACTTTGCTAGGAACCAGTTACGTGATTTGGAAGAAAGTCCAATTTTCAAAAAATCACTAGCCAGGCGCTGGAGGGTCATAATTGTCATTCTTCTACTAGCCAGGGAGAAGGTGTTTCAAAGCCTTTGCAAGCAAAAAAACGAAAACAAAAAAAAACTGTAAGATTCTTCTCTCCATTTACCCACCCAAAAACTAAGTGGAGTTGTGGCTAAAACTGGTACAGCATTAGCCTTGAGGAAAAAGAACTAAGAGACCTTGCCCAGGTCCAAAGTTCAAGCTCCCCACCAAGAAAGAAAAAAAAGGAGTCCAGATACCTTAGTTTCAAAAGTATATCTGGATATCTTAGTAGATTTTTCTGATCTTTCCTCATTCATCTCATGGAACCACATAATCTTGATCCTGATCTGACTAAGAGCCTGCATTGTGCTTAATAAATTCATTCCACATATTCCAGTAGAATCTGGAGAGCTAACAGCCACTTACCAATGCTTTATTCTATGTTTAGGCCAGTCTGTCTTCATACCATCTACACAGTCAGCTATATCATCTTTCCAGAAGTAGCATTGAGTGTAGAATACTCAGAACAAAATAATTGCATAAAGATGTAATAAAACTCCTTGATTCATTAAGAAAATTTCTGTACCACTTAGAGCAAGTACATTAGTGGTATTTACCTCTAGCCTCTTTTTTTAAAAAAATTTATTAACATTGAATTTTACATCATATTTCAAATGTCATGTTTAACCAACAAGTATTCAAGAAGGGAATCGCTATACAATCACTGGCACATAAATTTTAGAATATAGTAAAAATTAAGCTGAGTCTTAGTATGTCATAGATACAGATTAATCTATAATAAAACACATGTCTATAGAGTGTATAGTCTATCCTAGATTTTTATGTCTCTGTAGTTATGTTTATATCTCCAAAATTATGTCCAGAACTTTGGGTATCAACTATTCAATCATCGCTCTACTACTGTTTGAAACTAATATCCATATATTAAGGATACCATGTACCTTTTGTTCCTTGGTCTTGACTTATCTCACTCATCAGAATTCACTCTAATTTCATCCACTACCCCAAAAATGTCATTATTATTTTTTTCTGTGCAGATCTTCTTTTTATGTATTTATTTTTATTGTAATTTATAGAAGGGTTACATTATATTCACCAGATAGAAGGTGCATTACTTCTCAAACTTTGATACCCCATGTAATGATACGGTCCCCATTTCCCTTCCCCTACCCCCACTCATGTTCATTTCCCCCCTTCCCTATCCAATTTCAAATAACCAATTAGGCACATATGAAATATATCAGAAAACAAGGTGAAATATTGTAACAATATGATATAACCAAGGGATAGCAAAAGAGATAAGAGATCACATAGTTCATTAAGGACAACAATCACTCATTATATGAGTTTTGTTTCTTTATCTTGGAGGTCCTTACATTTAGTGTCATACTATTTGTCACGATGTCTCTAGATTTTGTTCTATTGTAAATCTCTGGTAGCAGAGCCCAAGGTTTCTACTGAATTTGACAAATGAGGGAGACTCTTGGGCCTATGTTCCTTTGAGTTTGGCTTACTTCACTTAATATGGTTTTTTTCCTTTTCATCCACTCCCCCGAGAATGCCATTATCTTGTCGGTTGGCTATGTATCATTCCACTGTGTGTGTGTGTGTGTGTGTGTGTGTGTGTGTGTGTGTGTATCACATTTTTTGTAGTAGGGCATCTGGTTGTTTCCATCATCCAGCCGCATTTTCTACAGATATTTTTATAGTCTCTTTTTATTTTCAGGCTAATGTATAGAGGAGTTACGATTACATTTACAGGTAGTGGACTGCATTACTTCTCACACATTTATTCCACTCCACATGTTTTTGTCCCCAGTTCCCTCTCCCCTCCCCTTCCCAATCATCTTGTTTCCCCCCTTCCCTTTCCTATTTGACATAAACAAATAAACATATATACAATATGCCAGGGAAAAATCAGATACAGTAACAATCTGACATTAACCAAAGGGCAAAATAAGAGATGAGAAATAACATAGCAGATTAAGGACAAAAATCACACAAGATTAAGAGCAACGATGACACAAGATATAGCTCTTGTTTCCATATCCTAGAGATCCTTACATTAAGTCTCATCCTATATGACCTTATATACCTAGGTTTTTGAGTTATTGTAATCCTCTGCTAGGAGAGTCCTAGATGTGAACTAATTATTACAAATGAGGGAAACCATTGAGCTTATGTTTCTTTGGGTCTGGCTTGCTTCACTTAATATGAATTTTTCCAAGTCTTTCCATTTCCTTACAAATGGGGCGATGTCATTCCTTCTGATGGCAGCATAGCATTCCATTGTGTATAAGTACCACATCTTCTTGATTCAGTCATCTACTGAGTGGCATCTGGGTTGGTTTCATATCTTTGCTATGGTAAATAGTGCTGCAATGAGCATCATTGTGCTAGTGGCTTTGGTATGCCCCTTTTTCTGGACAATTGGGTAGATGCCAAGTAGTGGATTTGCTGGATCATAGGGGAGCTCTATGTTCAGTCTTTTGAGGAACCACCACACTGCTTTCCCTAGTGGTTGAACGAGTTTACACTCACACCAACAGTGTAGGTGTGATCCCCTCTGGTCACTTCCCCACCAGTATCTCTTATTAGATTTTTGATGATGGCCATTCTGACTGGAGTCAGGTGGAATCTCAAAGTTGTTTTGATTTTCATTTCCCTTATTGCTAGAGATATGGAGCATTTCTTCATGTGTCTAAAGCCCATGTTAATTTTTTCTTCAGAGAATACTCTTTTAAGTCTTTAGCCCACCTTTTAATAGGATGGTTGTTTCTTTGAAGATTTGTTTGGGAGAGATTCATTTTTTTCAGCTATAGATATATTTTAGATAACTACATATATTTTTGTAGAAAAAAGAATGGAAGCCATCATGCTGACTCACAACTTAATTTCAGCTACTTAGGAGGCTCAGGGCTTAGGATCACAGGTCAAAGCCAACCAGGGCCCTACAGTGTGTGAGATCAAACTCTGTGAACATACAATGACTGTAAGAGGAATCTCACTGCCTGGGAATGTAGCCTAATTGTAGAGTGCTCACCTAGAATGCATGAAGACCTAGGTTCTATTCACCGGTACCGCAAACTCAGAAAAACCTAGAAGTGGCGCTGTGTCTCAAGAGGCAGAGCACTCACCTTGGGAAGCGAGTCCAATGAAAATGTCTAGGCCCTGAGTCCAAGCCTTAGGACTGGCAAAAAGAAAAAAAAAGAGCTATCTTACTTAAGTAACAAGGAATGTACCCTATATTTATACACACTGAAAAATTCGTTAAGAAATTAGAAAATATGTATAAAGTGTATAATTTCTTTTGTGTGTTTGCACTGGGTCTTCAACTGAGTGCTTCACCTCTATCCCTGACCTTTTCTGCTCAAGGCTAGCACTCTACCAATGCAGCCCCAAATCAACTATCTTCAGTTGAGATATAAGCGATGAATATTTCAGGGTGCTTCATGAAAAACCTTTTTTTAAATTGAAACTTTCAACACAGTCTTATTTTAGTATGAATGTTGAGATGGAAGAGAAAGAAAAAGTGAAATGTTTCCTGATCCCCATAGAGAAGAGACTCAGCAGAACCACTGTGGTCTGCAGGCTTCTTTGTGAGTTTTGTTTGCTTGTTTGATTGTTGTCAATTGTGGGGCTTGAACTCTGGGCCTGGGCACTGTCCCTGAGCTCTTCAGCTCAAGGCTAGTGCTTTAATCTGTGAGCCACAGTGCCACTTCTGGTTTTTCTGGCAGTTAACTGGGTACTTTGGCTGACTTTAAACTTTGATTCTCAGATCTTAGCCTCCTGAGTAGCTAAGATTATAGGTGTGAGGTACCATCACCAGGCTGCTGCTCTGTTACTATGCAGGTTCTGGATCAAGAACTTCAAGTTCTTACTTCAATTTTTTCTTCTCTTGCCTGATACTCGGCCATTTGAACGAAGCCCCAGTTCCTGGTCTTTGTTGGTTAATGAGAGATATTCTGATTTTCTAATATTCAGAGCAATGATTATAAAACCCAGCATTTTACTTACTTGAATAAATTAAGAGACAGGACCTAGTGAGATGGAAAACAAAATTTTTTTTGAAGTTGCTATCCTGTTCTAATGCATAAGTCTGGCTATTTTGCTTACACACAAATATGTATTTTACCAGTTTCTACTCTATTTTTGCTTAGCTTAAAACCACCACTGCCATTTCATAGATTTTGTTGTTGTTGTTTGCGGTGCTTGAACTCTGTGCCTGGGCTGTTCCTCAGATCTTCAGTTCAATGCCAGTGCTCTACTACTTTTGATTTGGCCAGTCCTGGGCTTGTACTCAGGGACTGAGCACTGTCCTTATATTTTCTCAAGGCTAGGGCTCTACCACTTCAGCCTCAGCACCACTTCCAGCATTTTTCTATGTATGTGGTATTGAGGAATTGAACCCAGGTCTTCGTGCATGCTAGGCAAGCACTCTACCACTAGGCCAAACCCCCAGCCCAAAATTATTCATCATTACTATTAGCTATCTTCTTTTTTTTATTATTGATTCGTCATGGTGCTTGGACTTTGGGCCTGGACACTGTCCCTGAGCTCTTCAGCTCAAGGCTAGCGCTCTTCCTCTACAGCTCCATTTTTGGTTTCTGGCAGTTAATTGGTGATGTAAGTCTCACAAACATATGTGTCCAGGCTGGCTTTGGGTTTTGAACCAAGATCCTCCAATCTCAGCCTCCATAGTAGCTAGAATTACACGCTTCAGCCAGCAGTGCCTGACTGTTTGATGTCTCTGTCTCTGTCTCTCTGTCTCTGTCTGTCTGCCTGTCTGTCTGTCTCTCTCTCTCTCTCTGTCTCTCTGTCTCTCTGTCTCTCTCTGTCTCTCTGTCTCTCTGTCTCTCTCTGTGTCTGTCTCCCTCTCTCTCTCTCTCTCTCTCTCTCTCTCTCTCTCTCTCTCTCTCTCTCTCTCTCTCTCTCTCTCTCTCTCTGTCTTTTGGTTGTAAGACTTTAATTGTGCACCTGGACAGTGTCCTTGGGCTCTTCAGCTCAAGGCTACAACCTTAAACACCTTGAGCCACAGTGTCACTTTTGGTTTTCTGGTGCTTAAGTGGAAGTAACAGTTTCATGGACTTTAGTGTCTGGCCTGGCTTTGAACTGTGATCCTCAGAACCCAACCTTCTGAGATAATTTCCAGTTTTTTTTTTGGTGTAAGTGGTACAGAGTAATTGAACACAGGGCTTTGTGCATACCAGGCAAGCAAACTACCACTAGTGTGCACTCCAGCCTTAGAAAAGGGCTTTCTTTTTCGTTTTCTTTTTTTCACTCATGGGGCTTGAACTCTGGGCCTGGATGTTTTCCTTAAGCTTCAGCTCAAGGCAAGAGCTCTACCACTTGAGGCACATTCTCATTTTGAATTTTCTGAATTATTTGGAAATAAGATTCTCACAGATTTTTATGCCTGGGCCGTCTTTGAACCTCGATCCTCCAGGGTAGCTCGGATTACCAGGGTGAGCCACCAGTCACGGGCATTAAATTATTATTTTTTGCATGTCCTATGGCTTCAACTCCATGCCAGAGCACTGTCCTAGGGCTTGCTGAAGGATAGCACTTTACTTCAGCCAGCCAACTCCCGGTCCAAATAGGTCACTCTTGAAGCTAGAATTACAGAGATCTGCCATAATACTGGCATGTCGTTATCTAAGTATATAATTTTTCTTCTATTTTTGATGGCTTTTCCTTAGTGTACATATTTCCTACATATTTTATGGAAAACTTCTTTCCCACTGAGGCCATAAGTTAAGCCTAGTGGAAGAGTTCTTGCCGAGCATGAATGAAGACCCAAGTTCAATTCCTCAGCACAACATAGATAAAAAAAGATAAAAGTGGTGCTGTGGCACATATGATAGAACTTGCGCCTTAAGAATAAACAAAAACAAAAACAAGGATCATGCTCAGGTCCTGAGTCTAAGCACAGTACTGGCAAAAATATTCTGCCCAATGTAGACATTAAAACTTATTGTACTTTTCAAAAAATTTGTTGTCAAGGTGATATAAAAAGAGATTGCTGTTACATATGTAATGAGTACATTTCTTGTAAACACTGTTACCCCCTCCCACCTTTCTCTTTCCCTTCCCCCCAAGTCATAAATTTCATTTACAACAAATATATATGTATTTTCATTCCTGAAAAAAGTAGTTTAAAATGTGTTCAAATAAATGATGCAGGTTGATATATTTATCAAAATGGATTACTTGGACTCTAAAATAAACATTCTAGGTAATTTTTCTCATAAAATTGTAGTAATGCTATAAAACTCATAAAAAGTAATTTTAGTTATTAATTTCTTATGTTTTACCTTTAACATTATTACACTAAGCATACTGTTTATGGTATTAATACAGACAGCATGAAATATGATTATGTAAAAAAATTAAATGATTCAAAATAGTAAGGTTGGGGGCCAGTAGTTTGGCTTGGTGGCACACACCCTGGACTGGCAAAAAAGAAGTAGGGTTAGATAAAACAGATTTATTTCCAAATGTGTGGAAAATGGTATGATTTCTTGTTTGGCTAGTCCGGGGGCTTGAACTGAGGGACCAGGAACTGTCCTTGGCCACATTTGTTCAAGGGTGGCACTCTGACACCTGAGCCACAGTGCCCCATCTGCTTTTTCTGTGTATGCAGTGCCGAGGAATTGAATCAAGGTCTTCTTGTATACTAGGCGAGCACTCTACAACTAGGCCACATTCAAAGCCAAAGTAGATTTTTGATGCTATTGTGGAGTTTTAATTTTCTTAAATATTTGTACAAAGCACAATGGATATATAAACAGACTTGAACTCACAGAACAGAGTCCCCCATAATATTACAGTTACTCTGGCACTTCTCCCGATTGACAAAACACATTTCCAGGCATCTGTCCTTAAGCTTTGGTAGCTGACTTGTCTTTCCATGAAGGCCTGGCCTGGCTTCCTGGTGATTCCATGCATTTCATAGTTCCCTGTATATCCAGTAAGGTTTTCTTCTATGGGACCAGACCTGTCTGGTTTTTGGCCCACCCAGGACCTATGTGTCTGAGGTCTCACATTCTAAGTGGAAAATAAAACACAGTATAATAAGGACTGAAGAACTGCACACCATAATATTAACAATGAGAGTTTAATAGTTAGCAAAGTAAATACAATGAATACTTGACAAGAATCATGAGAGCAAGATAAAGAGATGTCTTTTTAGGAAGGGGACAGGGAAGCTCTAAATCCAGACTGGCCTCCAAGTTGCCTTCAGACAGTAATTCTACTTCAGAGTCCTCAGAAGGGTCTCCTTCCTCATGAGAAACAGAATGTCCTTCCTGAGTTAAGAGGGGGATGGATTCTGGTTTGTCGAATGGAGATTGAGTCTCTTTTAGTGAAATGGATGGGTCTGGATATTCTGTGAGGATGGATTCATTTTCCTCCAATGAATCCAGTATTGAGAGTACACTTGCTGCTTCCCATGGGGACATTTTCCATGAGCCCAGCGTGTGCCCCTTCAGCTTGCACAATAAGTGGAGTGTTACTCTGACTCAGATGGACTGACTCTGGGTGGAGTGTGAAAGGAAACGGAAGGAAATCTGGCTGCTCTTTTTCTTCCTCCATAATATCTGCAGGTTCAACTGTGTCACACATGGGGTTCAGAGCAAAAGGTATATCCACAGGACTCTAAACCTGTTTGGTAATTTCTACAGAAGGCCCATGCTTTCTGGAGTGCAGTGATGATTCTCAGTCTCCATCAATCACCAGTTCCATTGGTGGGTTTTTCATCCGGAGTTCAGTATGAGCTCTTCCACGATGGCCAAACCTTAGAATGGAAATAGGTACTGAGTGGACAGAGTGGACTCTGCAAGTTGAAGTGTCACTCAACTTCCATGAGGATCTAATGGAGGAACCTGTAGAACTGGAGTTTGGACTGAACTCTGAGGAGGTGTAGGGTCTTTCTAATGAGTGCTTATTCCCGAGTCCTTTCAGAGAACAGACATTACCTGGCTGACACCACCCATAAAGGGCATTTTGCCAAGCTCTGTAGAAGTAAGGGCCAACCAATATCTAGACCACATGGGCTTCCTACTCACAGGCTCTGAGGCACCCACACCAGGACTTCTACTTTTTCTTGGTCTTACTGGTAGCACATTCCTCCAGCTGGTCAAAAAGTATGTGTTTAGAAGAGCAGGTCCAAAGCCGGCATGTGGAGCCTCATATAGAGCTTGAGTTGTGTCATTGTGTGGCAGTTCTTGAACTCGTAGAAATCACTGGGGTAGAAGTCCATTCACATCGTATAGATGGAACACATGATGCTGTGGGCACATTCGGTACAAGGAAAGTGAGAGCCTTCTCTCTCCATCCTGAGCCTTCTACCAAAGCCCCTTTCTTGCAGGACTCTAATGCTGTGGCTGTCCTGCAGAGATGTGCACTTATGTGCTGGGAGGGGAGTAAGAGACACTCGAGAACAGGATGACTTTTACACCCCACTTCCAGAAGCTTCTGAGAGAGGCCTCTATGCATCTGTCCAAAGTAAACGCACCTTAAATTAACTAAGTAAATGCTCGAAATAAATCAATAAGTGAATGCTCTAAATAAAGAACTAAATGCTCATTCCTCTAATCTTAGCCACCCAGCAGGCTGAGCTCTGAAGATCACATTGGAAAGCCAGTCTAGTCAGTAAAAGTCTAAAGGCACTTGTCTTCAATTACGCAGCAAAAAGCCAGAACTTAACCTATGACTCAAATGGTACAGTGCTAATTTTTGAACACCAAAGGGATGGCATTTAGACCTGGGTTCAGGTTGAAGTGGCAGCACTGGAACACATACCAAGATGTAAATGCTTTCAGGTTCTAACAGGCAAAGCTATCACAATCCCTCCCTGATGGCTCAAAAGTGATTCAGTCCCCAGGTTTTCCTCTGACTCCAGTATTTCACAGGCCTCCGCCATTAGTACTGACACCTCATTTCTTACTGGGAAATGGGATTTCCAAGGATGTCACCTAGGTGAGGGCTGCAGTTGGGAGCCACTACTCATGCCTGCAATCCAACTTCTCAGTAAGCACACTGTTGAGACTCCAGTAGCTTGTGAGGGAAATGAAATGGCATGGTGTCCCAGTCATAATAAAGTAGTTTGTGCACTTGTATCATGCTTAGCTCCCCTGTGAACACCCCAGTGAACCAAACAGGCTCAGAGAAGAGTCAACTATTCCAAGACTTGGCCAGGAGGGGTGAGCAAACCTGGGTTTGGAGGGGGAACACTCACTTTTACAAGAGAATTTCCAGCAACTACTACATTGTCCTCCACTATTTGAAATTGTGCAGGAAGTTTCCCACATAAAAGAGATCACCTTTCTGGTAGGCAGGGATCAGCTTTGTCAGCAGCATCTCCAACAGGCCTTCCTCCAGGATCCATAGGTTACAAGGCTCATTCAGAGTCTGAGCTGACTTACCATCACACTATATTGGCAAAACAGTGGATATTTCAAACGTAGGAATGGGACCACACTTCACACTGAGGAATTGGAATAGAGTAGATTGGAAATGACACACTCTAATCTCAGTATAGTCACTTGAAAGCACACAAGAAGGTTGTAGTGTGTGGGCAGGATGATGGGTTCAAATAGGTTTCCTCTCAATATGCCTCATCTGAGTTGCCCTGGAGTTTCCTGGCTTTCTTCCTAGAGAAATGCCTGATATACTGGAATTTTGGGTTGGCAGTGATCCAGCATCTACTTCTTCAAGTGAGACATCCATATCTCTCATGCCTGAGATGCGAGCCTCCTGACCTTTGGCAACAGCACAGAAACATCTTTCTGGTTCCTGAGCCACAGGCCAAGAGAGCTGGCTTGAGCTGGTTGTCACATACAGTGGCTTGGTTACCAGGGTTCCATATTCTGTTCCATTGTGAGGGAGGTAGGGTCACCTTTCAAGGCCCAATGACCAAAGCTCCTTGCTCACAGAAAACCTCCTCAAAGACATACTGGAGGCTGAATCTCCCTTCCCACCTCACATATGGATGTAGTAAACAGCACACCTTTTTGTTCAAATCCCAAGTCACAAACTAGGCGTAAGTGCTAGCCTGGTCTCAGGCTCAAGGAGCCTTTCTTAGGTAAGATCCAAACTTAACTGTCACTATTCCCCTTACCCTTCACAAGACATTTTGCTTCACAGTGCCTTCTCAGCTTGCATTTTGCCTCTTGCACATTTTATTTTGCTAGTCCTGGGACTTGACCTCAGAGCCTGACCATTGCTCTTAGGCTTTCTTTAGGCTATAGCTGTCCCACCAAGCCACAGCACCACTTCCAGCGTTGTCTATGTATATGGTACTGAAGAATCAAACCGGAGTCTTTTTGTGTGGTAGCCAAGCACTCTACAAATAGATGAAACACCCAGGCCATCTTGCACATATTTTTCACTTCAACCTGCTAGGACGTTGTTAGGTTTCTGTATCCTAATCTATTTTTCTTCCTGATGAATATCTGAGCTGTCATCTGTAAAAATGAAAGTGGGAAAATCACAGAAGCATTGGTGACATAAAAAAAGTCTTACAGACATAGATACGTGTTCATTCTTTGTAGGAGAAAGGATATTTTGATATGATGATGATGACTATTTATAAATACTTTATCGGGGTTTAGAGTTTGGCCCAGAGGTAGAGTGCTTGCCTAGCATCCATGAAGATCTAGGTTTGAGTCCTTAATATCACACAGATATAAAAATCCATATGGCAATGTGGCTCAAGTGGCAGAGGGCTAGACTTGGGAAAAGCCAAGAGCAGTGCTCAGGCCCTGAGTTCAAGCCCCAGGAATGGCAGAAAAAACAAAAGAAAAGAAAAGAAAAGAAATGTGCTTTTTACAAGTTATTCACTCACAGCATTTGCCTCTGAATTCTTCGCTTCTGCATCTTGTGACTTATCCCTTTCCCTCAATGTAGACAAGAAAAACAGATTTTATTACTTGCTATCCTGTTGTCCAATCTTTGGATATTAATTCAAAATACAATATTGCCTGAGATATTGTGTGTGTGCATGTGTGTGTGTATCTGCCAATGTGTGCATGCACACATGTGTACAGGGTTTAGGGCTTACTCATAGGGCCTGTGTGATAACCCTCAGCATCTTATCTTCAAAGGTATTGGTCTTTCAGTTCTAGCTTATTATAGCTATTGGAGTTGAGAGATTCACTCAATTGCTTGCCCTGTGCATTGGAACCCAGTGCTGGGTTCTCATATTGTTAATTTTGGCTATAGAGAAGGCTGAGGTCTGGGGATCCTCGTTAGAATCCAGCCCCTGAAAGAAAGTCACTGATAAAAATCTTTATCTTCAGTTAAGCAGGAATAAATAAGGCAAAAGTGGAACTGTGTCTCAGTTCCTCTTGTACCAGCCATGAGAAAATTAGTAATTGACAGCACCTGGTCCCTGAGAGAAATCCTTAGCACTGGTTCAAAAAAAGAAAGAAAATAATGAAAAAAATTAAAACTTGCTGAGGAATCCATAAGGATAAACGTGCCTGTGAATAATCTTGTCATTTCAGATTCCCTCAAGAGCTTATGTCTCTCTATATTTTATCAAGTTTTTTTAAAGATATTTACATATTTTCTATCTTTCTTAAACAGAGATAGCCATCCACAAAACACAAACACAAACTCTCACACAGTATACCACCCACCCATAAGTGTCTGTCTATGTATCTATGTGTAGTCATATGTATTGATCTGTCTCTCTATACTAATATATAAATACATAAACATATGTATTTAGACAAACAGGAAACATACATAGATAGGTCTCAGGCATTTCCAGATTTTGTGCAAGTCTTCTGAGTGAAACTTCCATTGTATTGTTTGTCAAGATAGAGTCCCTCTAACTTTTGGCCAGCTTCTTGTCCTTTGATACTTTTTTCTGCCAGTCCTGGGTTTTGAACGCTAGGCCTGGATGCTGTCACTGAGCTTGAGCTTCTTGCATTCAGTAGTTTATTGCAGATAAGAGTCTCATGGAGTTTCTGTCCTGGGCTGGCTTTGAATTGTGATCCTCAGATGTCAAACTCCTGAGTAGCTAGGATGACAGTCTTGAGCTACCAGTACCTGGTTCCTTTGCCTCTTTTACCCTTTTTTTTGGCCCCACCACAGCCATGGTATCTACCTTCCTATGTTCTCTCCACCTGCCCCCGGACAGGGGTCTGACAGATGCTTTCCACCCACTTATTCATGTCCTCCTCTGTATTGGCTGACAGCTAAGACATGCACTCACTTGTCTGGATGCCAAACACAAAGCCATGTGATTGTTTCTCAGTCTGGAACATCCTATCAGATTTATAGCACCACAGAGGGTCAGGTTGATGCTCCTCCAGGGCTTCTTAAATTGTTCTCATATTAATCCACAACACGTTTGTCATCACTTGTCCAGCTAATTCATGGACTAAACCAGCATTCCCTACAAACTTAGATCCCAATACCATGAGGACACTCAAGGGTGCATTAGGAGTGTGACCTGCAGGTGGATGTGAGCCTGTCTAACTTGTAGTGGATTTCTCCACCACAGGAAATGGAATACAAATTTAGAACCTGCTTTCATGAGGTGACAATCTCTGGCAGATGTTCTTATCAAATGTGGCACTGCCTACTTCCAGCTTAAAACATGGGTTGATGACCCAGCATAACAGAGAATGTATTCACCCAGGCCCAACACATAGGCTGGGACCCTGAACTTTCAGGTAGCATTTGGCTTTGAAGGTCATGAGATCATAGTCTACAAATGATGAGCCCCCTCCCGTGAGGCATAGCAAACGGAGCCAAAGTGCAACCCAGTTAAGCACCAGATCAAGCTTCCCTTCTTCAGTAGGGTATGGTTTGAAAACTGTGCATAGCTTCTGTTTGAAGCCAGTCCAGAAAGGAAAGTCGATGAAACTCTCATTTCCAGTTAACTGCCAAGAAAAAGCCAAAGATAGAGATGAAGCTCAAGAGAGGTAGAGAGCCATCTGAAAAGAATGGTTACACCCTGCAACATCCTCATTATCTGATCTTGAAACCATCTCTGCGTGCATCCCAGCATGCAGCCAGCATCTGGGGGTGACAGTGACCCCTGCGCCCATTGGCAATCTGCACTGTCTCTGACATCTGTAATGTGAACCTCATTCTGTTGGGTTTGTGAAGTGGTGTCAACCCTGCAGAAGGAACCAACTGTGCCTTAATTCCCACTGTCCCCTGGGGCCCCTAGCATTCCCCCATCTGCACCCCTCCTGTGGCTTCTGATCCTAGGGAGCCCTCCTGCCCTGTCCAACACTCACATGAAGTGCTCTGTGATCGTCAAGATGTGCACAGTCTGTACTCTGGCTGGCAGAAGAAAGGACCCTGGGAAGACAATTGTAGACCCTTTGTGAGTGTAGGAAGGGGTAGGCTGGACACCCAGTCCAAGAGGAGCTAAAACTGGAGTCGAGGGGTGTGCAAGGAGTGGGTGTGAGGGTTGTGGGCAGTCTCAGTCACGGCAGAGGTGGCTCTGTCTGTGGGGTGAGTGCCTCCCTGCAGGCACAGCACTGGAGATATCAGAGATCCACATGAAAAGGAAAAGCTGGAAATGGCACTATGGTTCAAATGGTAGAGCATCAACCTTGAGCAAAAGAGCTCAGGGACAGAACCCAGGACCTGAGTTCAAGCCTCATGACTGTAAAAGAAAAAGAACCAGGACTATGAGAGGGAACCTGGTACTCTCTTGGTCTAATCAGACACAAGAAGAGGCCGGGATAGGCTGTGGAAAAACACAGAGAACATCTTCCCCTAGCTCATCCTGACCTGCATGCAGGGACAGCCATGTAACTAGGGCTACGGTGAGATCATCTTCACCCCTGTGCTGCCATCTGAATTGTTGGCCTCTGTCCTGGGATGGGGTGTCCTGATGGCTGAGCAGGTGCCCTAACCCTAGATGAAGAGCAGCCATGGACTGTGGTAGCTAAGGAGAGATCTGTTCCATAGCTATCAGGCCACCCAGCCTGGGAGCCATAACCACCCCTCACCCAGGTAGAGGCCAATGGTTCTCCAGGTGCTACTAACATTGCCCCACCCCTAGCTCTGGGTACACGTGACATTCCCTCCACAAGGAGCAGGACAAAATGAGGGATCAGGAAGCTGCCTATGGTCTTCAGATGATGGCCAGGCTGGCACTACAGATGGCCTCACTCTGTCACCACCTTCCCCTGCCTCCATCTTTCCTCCATCATGCCTCTCTACCTCCCACCCATTAACCTTGGAAACCAATGAACTGGGCTCTCATCATTCCTCTCATCTCTTCACCCACCTTGCCATGCGTCCATCCCTCTGTCACTTCCACCCCACACACATCCCACCACCAGCCACCCTGTAGCTTATGAGGATCCCAGAGGAAGCTCTTGGTGAAGGGCTTGTGAGCACAAAACAGTTACTATCACCCGCTCCGGCCTGATCCACCACAGAATAAGAACAGCCAAGCAGGCACACACTGCAGCAGAGTTGCTCTGCTGCCACCCTGATTTCTTCATGGCCAGGACTTGGCTCTCCTCAGCCTCTCAGCTCAGTAACCAGAACATAGTGCTTTCACAGAGCCATGGCTTCCAGTCTCCATGGACACAATGACATCAAGGTGATGCCAACTTCCCCATCTCTATATACTTCTAACTATGGGATGGGAGCTGAGGTTCTCTTCTGTGACTCCATCCGCTAAGAGGCTCATGCAGATTTCTATCCTTTGCTCATCATGGTGACTCTTTGGTTAAGAAGTCACTGCTGGGCTTCCAGTTCACCACATATAGAACCCATACTCCAAAACTTTTCTTAGAAGGACTGATGACTTTTAAATATTCTCTAGTTTTAAATTTCTAGTTCCTTCTCTCTTTCATTTATATATTTCCCTTCCTCACATACTTCCCTTTTTTTACCTTCCTTCTTTCATTCCTGGCCTTGAACTCAAGACCTGGATGTTTTTCTTAGCTTTTCTTTGCTCAATGTAGCACTCTAGCTCTTGAGCCACAGATCTACTTCAATCTTTGTTCTTGCTCTAAACTGGGAGTAAGAGTCTCATGCATTTTTCCCTTTGCTGGGTTGGTTTTAAACCACAATACTAAGATCAGGATCCTGAATATGCCTCGGATTACAGGTATTATCTAATCAAATAAATTCCTGATTTCACTTTTTTAGACATAATTAGTTCTTTCAGGTGAGCCACCAGCCACTCATGCAAGAGCATTGCAGGATCCCAGCATTCATCTTGTCTCCAGTCTTATTCCATCCATCTCATAATGGCCATCTAAAGCACCCTGCCGCATGCCTGAAGTCTCAAGGAATGTTCTCAACGCCATGAGAAGCCCCCTTAAGCTCTGCCTCAGATATGCCCACCCCCATCCCACTTCAACATGAGCATTTGTTTAGGAGAAATTTCCTGAGTACATCATCATCTTTTCCTCACCATTCAAATTTCATCTTTGGAGTCATTTCTCCCAGACAAAGAGGAACATGATCCATGGTTTGATAGCAGCTCCAGCTTCATAGTCCAAGCCACCAACACCCCCCATTACCCTGCCAGACACCTGAGTTCAAGAACAATGTTTTCACTACCCCTGACTCTTATCAAATGTTTTAACTTATACAGTGCATTAAAATAATTTTACTAAATGGATTAAACACATGGCATCAAGCTTCAGAATTTTTGCACCTGAACTTTTAGTGAATAACAGACACACCAGCATTTCTGTAGCCAACAGAAATCTTAGCTTTGAGATTTCAGCATTCCTGGTATCCAAGTTTAGATGTGCTAACACTGCCCTTAATGGGGCACTTCAATCACACTATCCCACAACAATCAATGTCATTTGACATTCACTGGTAGGTGGTGCTAGGAAAAAGACTGATGTGCCAACTCCATGCTGGCTTGACCTATGCCATCTTCAAATCTGGAGCAAGTGGGGCTCCTCTCCATGACACCTTTTGTGTACTACCCCAGGAGGACCTTTACCTTGAGACAAAATTATGAAGACTATCTCTACCAGCAAAGATTCCAGTGAGATGTGCCTACATGGATAAAGCTAAAATCTCAGTAAAGTGAGGTTGTTGGCAGTGCTGGAGCCTGAACTCAGGGCCTGGGCACTAAGCATTTGTACTCAAGACTAGCCCTTTACCACTTGAGCCCAAACTCCATTCCCAGCTGTTTTTATGTTTGGTAGTAAGAATCTATCAGACTTTCCTGTTCTAGGTGACTTGGAACTTCCATACTCAGATCTCAGCCTCCTGACCAGCCTGGATTAAAAGTGTGGATCAGCCATGCCCCACACCTGAGGACTTCTGCCAGCACATTTTTTCCCAAAAATTGGAAGAGGAAGATGAGGGAGGGTTGGGCTCATCCTGCCCTGCATATGAAGGAGAGCATCAGCGCCTGAACTTCATTCCCTGTTGTAGGCTGCTGGAGGAAAAGGAAGCAAATAGGCACAGGCTGGCAGCAGATGCCACAGAACAACTTGTGACCAAGACTTCCAGAGCAGACCTCAGAATCGATGACAGAGTTGGATCTACCCAGTAACAGAGGCAGTGGTGACACCTGAAACTGCGCGTTTGAGCGTTTGCTGCTAGTAAACAGGGCCACCTATGTCTCAATGAGAAAGGTGAGATTTTGGTGGAGAAGGTGAGATTAAACATTATGTATCATGCAAGAAGACAGACTATAAGGGGTCTTTTATTATTCCAAGTGAAATTTTGGATTTCCTCTTCTATGTCTTTAAAGAATGACATTGGGATATTGATGAATATTGCACTGAATTTGTAGATAGTCCTTATCAAGATTGCCATTTTTACAATATTACTTCTTCCAAAGCAGGAGCATAGGTTTTTGCATTTCCTCTGTTCTGCGTTAATTTCCTTCTCCAGGGTTTATAGTTCCATCAAAAAGGTGCTTTACATTCTAAGTTAATTCCTAGGTATTTTATTTTCTTTGATAGCAAAATGAGTTGCTATCCTGATTCTTGCCTCATTCCTCTCATTTGTTGGCATATAGGAAGGCAGTTGACATTGAGGGTTAATTTTATACCCTGCTACCTTACCAAAGTTTTATATCAGCTGAAGCAGCTTCGGAGTAGAGTCTATAGGGTTCTTTAAATACAGAATCATGTCATCTGTAAGGAGAGAAAGTTTCAGTTCCTCTTTCCCTTTTCCTCCTCCCTCCAGTTAGAATGGCCAAGATCCAGAAATCTAATAACGTATGCTGGAGGGGATGTGGCCAGGAGGGATCACTACTACACTGCTGCTGGGATTGCAAACTCGTTCAACCACTATGGAAAGCACTATGGCAGTATCCCAAAAAGACTAAACATAGAGCTCCCCTGTGATCCAGCAATTTCACTACTTGCCAATCGTCCAGATAGGACATACTAAATTCACTAGAACAATAACATTTATCACAGCACTGTTTACTATAGCAAAGGTATGGAACCAACCCAGATGCCCGTCAGTTGATGAGTAGATCAAATATGGTATTTTTACACAATGGAATTCTGTGCTTCTGTCAGAAAGAATGATATAGACGAATTTGTAAGGAAATAGAAAGACTGTAAAGTTTAGAAATTAGTTTCTGTCTCCTTCTCTCTCTCCTTCTCTATCTCTGTAAAATTTAGAAGTTCCTGTTTCTCTCTCTTTCTCTCTCTCTTCTCTCTCTCTCTCTCTCTCTCTCTCTCTCTCTCTCTCTCTCTCTCTCTTTCTCTCTCTCTCTCTCTCTCTCTCTCATCCTTAGGCTTGAACTCAGGGCCTGAGCTACTTTTGCTCAAGGTTAGCACTCTACCATTTGAACCACAGTGCTGCTTCTGGCTTGCTCTTTTCACGTAGTATTGAGGAATCTAACCCAGGCCTTCATCCTAGATAGGTTAGCACTCTACCACTAAGCCACACAGTCAGCTTTTAGAGGTTTCTGACAAAGGTTTTCCTACATGCTATTATTTCTTCTGTGAGTGCTCTTAATGCTTGCTGAAGGTTGACTTTGTTTAGAAGACTTACCCTAATGCTCCCATATACAGAGATTCTATATATAGCTAAATGTTTTTCATTACTCAGAATTTCTCTATTGTGTATGTTCTGAAATGTACTGAAGACTGACTTCTGATTAAAAGTCATTGCACATTTGTTCTATTCATTAGTTTTCTTTTCTTCTATGGGAATCAGGTTTGTGATGAACACAGAAGTATGCCTTCCAGGTCAAACACTTTCCACATTTGTAATATTCATAAGTTTTTCTCTCCTATGTGCATTTTGTACTTAGTCATGCGTTCATGATGGATTTTTCATATTCTTATATTCATACGATTTTTATCCTGTGTCTGTGTGGTATCATGCACACTCAACTATGAGTTCTTCAAAAAAATTTCCCTTTCATTTTATTCATCGGATTCTATCCTGTGGGTGTTTAGTGATAAATCTTGACTTGTGCCTTCTGGGGAAAGACTGAACATTTGCTACATTCATTAAGGATTTGATCTTGTGTTGGTTCTGTGACACAAGCTGAGTTTTCTTCCACAGACTAAAAAGTCTTTCCTATTTATTACATTGCTAAGGCTTCTCATATGTGTGAACTCTCTTACGCTTCCTGAAGGGTGAATACTGCACGAAAGACTTTCAACTTTGGTTATATTCCTAAGGTTTCTAATATGTGTGAATTCTGTTGTCATACCATATTTGATGCACTCGTACAGTTTCTCTCCTGTGTGTGTTCTCTGATGCAATTTGAGGGAAGACTTCCATTTGAAAGACATTCCACATCAGTTACATTCATAAGGTTTTTCTCCTGTTTGAATTGTCTTATGCATGTTGAGGTTTGGCTTCTGTGTGAAGGACTTTCCACATATATTACACTCATAAGGTGTTTCTCCTGAGTATATTCTCTGATGAACATGGAGTTTTACCTTCCATTTGAAAGACTTTCCGCATTCTCTACATGCATATGTTTTCTCTCCTGTGTGTGTTCTATTATGCCCATCAAGATATGACTTCCACTTGAAGGTCTTTCCACATTTGTTGCACACATAAGGTTTCTCTCCTGTGTGTGTTCTTTGATGCAATTTGAGTGAAGATTTCTGTCTGAAAGACTTTACACATTGGTTACATTCATAAGGTTTCACTCCTGTGTGTATTCTCTGATGAACACGAAGTTTTCCCTTCCCTTGGAAAGACTTTCCACATTCATTACACTTATAAGATTTCTCTCCTGTGTGTGTTATTTGATGAACTCGAAGGTGTATCTTCTGGGTGAAAGACTTTTCACATTTGTTACATTCATAACGTTTCACTTCTGTGTGTCTTCTCTGGTGCAAAGTGAGGTATGATTTCAGTCTAACAGTCTTCCCACATTTATCCCATTCATAAGATTTCTCTTGTGTGTGAGATCTCTGATGTGTGCTGAGAGCTGAAATCTGGGCAGAAATTTTATCACGTTCCTCATATTCATAACGTTTGTCTTCTCTTGGAGATCGAGGTTGGAGCGTCAGGCCTGACTTCTCAGAAATTAATTTTCACACTTGATGTACGCATCACATATCTCCGGATATTTGCTCTGAGGTATTATATGGCGTATTTCATTACTGAAAGATTTCTCACATTCACTACATGTATGAGGAGTCTCTCCTGTGTACATTTTCGGATGTGTAGTGATGGTCGGTGTTAAGTACAATATTTTTCATCACACAGTACATTTAGCAGTTTTCCTCCCTCCCTGAAGAATTTCTTGGGCAGGGAGAACAGAATTATGATACTGCAGATCTTTTGGACTGTCACAATCATGAATAAAATGCTCTGAATATCCGATGGATTTTTTAAGAACAGGAGACATACGAGATCTATATGCAGCATGCATCTCATCAGGCTTAGGAGACAGAAGCATGTTCTGACACTTAAGAACTCCTCAGTCCTCACCCCTAAGTTTTTACCGTTATTACTAATCAGCTCTGGATTATGTGTAGAGCTCAAATTTAAAGTTGTTGCTAATCTCACGTTTTCCTCCACTTCGATACTACTTGCAACTGCTACTTCACAAAGACATTCATGTGGACTTTCCTGGCAGGTCTTGAACACATTTTCCATTACCTGGACATCTAAAATGAGTCATAGAAAAAAAGACACAAACATACATGAGATACAAATATTCATTACTGTACAGGTAATGACTTTACTTTCCCATCCTAAGTGTTAGATATTTTAAAATATAAAAGTGGAAATTGATTTGTGAGAAATATATGCTTTTCTCCCTAACATATTAAGAAAATGATATTTTACAATGACCAATAAGGTTTTTCTGTGTTTTAGTTCTCTTTTTATATCACAGGAAATGTTTATTGAAATTACCCATCTATGTATTGATACAGTTTTAAGCTGAGTAATACCTATAATATACTTGCAGCTGTTTTTTTTTTCAAATACTGTTTTGTTTATACATTGAGGAATAGCTGCCTTTCTTTTATTTTTGAGAAATAATCTAAATATTGTGCTGTTTTGCATCTTTTTAAAACTTTCTTTTCTTTTCTTTTCTTTTCTTTTTTTTGTAGTTCATAGGCGTCGGCCCTGTCCCTGAACACTTCAGCAGAATACTATAACCCCGATCCTTGAGCTACAGCCCCACTTCCTGTTTTCTAGAGTTAAGTACAGATAAGAGTCTCAGGTCCTGAGTAGCAGATAGGATTACCTTACCCAGTTTCAATGCTGTTGGAGTCATAGAAAAAAAGACACAAACATACATGAGATACAAATATTCCTTACTGTAAAGGTAATGACTTTACTTTCCCATCCTAAGTGTTAGATATTTTAAAATATAAAAGTGGGAACAAAGGAAGATGGCCCCGAGACAATAGGGACGCTGCCTACCTTTCTCTGACAAAAAAAGAGAACAAGGGAGTCCCATAAGCCAACTATCTAAAGAAATCCACAACCACAAACTCAAAAAGCAACGGACAAGGACTCAAACCGGAAAAGAAATCCAGATAAAGCTCACATCCAACTTTCTCAAAGAATTCGGAACGCGAGGACCCCTACCCCACCTCTCGTCCAAACCCGCGGAAAGCCGCGAAAAGCGGCAGCTGGTGCCCGACCAAGCCACGAAAAGCGGCTTGAGAGGGCACTGGCTCCACGCGGGGAAAGCGGGGGCGGGCACCGGTTCTAATCAACGAAAAAGCGGCGGCAGTGGAGGGCGTCAGGCTGGGAGCCCAATGGCTGCAGAAACCAGCACAGAACCGCGCCAGCAAACGGCGGAAACAGCGGAACCCAGACGCGGAACCAGAACAGCAAGCAGCGGAGCCCAGACGCAGAACACAGGCAGTGGCGGAGACCCGAGGGGAGTGAAAGACTCCCCACCACCGTGGAGCACCACCAGACGGACGCAGAGGCGTGAGTAATACAGCGCATCCCCAAACACATCGGGAAAGCAGAGCGAGTGCCAAGCAATAGAACTTAACTCAGACCCCAACAACCCGCCCGAGAAACACTGGTGGTAGCAGGGGGGCAAGAAACTTAGAAACCTGTCCCTTCCCTCAACAGCCCCCTCCCTCAGGCCATTGACTGGAGATTCACAGGCAGGCTACCCATAAGACCAAGCACCCCACCAAGGGAGGCAGGGCTGTCCCAACTCCCACCCGCCCAACGGGCTCAACCCCCAGCCCTCTGACTGGAGACTGACAAGCGGGCGGACCCTAAGACTCAGCACCCCACCAGGGGAGGCGGAGCTGTCCCAGCTCCCACCCGCCCACCAGGCTCCTCACCCAGGGCACTGGTTCTGGAGAGTGGAGGGCTCTGAGACCCTGCCCTACAACAGTGGGTAGGGGTTGCGGGTATATAGGAGCCAGCATCTGCCCCCCCTCAATTCTCAAGCGGGGCATCCTCCAGCTGGAAATCCTGAGCAAGACACCACCTAGGGCCCCCCCCAGTCACAGACTCTGACAAAGCAGTGGAAACACAGCAGGGATCTGAAGGGCTGACAAGCAGCCAAGCTCCCTTTCTGAGAACCAAAAAGGCGTGGCTCTGCCCTTGGAGCCCAAGTCCCCAGCTGGGCCCCACCCCTGGGAACAGAGGGGCCTCCTGCTGGTCCTTCCTAGAGCTCCTGAAACTCTCAATCCCCGTACCCTTGGCTTGGGGCCGCACCTGGAAGCAGCACAGGAAAACGTCCCCCAACCACGCTCAGACGGAAGCTCGCAGATCCATCCCTGGTCCACTGTGAGGCCACTGGTTGGGCTAAGAGCTAGTCGCGCAGCAACACATAAGTTTTATTCTAATACTTTCCAAACTTTGTACTCAAATACTCTACGTACTTACCCACTGACCTCTCTCATTCTATTTTTCTATCTCTGGACCTCTGCTCCTCTTTGAACCCTTATACTGCATGGATCTACACTTGATGGCTGATGAGCAACATTGTATATCTAGGTGTTTAATTATTCTCTAGGCTCAGAGGGACTTACAGACAATATAGATTGGATTGAGAGGCTTATTGTTTTAGATATAAATCGCTTATCAGTGAATAATTAGACTACTCGGTAACAGCACAAAAAAAAAGAGTGATAACACCAATAGTGGTTGAATGAGTTTGCACTCCCACCAACAGTGGCCTTCTTGTTAGAGAAAGGCCTGTTATACTGGATTAGTGGCTTGGCAATGATCTAGCATGTACATCTTCGAGTAAGACATCTACAACTTCCATGCATGAGACTCGAGTTTCCTGACCTTTGGCAACATCTTTCTTCCTCCTGAGCCAAAGGCCAAGTGAGCTGGCTTGAGCTGGTTGTTAGTTACAGTTGCGTGGTTACCAGGGTTCCATATTCTGTTCCATTGTGAGGGAGGCAGGGTCACCTTTCAGGGCCCAATGACCAAAGATCCTTGCTCACAGAAGACCTCACCAAAGACATACTGGAGGCTGAATCTCTCCTCCAATCTCACAATATACATGTGGATGTAGTAAACAGCACACCTTATATGTCCAATCCCAATGTCTTCCACTAGGCCCAACTACCAGTCTGGTCTCATGCTCAAGGAGCCTTTCTTCGGTAAGATCCAAACTTAAGGGTCAATATTGAACTCATCCTTTACATAATAATTGCTTCACAGTGCCTTCTCTGCATGCATTTTGCTACTTGTCGAATTTTTTTTTGTTTTTGCTAGTCTTGGGACTTGACCTCAGAGTGTGAACATTTTTCTTGGGCTTTCTTTAGGCTTTAGCTGTCGCACCGAGCCACAGCACCACTTGCAGCGTTTTCTATGTATGTGGTAATGAGGAATCAAACCTGAGTCTTTTTGCGTGGTAGCCAAGGACTCTACCACTAGGTCAAACACACAGGGCATCTTGCACATATTTTGGACGTCAATCTACTAGGATATTATTAGGTTTCTGTATCCTAATCAATTTTTTCCTGATGATTAGCTTTGCTGTCATGTGTAAAAAATGCAAGACGGGAAAACACAGAAGAATTAGTGAAATTAAAAAAAGCACACACATAGATAAGTGTTCATTCTTTGTAGGAGAAAGGATATTTGATATGATGATGATGAATTTATAATTACTCTGTCAGGGTTGAGAGTTTGGCATAGTGGTAGAGTGCTTGCCTAGCATCCATGAAGATCTGGGTTTGATTGCTCAGTATCACATAGATAGAAAATCTAGATGTGGCACTGTGGCTCAAGTGGCAGAGGGCTAGACTTGAGAAAACCTGAGGACAGTGCTCAGGCCCTGAATTCAAGCCCCAAGACTGGCAGAAAGATAAAAGAAAATAAAAATGCTTTTTACGAGCTAATTCACTCACAGCATTGACTTCTGAAATCTTCGGTTCTGCATCTTATGAAATACCCCTTTCCCTTAACGTAGACAAGAAAAACAGATCCATCCCATGGTCCACTGTGAGGCAACTGGTTGGGCTAAAATCTAGTCGTGCAGCAACACATAAGTTTTCTTCTAATACTTTCCAAACTTTGTACTCAATTATGCTACCTACTTACCAACTTAGGTCAGTTATCCTTATGCTATACCTTTTCTTCATTACTACAATATTCTTACACTCCTACGTTAATCGTCTTGTACCTCCCCTGACCTCTCTCATCCTTTGTTTCTATCTCTGGACCTTTGCTCGTCTTTCAATCCTTATACTGCACGGATCTACACTTGATGGCTGTTGAGCAATAATGTATATGTAGGTGGTTAATTATTCTCTAGGCTCAGAGGGACTTAAAGACAATAGAGATTGGATTGAGAGGCTTATTGTTTTGGGTAAAAATCTCTTATCAGTGGTTGTATTAGACTGATCTGTAAGTGCACAAAAAGAAAGAGTGATAATACCAATCAAAACTTGTGAACATCTAGTGTCTGCCAGCTACAGAGGTCTAGGTTGCTTATATCTGAAAAACTATAATCGTATTTAGTAGTAATCTTGCTCCCATTTTCAAATGGGCAGAACAAGAAACTCACGAAAAATGTCAAATCAAAAACAACATTCCCCACCCAATGTAAACAGACACTGGAACAGTCACTGGCAAACCTAGAGGAGAGTTTTCCAAGTGCAACACAAATGCAATTGATAAACATCATTAATGGAAAATGTAAAAATATAAAGAAAGAGATAATGGAGGAAGCCATAGCAGAACAAAATGAAATCATAAACAAGGTGATAAGTGAAAAAGAAGAAGCCATAAAGGAGGCCATAATAAAGGTTTTTCAAAGAAACATGGATGAATTCATAGAATCCACAAATAAAAAAGTGACCAAACTCCAGCAAATGTCCAAAGAAAATAAAGCTCCTGAGCTACCCACTCAAAAGGAAATCAAGGAGATAAAGAAATCCATACATGATCTAAAACAGCAGATGCAAGGCATCAAAAATGAGCAATTAGAAACAAGGGCGATGAAATATAAAGTAGATAGCTTTGATAGCAGGTTAGACAATGCAGAGGAGAGAATTTCCGGGGTGAAGATAATTTAGTTATTATAGAGAAAGAACAGAAAATGAGTCAATCCAAATCTAGGAAATATGAGAGAGCGCTTCAGGAGGTCCAAAATGCAATAAGGAAGCATAATTAAGGCTAGTTGGTATTGAGTAGGCGTGGAGAAAGAGGTCAATGGTATTGGAAATATACTTCAGGGAATCATCTCAGAGAATTTCCCAAATATCCAGAAGGGCAGGCCCATCCAGATACGAGAAGCTTTTAGAACCCCAAACAGACCTGACCAGAAAAGAACATCCCACCGCCACATTGTGATCCGAACTGGATCAATAGAAACGAAAGAAAAGATCCTAAAGGCAGCCAGGGAAAAGGGATCAGTAACCTATAAAGGCAAACCAATCAGAATAACCCCAGATTTCCAGCAGAGACCATGCAAGCACGAAGTGACTGGAAGCATATATGTCATGCCCTTAAATCAAATAACTACCAACAAAGAATACTGTAGCCAGCTAAGCTCTCATTCATAACTGAGGGAACAATAAAAACATTCCATTCCAGGGAAAAGCTGCAACAATATTTCGAAACAAAACCAACACTACAGAGAATTCCCAAAGATGCTCTATACATAGAAAACCAAAATAAATGCAATATAGGGAAATAAATGGCACCTAAACAGCATACCATCTAAGGACCACAAGAACTGTCAAGACACAGGCCCTACTAAAAGCTTTTAAAAATGGTAGGAACTAATAAATATCTCTCAATCCTAACTCTCAATATGAATGGACTTAACTCTCCAATGAAACGGCATAGGCTGTCTAGTTGGATCAAAAAGCAACAGCCATCGTTCTGCTGTCTTCAAGAGACACATCTTACCCAAAAACAATCATCTTTTGAAAGTGAGAGGTTGGAATAAACTCTATCAAGCTAACTGCCCCCATAAACAGGCTGGAGTTGCCATCCTCATATCAGATACAATAGACTTCAAATTAAAATTAGTAAGAAAAGACAAAGAAGGTTACTACATATTACTAAAGGGATCTTTCCTCCAGGAAGACATAACGACCCTAAATATTTACACACGCAATCCCGGAGCTCCAAAATTCATCAAGCGAACTTTACTTACACGGAAACCATACATAGATCGAAATACAGTGTTTGTTGGTGTGTTTAACACACCACTCTCACCAATGGACAGATCAACAAGGCAAAAACTCAACAGAGCAACCTTAGAACTGAACAACTATATAGACCAACTAGATCTAACAGACATCTGCAGAATATTCCACCCAGTAACAACACAATATACGATTTTCTCAGCAGCACATGGAACATTTTCCAAAATAGACCATATCTTAGGCCATAAAACAAACCTGGACAGATTCAGAAACACTGAAATTATTCCATGCACACTCTCAGACCATAAAGGCATCAAATTGGAACTGAACATACATCTCCACCAACGAAAACCCTATAACTCCTGGAGACCGAACAACACATTGTTGAATCAAAAACAATGGGTAATCGAAGAGATCAGAACAGATATCCAACTGTTTATGAAATTTAACAATAAGGAGCACACAAATATCAACTCATTAGGGACACAACAAAGGCAGTACTCAGAGGAAAATTTATAGCGCTGAGTGTCTACAATAGCAAGTTGGAAAAATGGCAAACCAACTAGTTAATGTCTCACCTTAACCTCCTGGAAAAAGAGCAACAAACCAACCCTAAACCCATTAGGAGAAAGCAAATTATTAAAATCAAAGCAGAATTAAATGATTTGGAATAAAAAAAACTGTAGAAAGAATCAAGAAAACAAGGAGTCGGTTCTTTGATAGAATTAACAAAATTGACAAGCCCTTAGCAAATCTTACCCAAAAAAGAAGAGAGCATATCAAATAAACAAAATCGCAGATGAAAATGGTAATATCACGACAGAAATTACCCAGATCCAGAATATCATGAGGGAATACTTCTCAAACCTTTACGCCAACAAATTTGAAAATCTAGAAAAAATGGATGAATTCCTAGACAATATTAACATACTTACACTGAACCAAGAAGAGCTAACCCAACTCAACAGGCCTATTTCAAGCTCTGAAATAGAAATGGAAATTACACAACTTCCACTTAAAAAGAGCCCAGATCCCGATGGATTCACAGCTGAATTCTATAAGGTCTTCAAAGCAGAGCTCACACCAATACTCCTCAAACTTAACGAAATTGAAAATGAAGGTTGTTTACCAAACTCATTCTGTGAAGCCAGTATATCCCTCATCCCCAAACCAGACAGAGATTCATCAAAGAAAGAGAACTATAGACCCATTTCTTTGATGAACATCGATGAAAAACTTCTCAACAAAATACTGGCCAACCGTCTACAACAACTCATCAAAAAATTATGCACTATGATCAAACTGGATTCATCACAGGGAGGCAAAGTTGGTTCAACATACACAAATCAATTAATATAATTCAACACATCAACAGGAGCAAGGACAAAAATCACATGATTGTCTCAATAGATGCGGAAAAGGCATTTGACAAGATCCAAAACCCCTTTATGTTAAAAGATGTGGGAAACTAGGAATCCATGGAACATTTCTCAATGTAATAAAGGCTGTGTATGAGAAACCCACTGCCAGTATTATACTTAATGGTGAAAATCTAAAGCCATTCCCTCTAAAATCAGGAATGAGACAAGGATACCCACTCTCTCCACTCTTTTTTAACATAGTACTAGAATTCCTAGGCATTGCAATAAGGCAAGAAGCAAGCATAAAGGGGATCCAAGTAGGGAAAGAGGAAATAAAACTATCCCTCTTTGCAGATGACATGATTCTGTATTTAAAGAATCCTATAGACTCTACTCCCAAGCTCCTTGAGCTGATTCAAAGCTTTGGAAGGGTAGCAGGCCATAAAATCAACCCTCACAAATCAACTGCCTTCCTTTACGCCAACAGTGTGAGGAAAGAGGCAATAATCAGGAAAGAAAGTCCTTTCACAATAGCCTCAAAGAAAATAAAGTACCTAGGAATAAGCTTAACTAAGAATGTAAAGGACTGTTTAGATGAAAACTTTAAAACCCTAAAAAAGGAAATTAAAGCAGAACTAAGGAAATGGAAAAACCTCCCATGCTCCTGGATTGGAAGAATCAACATTGTGAAAATGACAATCTTGCCAAGGGCTATCTACAAACTCAGTGCAATACCCATCAACATCCCAATGTCATTCTTTAAAGAAATAGAAGAGGCAATTCAAAATTTCATATGGAATAATAAAAGACCCCGTATAGCAAAAAAACTTCTTAGCAGAAAGAACATAGAGCTATAATTCTCAAAACAGCATGGTACTGGCACAAGAACAGGCCTGAAGTCCAATGGAATAGAACTGCAGACCCAGATATTAAACCACAAACCTATGGCCACCTAATCTAGCATGTACAAAAAATAAGCCAGAGATGGAGGTATGGCTCAAGTGTTAGGTGTGCTGGTCATTAGTGGAAAAGGTAAGGGAAACCAGATGTACATGGCCAAGAAACTGTGTACCCACCTATGATGGCTGAGTTTGAGATTTAAGGATCATGGCTCAAAACAGCCTAGACAAAAAAATGATGACACTCATATCATCTACTAACCTCAAAACTGTCAGATATTGAGGTATGGTGTATTAAGAAACTAAGTTGAGGAGCCAGCAGTGTAGCCCATTGGTAGAATGCAGGCCTAGCATGCACGAAGCCCTGAGTTCTATTCCTTGGTACCACAAACAGAAGTAGTGTTGTGGTTCAAGTGACATGGCGCTAGCCTTGAGCAAAAAAGTGTCCAAGGACAGTGCCCAGACTCTAAGTTCAAGCCCAAAGACTGGCAAAAAGAAAAAAAAAGAAACTGTGTCATGAGAGCATAAAATAACCTAAACTGATCGGATCAACTTTCACGGAGAGTTGAAGAGGGATACAATAGCGACTTGAGATGAGTCGAGTCATAAAGCTTAGTGTAATAAGGGCAGGAGTGGGGGATTTATGTAGCAGTAATGGGTAGAGGCCAGGACCTCATCTAGCTGGTAGGTTCAAAGCGTTTTCTGAGTTTATGGTACTAGTCTGGCTCTCCAAGCTTATTGTTCGAGTAACCCTTTCAGGCATCTATCATCTGAGAGGGCTGGGGTATGGGCTTTCATATTTATGTTAAGAAGTTTAGGAAGATTCCCTCAGGAAGGGTGATCAATGGGTCAAACCATGGTGTTAGGAGCCAGAGTGGAATCAAACTGTACCTTGATTTGCATCAGACAATGGCTTTATTGTCTTAGTGTTTTCTGGCCTTATTCTGTTTAAATGACCTGAGATTTACCATATGAATGTAACACCTGGAAGTTCCCCAGTTTCAAGAAGGGATATAAGCCTGGAGTTGACAATAAACGAGGCTGCAGTTTTTATCTAGGCTGCAGACCTCCCGGACCCGAAAAAAAAAAATGAGATACCCTTACCACAGGAAACCAGTCAGATATTTGAGGGTTGCAAAGAAACCACTATTTTGTCTAATGATCAACATTAAACACCACCAATACACTAATGGGAATAGGAATCAATTAAACATTCGTTTAAACAGGAAGACACTAAGTCCTATTTTGGAAGAATGCCATTCAGTAAACCAAGGGCAGACTATAGGTGAAATATTCATAGACTGATTTTTATTACTTTATTAATGGGTGGTAATATTAGTATTATTTGCCAAAATTCATTATAATTTGTTAAACTGTGGCAATATCGGTATAACATACATCTGTAGGTATATCCTTAACCCCTTTTTCCATGCTACTAAATGTCAGGTAGTAGATCAGATGCTGTTTCTTTGTTTCTTACTACCACTTAAGAGGCCATTGCCTCAACACTTACACCAAACTCTCTCAAATATGCCATAAAATTATATACAATTGTCATCCTTCTGGTGATAGATTTCATACACCTGGATAACTTTACTCACTTCTAGAAGAATTTATGACTCCACTAATATGTATAACTTCAATAAAACACTGTGCTAAGTGAAATAAGCTTATATATCTGAATAAATAGCACTTTCCCTATTTTCCAATAATTTACCAGGAGGTGAAAAAATATTCATAATAATACATTCCTCATAAATTTGACTGTATAAATATTATTGTATTTTGTTTAATAATGCTTTTGCCAGTCCTGGGGCTAGAACTCAGGGCCTGGGAACTGTCCTTGGGTTTTCTCAAGGCTAGCTCTACCACTTGAGCCACAGCACCACTTTCAGCTTTT